>NW_012102454.1:306599-309301 GCF_000951045.1 Mandrillus leucophaeus | reverse complement strand
AACTTTGAGAGGCCAAAGTGGGCGGATCACCTGAGGTCAGGAGTTCGAGACCAGCCTGGTCAACATGGCGAAACCCTGTCTCTACTAAAAATACAACAAATTAGCTGGGTGTGGTGGCGGGCACCTGTAATCCCAGCTACTCGGCAGGCTGAAGCAGGAGAATCGCTTGAACCCAGGAGGCAGAGGTTGCAGTGAGCCGAGATCAGGCCACTGTACTCTAGCCTGGGGGATAGAGTGAGACTCTGTCTCCAAAAAAAAAAAAAGAATAATTAACTGCAAGATACCAGGACTCCATGAGGGACACAAACAGAGACTTAGCCAACCTAGGCAGTGCCTGAGTCTTAAAAGAGGTCTTGAAATTTTTGATAAGAACTGGGGCAAACTGTCTCATTACCTCTCCATTGTGAGACCCTCTTTAACACAGTGAATCTTGTCACCGAGTAGGGCACAGGACAAAAAAAAACGCATAGGCTTCATCCTTGGACCCTGAGATGTCATATGTGCTAACGGGACAGGGTGCCCAAATCCTGAGCATCTCAGACAGTTGGATGTGCGACTGCAACAGCCACAGTGATGTTTGTGGAGTGTTTGCCACACGCCACACTCTGCTCTAAGGGCATCGTCTCATTTCCTTCTTGAAACAATTCCCAGGAGGTTAGGAACTCTCAGGACTCACCCCCCACCTACCCTCCGTGGCCTTTTGTTTTTGAGATGGAGTCTCCCTCTCTTGCCCAGGCTGGAGTATAGTGGCTTGATCTCTGTTCACTGCAACCTCCACCTCCCAGATTCAAGCGATTCTCTTGCCTCAGCCTCCTAACTGGGACTATAGACATGTACCACCATGCATAGCTGATTTTTAAACTTTTTAGTAGAGACGGGTTTTACTGTGTTGGCCAGGCTGGTCTAGAACTCCTGACCTCAGGTGATCCGCCCGCTTCGGCCTCCCAAAGTGCTGAGATTACAAGTGTGAGCCACCGTGCCCGGCCTCAGGACCCCATTTGACAGATGCGTAAACTGAGACCCGCAGCCCATGCCCGTGCACCTCTCGGCAGCCATCTGGCTTCAGCACTGTGCCCCGAACCCCTGCACCAAACCACAGCCAGGCCAGAGAGCCAGGGCAAGGTTTCTGTTCTTGAACAGCTACAGGAAGGAAGCACAAGCCCCCCTCAGATTAATTTAGGACCTGTGCAGATGCCCGGGACAGGTAACGGGAGAAGAGGGAGCAGGAGGGAAGAGGTACTATGGACAGCTGGCTTTTCTTTACTCACCTCTCCGGCTTTCTTCCAGATCCTCCCAAGAAGGTGACCATGGTGATTGAAAACCCCACGCCGATTCGAGAAGGAGACACGGTGACCCTTTCCTGTAACTACAGTTCCAGTAACCCCATTGTTAACCACTACGAATGGAGACCCCGTGGTGGCTGGGAGGAGCCATCGCTTGGGGTGCTGAGGATCCAAAACATTGGCTGGAATAACACAGCCGTCGCCTGCGCAGCTTGTAACAACTGGTGCTCATGGGCCTCCCCTGTCACCCTGAATGTCCTGTGTGAGTCTCTGGGCTAGGCAGGGGGATCTGGGAGGTGTCCCGGCTGGGATGAGGGGAAGAAGGGGACGAGGCCAGAGCCTGGGCCAGTGTCTTCAAGAGAATTGAGGGACAGGAGCCCAGCCTCAGGGCCAAGGGGAGGGGAGGCCTGGGGACAGCAAAAGGGACAGGGAGCGGAGAGGTCAGCTTGGGACCCTTGCCCTCCAGATGCCCCCCGAGGCGTGAGGGTCCGGAAAATCAAGCCCCTTTCTGAGATTCACTCTGGGAACTCGGTCAGCCTCCAATGTGACTTCTCAAGCAGCCACCCCAAAGAAGTCCAGTTCTTCTGGGAGAAAAATGGCAGCCTTCTGGGGAAAGAAAGCCAGCTGAATTTTGACTCCATCTCCCCAGAAGATGCTGGGAGTTACAGCTGCTGGGTGAACAACTCCATAGGACAGACGGTGTCCAAGGCCTGGACACTCGAAGTGCTGTGTGAGTTGGGGCCAGAGGCTGGGAGTGGAGCAGAGCGGGGACCAGTGGCCTGCCTGGTGGTGACTTTGCACCCCCTCCCCCTGCCCGCCATGCAGATGCACCCAGGAGGCTGCGTGTGTCCATGAGCCAGGGGAACCAAGTGATGGAGGGGAAGACGGCAACCCTGATCTGTGAGAGTGACGCCAACCCTCCCGTCTACAGCTACGCCTGGTTTGACTGGAATAACCAAAGCCTTCCCTACTCCGGCCGGATGCTGAGATTGGAGCCGGTGAAGGTCCAGCACTCCGGTGCTTACTGGTGCCAGGGGACCAACAGAGTGGGCAAGGGCCACTCGCCTCTCATCACCCTCACTGTCTACTGTAAGGCCTCTTCCTGCTCTTGTTCTTGGTGGTGACCTTCTTTCCTTCTTTCTTTCTTTTTCTTTCTCTCTTTCTTTCTCTTTCTTTCTTCTTCCTTTCTTCCTTTCTCTTTCTTTTCTTTCTTTCTTCTTTCCTTCTTTCCTTTCTTTCTTTTCTCTCTTCTTCTCCTTCTTCTTCTTCTTTTGACTCCTTCTCCTCTTCCTCCTCCTTCTTCTTCCTCTTCTTCTTCTTCCTCTTATTCTTCCTCTTCTTCTGCTTTCTCCTCCTCCTCCTCTTTCTTCTTCTTCTCTTTCCTTCTCCTTCTTCTTATAGAGACAAGGTGTTACTCTG
>NW_012102454.1:303891-304989 GCF_000951045.1 Mandrillus leucophaeus | reverse complement strand
CTGTCTCAATCAATCAATCAGTCAATCTAGGGAACCATCACCAGCACAACTGAAGGCCAAAGGAAAATATCTGGAACATGTTATCAGAAATCTAACAGACACATCCCATCATACAAAACCACTGTTACCTGGGTGTCCCCTCTGCAGACAGCCTGACAGCCTCCTCTTTTTCCCAGGGCCATGGAGTCCTCGCATATGAAGGTTGCATACGTCCTCCCCCCAGTGCCCTCTTCAGGGCCTAGGTCTGCAGCCTCTTGTTTTGGGCATGCTTGCAAGGACAGTTGCAAGATGCATTCCCATGTGGAATTGCTGGGTGGAAGACAGGTGCATTTTGAGAGCTGATCACACAGCCATACTGCTGTGAAGAGCTGCACCCATTCATGCGAGTGCGGGTCACAGGCTCTGGGCGTGCCGTGTCTGTGGGAAAAGCAGCTCCTCAGGAGAATTAGTGCCTTCCTCCTAAAGGGAGGCCCAGAGCAAGCAGGGGTTGGTGTTACCCTCTTCCTCTGCACCCCTGTCCCATGCATGCAGGGGAGAAGAACAAGTCTGGCTGCGGAGAGAAGTCCAGGATGCCTTCCAGGCAAAGGCTGCCAGGCAGAGCTGGCCTCTCAGCTGATTAAGGTCTCTCCTTTCTCCACCCAGATAGCCCGGAGACCATTGGCAGGCGAGTGGCTGTGGGACTCGGGTCCTGCCTGGCCATCCTCATCCTGGCAATGTGTGGATTCAAGGTCCAGCGACGGTGAGCTCCTGCTGCCTCCCACCACCTCCTCTTTCCGTTGGCAGAGACCCGTGTCCATCTCGAAGCCTCCAGCCTGTGGAGTCCCTGACCCTCACACCTGTGCTTTTATTTCTCAGTTGGAAGAGGACACAGAGCCAGCAGGGGCTTCAGGAGAATTCCAGTGGCCAGAGCTTCTTTGTGAGGAACAAAAAGGTAGGATGGAGCTGGGTGCAGTGGCCCATGCCTATAATCCCAGCACTCTGGGAGGCTGAGGCAGGTGGATCACCTGAGGTCAGGAGTTTGACACCAGCGTGGCCAACATGGTGAAACCCCGTCTCTACCAAAAATATTTTAAAAATTAGCCGGGCGTGGTGGTGCAT
>NW_012102454.1:286442-299331 GCF_000951045.1 Mandrillus leucophaeus | reverse complement strand
GGCCTCTTCCTGCTCTTGTTCTTGGTGGTGACCTTCTTTCCTTCTTTCTTTCTTTTTCTTTCTCTCTTTCTTTCTCTTTCTTTCTTCTTCCTTTCTTCCTTTCTCTTTCTTTTCTTTCTTTCTTCTTTCCTTCTTTCCTTTCTTTCTTTTCTCTCTTCTTCTCCTTCTTCTTCTTCTTTTGACTCCTTCTCCTCTTCCTCCTCCTTCTTCTTCCTCTTCTTCTTCTTCCTCTTATTCTTCCTCTTCTTCTGCTTTCTCCTCCTCCTCCTCTTTCTTCTTCTTCTCTTTCCTTCTCCTTCTTCTTATAGAGACAAGGTGTTACTCTGTCACCCAGGCTGGAGTGCAGTGGCATAATGACACCTCACTGCAGCCTCCAATTCCTGGGTTCAAGCAATCCTTTTGCCGCAGCCTCCTGAGTAGCTGGGACTATAGACATGCACCACCCGGCCAATGTTTACATTTTTGTAGAGATGGGGTCTTACTATGTTTCCTACGCTGGTTTCAAACTCCTGACCTCAAGTGACCCTTCTGCCTCAGCTTCCCAAAGCCCTTGGATTAGAGGCATGAGCCACTGTGCCCTTAGTTCCTCCCTGTTTCCTCTCAGGTTCCTCTCTGGCCCTGTCTGCTCCTGTGACTTCCCTAAAAGCCTTCCAGACCAGCTGGCCCCTTCTTCCCCACCTCACTGTCCCCTTTCCCATTCACACCCCTTGCTCCAGGCCACCTGCCACTGTGCTGGAGAAGTCATCCTGTCCTGCGTCATCAGTCTCTCTCTTTTTCTACCTCCCCTGCAGTCTCTCCTGCCTCCGTCTAGGGTCCCCTCTCAGGCTGCTCCACCTTCCAGAAGTCCTGAGCGCCTACTGAGTCCCTG
This sequence comes from Mandrillus leucophaeus, assembly GCF_000951045.1. Classification (NCBI taxonomy): domain Eukaryota; kingdom Metazoa; phylum Chordata; class Mammalia; order Primates; family Cercopithecidae; genus Mandrillus; species Mandrillus leucophaeus. The sequence continues at coordinate 298,463 of NW_012102454.1, read as the reverse complement.
TCTCTCTCTCTCTCTCTCTCTGACTACTCTGTCTCTCTCAGCCCTGACAGCCTCCTTTTTTTTTTTTTTTTTTTGAGACAGAGTCTCACCCTGTTGCACAGGCTGGAGTGCAGTGGCACAATCTCAGCTCCTGCAGCCTCGACCCCCTGAGCTCAAGTGATGCTCCTGCCTTGACCTCCAGAGTAGTTGACTTGAGTGATTTTTAAACAGATCATACAAGCACACGGTAAAAAAATAAAATGTAAGCATGAAAGGGTAAATAGTGGAAAGACAGACGCGGCTCACTCTTGATCCCCAAGGACTCTTATCCCCACCAAAGGTCCTCACTGCACACAGTCATCCCATCTCCCCCCAGGGGTATTTTTCACACACATAATTCACAGAGGTCTGTGCACATACACCCTTCCTCGTGACACAGACGAGGCACAGCTCACACTTTGCCCAGGAATTTTCTTTGCTTTTTTCCATGTAATAATACTGCTTGGACATTGTTCTGTATCTATGCATACACAGAGTGTCTAAAGTCTGGAGCCTGGGCGTGGTGGTTCATGCCTGTAATCGCAACACTTTGAGGGGCCGAGGTGGGAGGATCACTTGAGCCCAGGAATTCAAGACCAGCCTGGGCAACATAGCCCATACCTCATAGCAAGACCTCATCTCTACAAAAAATACCAAAAAAATTCTTAAAAAATAAACAAACAAAACAATAACAACAACAGAAAAGAATCTGGAAGCATAGGGAACATATTTAATTAATTCATTGTACTTTTTCAGATTAATAATTGGAAACATGGCCTTAAATTGAGGGAACCTGGCCAGGCACAGTGGCTCATGCCTATAATCCCAGCACTTTGGGAGGCCGAGGTGGGTGGATCACTTGAAGCCAGGAGTTCGAGACCAGCCTGGCCAATGGTAAAACCCCATCTCTACCGATAATACAAAAATTAGCTGGGTGTGGTGGTGCGCACCTGTAGTCCCAGCTACTCAGAAGGCTGAGGCAGGAGAATCGCTTGAACCCGGGAGGCGGAGGTTGCAGTGAGCCAAGATCGCGCCATTGCCCTCCAGCCTGGGTGACAGACTGAGACTCTGCTCCCCCCGCCACCAAAAAAAAGGATAGGCACGAGGCAGACCGTGAAGCTGAGTGGGGAAACAAGGTGAAGGAAGGAGATAAAATGTCCTCTGGGGAGACCTGGGCTGTCAGAGGCCAGGGAAGGGGACGAGGGTTGGGTAACAGGTGGTTAGCACTTCACCCTCGTCTCCCTCCCAGGTTAGAAGGACCCCCCTCTCTGAAGGTCCCCACTCCCTGGGATGCTACAATCCGATGATGGAAGATGGCATTAGCTACGCCACCCTGCACTTTCCCGAGACGAACACACCACGAACTGGGTACTGAGGGTACCAGGAGGGTGACCCTACACCCTGGGAGGGAGGCGGGAGGAAAAGCTCTTGTCTCGCCTGCCCTCTGTGCCAGGCCCATGCCAGGCACCCTGATACATGCACTGCCTTATTCCGGCTCCGTAACAAGCCTCTGGGTAAGGGCCAGTCTCCGGAAGTGGACCTGCTTCTTCAAGTCAGCAGCGCACATGCCCAGTCCGTTCTTATCACAAAGGTCAAGACCTTGTGATACACACCCACGCCTACTCCCTCCACACACATTTGCACGAGCTCCTGCTGTGAGCTTTGGGCACTGGGGAGGCCTCAGGTTTTACATAAGGGGCTGAGGTTGGGGTGCTGTTGGCGGCTCTGGGTGTTGAGAGGGAGGAGAGTTCATGGGAGATGCTTCATACGTGGTCATCTGTCTGCCCTCTCTCTCAGAGATGCAGAGACCCCAGAGATGCAGAGACTTCCCCCAGACTGCGATGACACAGTCACTTATTCAGTGTTGCAGAAGCGTCAGGTGGTAAGGAGGGTGGGGCTGTGGAAGGCTGGGGACAGACGCCTGGCTTCAGCGGTGGGTCCCACATAGGAAGGACTTGGGTAGGCATCCATCGTGGCAGAGGTTGGGTGTTGGAGACGGTTGCTCTGGCAGAGCGGGTCAGAGCCAGGCAGGTACCTCTGGGTCCTGGATACTGGCCACAGCCAGTTTCCTGACACGAGGATGCCCGCCTGGGCTTTTGGAGCCCCGGGTGGAATGAAGGAGAGAATGCAGAGAAAAGCAGCGGTGGAGGCTGGTGACAGCGGGGCCAGGCTGACCACCACGTGGTTTTCTCAGGGCGACTATGAGAACGTCATTCCAGATTTTCCAGAAGATGAGGGGATTCATTACTCAGAGCTGATTCAGTTTGGGTTCGGGGAGCGGCCTCAGACACAAGAAAATGTGGACTATGTGATCGTCAAGCACTGACACCAGACGGACTGCGGCGGAGGCGCTGGGGGCAGCAGGGGCCAGGGAAGACCCAGAGCTTCCCCAGACACCACCACATGGCTTCCTCCTCCGCGCGCGCGCGCACACACACACACACACACACACACACACCCCCCACACACATGCTCACTGTGGAGAACCTTGTGCCTGGCTCAGAGCCAGCCTTTTCGGTGAGGGTAACCCCAACACTCCAAATCTCCTGTCCCTGTTCTGTTCCACCCAGCTCCTTGCTACCCAGAAACCCATCTAAACACCTGCCCTGACATGCACACCTCCCCCTGCCCCCACCACGGCCACTGGCCACCCCCACCCCCAGCGGCTTGTGTCCCTCCTGGGATCTGCTTGTCATCATTTTTCCTTCCCTTCTACATCTCTCTGGTCCCCTACCCCTGATCTGACATCCCCAGTCACAAATACTATGCCCAGTTTCTGCCTCTGGGGGAGAGCCCAGAAAAGGACAGAAATGAAGTAGGAAAGGGCCCCGTCCTGGCCTGGCTTCCCCTCTGGAAGTCAGGCATTGCACAGGGAGGCGTACATAACAGCGGCCCCCTTGACTCCAAGGACTCCGGGTTTGAGACGGACACACTGGTATGGATTAACATGCCATGGAGACAGAGCTCACAATAAAAATGGCTCAGATGCCACTTCAAAGAACCAGCGAACGCTTTTCAGTCTGTGGAGTCAGAGTGGGGATGAGGAGAGGGGAAAGGCTTCACGGGGCCTGGGGGGAAGGAAATGGAGTCACAGTGGTTTAGTGATCAGACCAGCAGATTAGAGAGTCTGGTGTCTTGTTAGGAAAAGCATACTGGCTCTGCAGGCAGACAAGCGTGACAGCTTGAATCTTCATTCTTTGGCTTAACTAGCCCAGTGATCTTGGCAGGGTTCACCAGCTTGCCTGAGCCTTGTTTTCTCCATCTGTAAAGTGGAGAGGGAGAGACCACTGCCTACCACGCAGGTGGCCCACGATAGGAAGTGAGGCATCGTCTTATATATGCTGGAGCCACACTGAGACCCAGCACAGAAACTGAAAGTCCCCCAGAAAACAAACCCCCATCCTTTATTTGCATTTCTCGAAGAATGTGAAAAGGGGAAGCCAGTTCAAAACGGCTCTTCCCAAAAGTGACGCTACTCAGTTCTTGCACAACCCATAGCTGCCAGAGAAAGTCCTGAAGACCAGCCACCCTGAGAAACCTCACGGCTTTGCTGTCGTTCAAGGTCCTCTGCACCCGTTCCCTAATTCTCTTCACTGATTCAGGCTTTCCAGTTAGGTGCCCCAGCTCCCCTCTCGCTTCTCAGGTTTGATCTTTCTCCACCCATTCACCTGCTTCGGCAAAGGGGCCCATTCTCCTTAGAGGGCAGGGGTGTGATTATCTGACCATCAAGGAGATCGGCTCCTGGCACGTGGCAGGTTTCCCCAAACTGCCACCTTCCTTTCCCATCCTCCTTTCCCTCCCATCTCTGCTCAGTACCTGGATGGTAACTCTAGGAATTATGGTGCAGGGAGGCCTTGATCTCCCCATCAATCCACTTTGTCCCTGGTTTGATTTCTCATGAGCACCATTCACTTTTCTGGAGGCAGGTGAGACTTTAAGAACTATTTAAAGGCCAGGCGTGGTGGATCACGCCTGTAATCCCAGCACTCTGGGAAGCCGAGGTAGGCGGATCACCTGAGATCAGGAGTTCAAGACCAGCCTAGCCAACATGGCAAAATCCTCTCTCTACCAAAAATACAAAAATTAGCCGGGCATGGTGGTTCCCACCTGTAATCTCAGCTACTTGGGAGGCTGAGGCAGGAGAATCGCTTGAACCCGGGAGGTGGAGGTTGCGGTGAGCCGAGATCACACTACTGCACTCCAGCCTGGGTGACAGAGCAAGAGTCCGTCTCAAAACAACAACAACAACAAAAACTGTTTAAATGAGACAGGGAGGGTGTTGGGGTGTCTGTGCCCAAAATGAGGTCTGATGTCATTCAACCCTTTTTTCATTTACTCGGCACACAGATACTGAGCACCTGGAAATGCACCCAGTACAGAGCCAGTTGTTAGGGCACCAAAAAGATAAGGCATAGGACCAACCTTGGGGATCTGTAGTCTAGGGCTGCCAAGGGTTTTTAAGGCAAGACCCCCTGAAGGGAGCTGAGGCAGTCCTAAGCCTGAAGGTCCTGGCTCAGGCTCCCTGGCAACCATCGAGCGTCTTCCCCTTCCCACCCTGTCCCTCAGCACAGCTGCTGACATAAACCTACTACATGGCTGATTGACCATGAAATGTGGCCATCAATAGACATTGCTGAAGCATGAAGAGCAGGTGCCCAGGAAGCTGGGCGGCCAGGACTCCAGACGCAAGCCGCCCTCCACAACCCCAGCTCTCACCGTCCTCCCAGGGTCCAGATAATGGATCGTGCAATTAGGTTCCCAAACACCTGCTGTGCAACATGCAGTAGACAAAGCAGACCACAGCCTTTGCCCTCAGGAGGCCCGGCATTCTAGCTCAGGAGCCAGCCAAGACGATGTCGCACTGAAGACAGACAACAAAAGTGAGATTCACGGGAGGGATCAGTGTGGCTGAGGCACCCGGGAAGGCCCTTGGAGGAGGTGACCTTGGGCAAAGATCCAGACGCCAGGTGGGTGGAGCCAAAGCAGAGACGATCTGGAAAACCCAACGGCTCCCGGGGCTTCACTTTTGCTATAGGAGGGGAAATGGCACTGCTTTGGATTCTTTCTTGGTTTTGTCCATTTCTCGGTTCCCAACAACAGACGGAACAGTAGGAGGCCGGTTCTCTGCTCACAGCGGGTGCTGCACCCCATGCGCGGCTCCCGCTGGGGGAGAAAAAGGAGAGCATGGACCAATTTAGTGACCCCAAGGTGTGAAAAGCAGTGAGATGGTGTCTTTGAGGGAGTTAGTGATAGGCTGAGACCCCCCTGCTGTTCCCCCTGAAGCCTGGTGACTGGAGCTGCCAGGAGGCCACACAGAGAGAGGTTTATGATGGGAGATCTGGAATTCGGAAGGGGCAGAGTGGTCAGGTGACCCACACACGCCTGAGAAAACTGATGTGGAGAGGCTGTGTTGTCATTCTGAGGCAGGAAACAGACAGACAGACAGACAGACACTGGCACAGTGAGAGACAGAGACAGAATCACAGAGCAGAGCTGGCTTCTCACCAGCAGGCATGGGCACACCTGAGAGAGCATCCAGAGAGGTTAGAAATCTTCCTTAGGTCCTCCTGGGAGACTCAGGTGACCCAAATGGGAAACATGAAAGGCTGGGAGGATTCCCAGGGCTGAGAGAAGGAAGTTACACAGCCGGCCGGTGCCACATTCCTTGTGCCTCAGGGAGTGCCCCCCAATGTCCCCAGCCATGCACCCTGGGGGGAGTCAGCTTGGACATTTGTGCCACCCCTTGACAGGCAAAGTGAGGGCCACAACCTGGGTCCTCCAGTGCCAGCCAGCAGAGGCTGCCCCCATCCCTTGCCTTCCTCCTCCTGCTCCTTTCTCCAGCCCTGGAAAGGTCAGAAGCCACCATCCTGGAACTAGAGGGGAAGGAGAGGCAGAACAGAGGGGCCCCTCCTTGCAAAAACGAAAACAAGCCCACAACCTGTGCAGAGCCGCACCTGGGTGTGATCACTCCTTATCCCACACACCCACTGCCACGTGGAGATGGCTTCATGGCTGCGGTCACGGGGCACCCTGTGTTGTCAGAGGTGAGCCAGTGAGACCCGGGGCCTGCCCAGGGGTGCATCGAGGGTGGAGAAGACCTGGCCCCAGCGCAGGTATAAACAAGCAGGAGGGCTGGGGAGGGACTAGCACTGGGTTGTGGCCGAGCCCCCAAGCCCTGCTGTTGCAAGGCACTGGCTACACACCCGGCCCCTACCCAGACAGGACCCCGATTCCTCCCTAGCCCCTCTGTGTTCCAGCATCTTCCCAGCCCCTCACCTCCTCTGGTGTGGCCTCACCTCCAGCCGGGATGCCCCATTAGCTGCTCACCCAAGCTGCTAGAACCTCAGGCTAATGGCCCTGCCACCCGCCCTCCTCCCCTTCCGGCTCACTGCTCATCCCGGGCATCCTCCATCAGCCCGCTGAGGGGACTGCTGAGCCTCAGAGACATCTGGCAGCGCCAGGAGGTGGGTCCCTCTCTCTGTGGTTCCTCTCTTCACCTAACTGTTCCCCAGACCTCCAGACCCCTGCCCAGGTGGCCCCTGAGAACTGCTAAGCTCAACCATGACATGGATGGGGCCCAGCTGACCCTTGAGCTCTCCCTGGGGGACCCCCTTTTCCTGCCCCTGGCCACACCCTCACCTCATCCACACCCTTCTCCTCCCTGCTGCCCTGCCGACTTTCCACTGTGGGGGAGCAGCTCTTGCCTTGCCAGGGAACCCGGGAGGGCAGTGGGCTCAGGAGTCAAACTCCCATTCCCAGGGAAGGCTCAGGCTGTGGGGCCCAGCCCTGTTCTGAATTCTCTCCACCCCTTCTCCCTACAGAATCTCAGAAATGGAGAAGCCTTCTTCCTCTGCACCACCCAGCCATGCACCCTGGGGGAGTCGGCTTGGACATCTGTGCCACATCCTATCTCCTGTGACACTCCAGGAGCTTCCCTGGTTTTAAGAAGTGATATAGTGGAGAGAAAGCACAGGACTAGGGGCCACAGGTCTCAGCTTCTCATCCAGGCTCGGCGGCTCCCTGGCTGCTGCCTTCCTCTGTGGGCCTCCGTTTCCTCCGTGATCCCATCAGGTGAATTCTAATCCTCCAGGCAGGGCTGGAACCCGTGAGTGATCCCAGGAGCCCCTCCTCTCAGGGGCCCCAAGATCTGAGACCAGGGAGCCAGCTGCACGCAGGAGCCCTGCAGGCCAGGACAGTGGCCCCATGGACCTGCCCCGGCAGCTCTCCTTTGCCCTCTATGTGGCGGCCTTTGCGCTGGGCTTCCCGCTCAACGTCCTGGCCATCCGAGGCGCGACAGCCCACGCCCGGCTGCGTCTCACCCCCAGCCTGGTCTACGCCCTGAACCTGGGCTGCTCCGACCTGTTGCTGACAGTCTCCCTGCCCCTGAAGGCGGTGGAGGCGCTGGCCTCCGGGGCCTGGCCTCTGCCGGCCTCACTGTGCCCTGTCTTCGGGGTGGCCCACTTTGCTCCACTCTATGCCGGCGGGGGCTTCCTGGCCGCCCTTAGTGCAGGCCGCTACCTGGGAGCGGCCTTCCCCTTGGGCTACCAAGCCTTCCGGAGGCCGTGCTATTCCTGGGGGGTGTGTGCGGCCATCTGGGCCCTCGTCCTGTGTCACCTGGGTCTGGTCTTTGTGTTGGAGGCTCCGGGAGGCTGGCTGGACCACAGCAACACCTCCCTGGGCATCAACACACCGGTCAACGGCTCTCCCGTCTGCCTGGAGGCCTGGGACCCGGCCTCTGCCCGCCCGGCCCGCTTCAGCCTCTCTCTCCTGCTTTTTTTCCTGCCCTTGGCCATCACAGCCTTCTGCTACGTGGGCTGCCTCCGGGCACTGGCCCACTCCGGCCTGACGCACAGGCGGAAGCTGAGGGCCGCCTGGGTAGCCGGCGGGGCCCTCCTCACGCTGCTGCTCTGCGTAGGACCCTACAACGCCTCCAACGTGGCCAGCTTCCTGAACCCCAATCTGGGAGGCTCCTGGCGGAAGCTGGGGCTCATCACGGGTGCCTGGAGTGTGGTGCTCAACCCGCTGGTGACCGGTTACTTGGGAAGGGGTCCTGGCCTGAAGACAGTGTGTGCGGCAAGAACGCAAGGGAGCACGTCCCAGAAGTAACGCCACCGCTCGGGGGAAGGAGCATGAGGCAGGAGAGCCCGGCTGCGTCTCCAGGCCCCTGCGGAGGGCTGCTTCGGAGGAACTGCAGGGCAGCCTGGCCCGGAGTCCTCCCTGGAGCCACTCAAGCGGAGAGCGGCGCCTGCTGAGGGCAGCACCCCAGTCAAGAGAGGAGCACGGAGCCAAAGCAAGGCGGCAGGGGGAGGTAAGCTTGCCCCCGCACACGTCGGCCCCTTTCCTCGTCTGTCTGTCTCTGCCCTCTGCACGTCCTCACCTGCCTGTCTTCAGTGGGCCGCGAGCAGAGGCCTTGTACTTACGGGAAGGAGGAGGCAATCTGTTTCTGACCCACACGAGCGGTCACTCCGGTGATGCACTTGAGGACACGCTACGCTGAAATCAGTTGCCAGGTGAGAACATTTGATTTCGGAGTAGGAGAGGAGGCAGGAGGCAGGATAATGACACTGTTATACCACGTGAAACTCGCAAGGGGGCAGCCTTGGAGCTGGGAACGGAGGCTGGCCGGAAAAGATGTTTCAGCCGGGGAGGGAAAATGCAAGGTCCCGCAGTGATGGGCAGCGGCCACGCAGTTGACTCTTGAACAACGTGGGGATGGGGTGCCGAACCCCCACGCAGTGGGAAATCTGTGCATAACTTTGACTCCCCCCAAAGTTCAACTGCTAATAGCCTATTGTTGACCAAAAGCTTTACTCAGTATATAAACAATTGAGTAAGACAATTTGAAGCCAGACACAGTGGCTTATGCCTGTAGTCCCAGCACTTTAGGAGGCTGAGGCGGGAAGACTGCTTGAAGCCAGGAGTTCAAGACCAGCCTGGGCAACATAGTGAGACCCCCCCCCCACCTTTACAAATAATAAAAATAAAAATAATTAGTTGGGCGTGGTTGTGTGTGCCTGTAGTCCCAGCTACTCAGGAGGCTGAGGTGGGAGGATTGCTTGAGCCCAGGATCGAGGCTGCAATGAGCCGTGATCGCACCACTGCACTCCAGCCTGAGTGACAGAGCAAGACCCTGTCTCTGGAAAAAAAAAGAAAAAAGACATATTTTGTATGTTATATGTATTATGTGCTGTATGCTTACAAGAAAGTAAGCTAGAGAAAAGTACATGTTACTGAAAACATTATTAGAAAGAGAAAATACCTTCACAGCACTGTGCTGTATTTATTCATACCGTAAGTTTATGCTGTCTGTTTATAAGAGAAAGTGTCTGTCTGAAGCAGCAGTAACCGCAGCTGCAGATCTCAATCTATGGTAGATATCAAGCAGTTCAACCCTTTTTTGTAATGTTGTAATTTTTCTTTGCTTCTTGGAAGCAGTCTGGCATCACTAGCAGCCCCGCATATGAGGCCCAGGGGGTTATTCAGAGTTTACCGTATTGCACTAAACGTGGTGAAAAATACGCAATAACTACGAGACATCGCTTTTCACTTCTATACACAATGTGCTGGTGAGAACTGCTCACCAGGAGATGATTAGCTTCACGTGGTGTTTTAAGCAGATACTCAACAGCTGCGCTCACGGAGACAGCACAGGAGGTGGCTACGAAATTATTACAGCAGTATAGTATATCTACAGTAACTATGTGCTTATGACTTAATACTGCACATCTTTATGTTTGCTTGCATTTCTCTTGACTTCAAATGGCACCAAGTAGAGTTTGTGTTTGTGTGCATATATTTTTGATAAATTTTAACTTTTTTTTTTTTTTTTTTTCCAGACAGAGTCTTGCTCTGTCTCCCAGGCTGGAGTACAATGGTGTGATCTCGGCTCACTGCAACCTCTGCCTCCCAGCTTCAAGCAATTCTCCTGCCTCAGTCTCCCAAGTAGCTGGCATTACAGGCACCCACCACCACACCTGGCTAATTTTTTGTATTTTAAGTAAAGATGGGGTTTTGCCATGTTGGCCAGTCTTGTCTCGAACTCCTGACCTCAGTTGACCCACCCGCTTCGGCATTCCAAAGTGCTGGGATTACAGGCATGAGCCACGGTACCCGGCCAATTTTAACTTTCTATAAGTGATTTACCCAACCTGGGCAACATGGCGAAACCCTGTCTTTACCAAAAATACAAAAAAATTAGCTGGGCATGGTGGTGTATGCCTACTTGGGAGGCTGAGGTGGGAGGATGGTTTGAGCCTGGGAGGCGGAGGTTGCAGTGAGCCGAGATCATGCCATTGTAGTGAGTCGAGATTATGCCATTGCACTCTAGCCTGGGCAATAGAGCCAGATCCTGTCTCAAAAAGAAAAAACAAACAAACAAAAAAAAGCTTTGCATCCATTTTGTGGCAGTAAATGATAAGATAGACTAGTACCTACATATATTTTTTGCATTCGTGACATACTTAATTTTTGCTTAATTTTTAAAATATATGTCTAGGCTTGTGGTTCCTCTGTAAGTTTTTTTCAAATTGTTGCAAATCTCTGAAAATGTTTCCAATATATTTATTGGAAAAAAAATCCACAAGTAAGTGGACCTGCACATTCAAACCTGTGCTATTCAAAGGTCAACTATATAGTCTGTAATATGTGATGGGTGCCATGCTGAGTGTCTGCAATGAGTGTTGTCTCACTTCAGCTTCACACAACCTTGTGGTTTAGCCATGCGACTTCTGTGCAGATGGGTGGGTGTTCACTACACGAGGGTACTGGGCAGAGGGGCAAACACTGCCTAAATTCTAGCCTGTGCTTTGTTCAGCAAGCCACATGCCTGTCTTGCTTGCATCAAGGGAAGGAGTATTGTGTTCTAATTTGAAGAAATGCACCAGCCACTCCTTAGGCAGCACTTGGTGCGGGGTGGGCTCCTCTGGAAAGGGAGCACCCAATTTGCACAAGGGTGCTGCACCAGGTAGCTGCGATCCTGGAACAGGATGAAGAAAGTTGCCTGAGGCCCTACAGCAAGGACGGGGTAAAAGCAGGATGTGATCCTTCCAAGCGGGACCCCCAAGGGCCAGGGGATATTTGGGAAACCTGGCCGTGTGGAAGTTAACCCTGTATTTGTGGTCCATTTTGCAAAGGATGGCATCCCAAATCCATGAGAGGGAGGGCAGAGGGGAGTGGCTGTGGCTGTGAAGGAGACAGACACCTGGGCACCTGCTCTAAGTGACAGCAATGCCATGCACATGATGATGTATTGGAGCACAACAAATGGCAGCCACCAGCTGGCGTGCACACACCAGTTTCTACAAATGAGCTCTGTTCGGGCTGAAATGTCTACGCATCCAAGGATTGTTCTTGTAACTGATGATATACCCCCAACACCCAGAAGAGAGACTGGCACACAGTAGGTGCTCAGTAAATGTTTGCTCAATGAATAAATGAATGCCTCTACTGGCCTTCCGAAGAAAGTTCTACATCTGTTTTATCAATATGGAAACAGGCCAGAGAAATTAAGTAACTTCTTTTGGAAGCCAGAAACAAGCCCAACCCCTGTGCAGTGACAACACCAGGGAATTTCAGTAAAACCCCAAACTCCACCCCAGGGAGCCCCAGTGCCTCCTCCCGCACCGCGGGGTGCTAGGGCCCACTCACTTTGGCTCCTGCTCCACAGCCCCTGCTGGGTACTGGGCTGCTTCTCCCCGTTCCTCCTGTCTCCTCCCACTTAGGGCAAATCCAGTGCCTCCCTGGGACCCAGGAGACTCAGTGAGATCCACCCCAGGCGCCTCTCACTCCTGTGAGACCCAAACCTCCTATCACCAAACCCAGCAGGCCAAGCCTGTGTACCCATGACTCCCCTACCCCAGTGTTCCCTCCAGTGGCTCTTTGCCTTTTCAGTATCCATGTCTTCATGATCCTTCCTCTACATCCCCCAAGCCCTCACCACCAAACGTAATGTAAACAGCATGACAGCAAAAACTTTTCGTTCACAACTGCGGGTTTTTTTTTTTT
>NW_012102454.1:282705-284077 GCF_000951045.1 Mandrillus leucophaeus | reverse complement strand
AGTAGGAGAGGAGGCAGGAGGCAGGATAATGACACTGTTATACCACGTGAAACTCGCAAGGGGGCAGCCTTGGAGCTGGGAACGGAGGCTGGCCGGAAAAGATGTTTCAGCCGGGGAGGGAAAATGCAAGGTCCCGCAGTGATGGGCAGCGGCCACGCAGTTGACTCTTGAACAACGTGGGGATGGGGTGCCGAACCCCCACGCAGTGGGAAATCTGTGCATAACTTTGACTCCCCCCAAAGTTCAACTGCTAATAGCCTATTGTTGACCAAAAGCTTTACTCAGTATATAAACAATTGAGTAAGACAATTTGAAGCCAGACACAGTGGCTTATGCCTGTAGTCCCAGCACTTTAGGAGGCTGAGGCGGGAAGACTGCTTGAAGCCAGGAGTTCAAGACCAGCCTGGGCAACATAGTGAGACCCCCCCCCCACCTTTACAAATAATAAAAATAAAAATAATTAGTTGGGCGTGGTTGTGTGTGCCTGTAGTCCCAGCTACTCAGGAGGCTGAGGTGGGAGGATTGCTTGAGCCCAGGATCGAGGCTGCAATGAGCCGTGATCGCACCACTGCACTCCAGCCTGAGTGACAGAGCAAGACCCTGTCTCTGGAAAAAAAAAGAAAAAAGACATATTTTGTATGTTATATGTATTATGTGCTGTATGCTTACAAGAAAGTAAGCTAGAGAAAAGTACATGTTACTGAAAACATTATTAGAAAGAGAAAATACCTTCACAGCACTGTGCTGTATTTATTCATACCGTAAGTTTATGCTGTCTGTTTATAAGAGAAAGTGTCTGTCTGAAGCAGCAGTAACCGCAGCTGCAGATCTCAATCTATGGTAGATATCAAGCAGTTCAACCCTTTTTTGTAATGTTGTAATTTTTCTTTGCTTCTTGGAAGCAGTCTGGCATCACTAGCAGCCCCGCATATGAGGCCCAGGGGGTTATTCAGAGTTTACCGTATTGCACTAAACGTGGTGAAAAATACGCAATAACTACGAGACATCGCTTTTCACTTCTATACACAATGTGCTGGTGAGAACTGCTCACCAGGAGATGATTAGCTTCACGTGGTGTTTTAAGCAGATACTCAACAGCTGCGCTCACGGAGACAGCACAGGAGGTGGCTACGAAATTATTACAGCAGTATAGTATATCTACAGTAACTATGTGCTTATGACTTAATACTGCACATCTTTATGTTTGCTTGCATTTCTCTTGACTTCAAATGGCACCAAGTAGAGTTTGTGTTTGTGTGCATATATTTTTGATAAATTTTAACTTTTTTTTTTTTTTTTTTCCAGACAGAGTCTTGCTCTGTCTCCCAGGCTGGAGTACAATGGTGTGATCTCGGCTCACTGCAACCTCTGC
>NW_012102454.1:266085-280039 GCF_000951045.1 Mandrillus leucophaeus | reverse complement strand
GCGAAACCTCATCTCTACTAAAAATACAAAAATTACCTAGGCGTGGTGGTGGACACCTGTAATCCTAGCGCCCTGGGAGGCTGAGGCATGAGAATTTCTTGAACCTGGGAGGCAGAGGTTGCAGTGAGCCAAGATCGCACCATCGCACTCCAGCCTGGGTGACAGAACAAGACCCTGTATCAGGAAAAAAAAAAAAAGGAAAAAACCAACTTAATTTTCATTTCTATCTCCATCCCCCAGACAACCACGAATCTACTTTCTGACTCTATAACTTTGCCTAATCTGGACATATCATATAAATGAAATCTGACAATATATGGTCTTTTATGTCTGGCTTGTTTTACTCAGCATAAGGCTGTAGGGTATATGGGTAGCTCATTCCTTTTTATTGCCAAATAGAATTCCAGTATATGGATGTGCCACCTTTCTTTATTCACTCACCAGCTGATGGGCTGCCAGGTGACATTTCCACTGTTGGCGACTATGACCAACACTGCTGGGAACATTTAGGACTGAGTCTTTAAGTGGACCTGAGTTTCCACTTCTCTTAAGTAAATACCTACGGTGGAATTGTTAGATCGCATGGTGAATTTATGTTTAACTTTTTAAGCAACTGCCACCTGCTTTCCAAAGCGGGGGCACCACCTCCCATTATTCTCACCAGCAGCGAATGAGCCCCTGTTTCTCCACATTCTCGCCAACCATAGGCATTGTCTGACTTTTTGCTTGTGGCCATTCTAGTGGATGTGAAATCATATCTCATCGTGCCCCGTGATTGTTTGAATGAACTAAGAGATCACCCGTGAAACTGGACAGCACTTGGGTTTGAACCCTGGTGGTGACATTTCACAAGCTGTATCACCTGGAACAAGTGACTTCACCACGGTGAGGGACAAGGATATGACATAAAAGCGTTGCTCTAGAAGCAAAGTGTCTGCTACGGATTATGTGCCCACGAAAAAGCAGCTGCTGTCATCATCGCCACCACTGCTATTATTATTATTATTATTGTTATTATTGTTATTATTATTATTATCACCCCAGAGATAATCCTGAACCAGTGACAGGGAAAATAGCAGCTGGCATCAGCTGCCCACTCACCACCACATGCCAGGCTTCCGTCAAAGCATTCGACATGTATTAGTAGTCTTTTAATCTACCTACATGTTGTTTTAATTTACATGTGTTAATGCGTTGATCTATGAGATGACTACCATGGCGAGCTCTGTTCTGTAGGGGAGAAAGCAGAGACGTGGAGAATTTAAGTCATTTCCCCCAAATCACAAAGTCGGAAAGGAACAGACCTCACGGAGCTCGCTCTCTGTCATTGCATCACACTTCCTGCCCTTACAAGGCAAATTGGATAAGTGCCATTCTAGAGAAGCAGACAAAATTCAAGTGGAGAAGAGGGGAGGGGAAGACGTTGGCTGGGGCCTGTTTAGAGCATCCCAGCTGAGGCTGCATGAGAAGGGAGGCACGCAGTTGTGGAATTTGCTCCCCTTTTTGCATACCGACCAGCCCTGGCAACGGAGCTCAAGGCATCTTTGTGCCACTGCTCAACAGTGAGTGACGTCATGGGCACGACCAGGTCTTTATCAGTTCTGCTGGATAAATAGCCAACCACACTAGGTCCGGAGAGACAGCAAGGTGCTGTGCGGCGGAGCATTTGGGTCTCAAAGAAGCAGGTGAGCCTGGGCCCGAGGGGCTGGGTGGAGGAGCATCTTGGTGCTTCTCTGCTGGGGAAGAGACAGGGGACAGGGCATGCTTAGGAAGACAGGCAGGCTGACCCCGCCTGGAAGGCACCTGGAGACAAGAGGGGTGGGCGTGGTGACCACGTGCCCTTTTGGGTGAGATGGTGCTGGCCAGGGGCAGGAAGGCCCCCTGCTACCAACTCCTTGTCTCTCTCACCAGTGGCCACCACCATGGGTGCAGGCCCCGACCAGTCCTATTTCTCTGGCAATCACTGGTTCGTCTTCTCGGTGTACCTTCTTACCTTCCTGGTGGGGCTCCCCCTCAACCTGCTGGCCCTGGTGGTCTTCGTGGGCAAGCTGCGGCGCTGCCCGGTGGCCGTGGACGTGCTCCTGCTCAACCTGACCGCCTCGGACCTGCTCCTGCTGCTGTTCCTGCCCTTCCGCATGGTGGAGGCGGCCAGTGGCATGCGCTGGCCCCTGCCCTTCATCCTCTGCCCGCTCTCTGGATTCATCTTCTTCACCACCGTCTATCTCACCGCCCTCTTCCTGGCCGCTGTGAGTGTTGAGCGCTTCCTGAGCGTGGCCTACCCACTATGGTACAAGACCCGGCCGAGGCTGGGACAGGCGGGTCTGGTGAGTGTGGCCTGCTGGCTGTTGGCCTCTGCTCACTGCAGCGTGGTCTACATTGTGGAATTCTCGGGGGACACCTCCCACAGCCAGAGCATCAATGGGACCTGCTACCTGGAGTTCCGGAAGGACCAGCTAGCCTTCCTCCTGCCCGTGCGGCTAGAGATGGCCGTGGTCCTCTTTGTGGTCCCCCTGATCATCACCAGCTACTGCTACAGCCGCCTGGTGTGGATCCTCGGCAGAGGGGGCAGCCACCGCCGGCAGAGGAGGGTGGCGGGGCTGGTGGCAGCCACACTGCTCAACTTCCTTGTCTGCTTTGGGCCCTACAACATGTCCCACGTTGTGGGCTATATCTGCGGTGTAAGCCCGGCATGGAGGACCTACGTGATGCTTCTCAGCACCCTGAACTCCTGTATCGACCCCTTTGTCTTCTACTTCTCCTCCTCCAGATTCCAAGCCGACTTTCATGAGCTGCTGAGGAGGCTGTGTGGGCTCTGGGGCCAGTGGCAGCAGGAGAGCAGCGTGGAGCTGAATGAGCAGAAGGGAGGGGAGGGGCAGAGAGAGGACCGTCCAGCTGAAGGAAAGAGCAGTGAACACTCACTGGGCTCTGGAACTGGTGGCCAGGTGGCCTGTGCCAAAAGCTAGGTCCTCTGCGGCAGGAGGGTGTAGCTGGCATGTCATCCTCAGGGCACTTTCTCGCTCACGCCAGGGACTTGGAGTGGTGAGCTGGGGCCCGATGGGGCTTGGGGGCAGAATTGACATCTAGCCTTCCTAAGGGTGTGCACACTAAAGCCTAGCTCTCTATCTCACCTCCATCCCCATCCACCCACACACCATGGATTGGGCTCTGGAAAGGGGTCAGGGTGAGAGGCTGCTCTGGAGAACAATGAGGTTCTCGTAGCAGCAGGCAGCTCTTGTGCTTTTTTGAGGGTGGCAGAGGAGCTAAGAGCAGTACCCAGGGTCTGAGGGGGCTGCCCAGTGAGTGACAGGGGCAGGAGAGGGCAGAACCCTATCCTCAGGGCTGCTCCAAGCCAGCGAATCAGGAGCGGGGGAGACAGGGCGCCAGGAATGAGGCCGCATTCTGCTCCCACGGTGCCTTTTTCAGAAAGTTCCCATTGCTCAATAAATCTGGATCATCAGAGTCATTTATGAACAATGACAGAAGAAAAATTACCCAAATAAATGTGGAAGCAAGCAAAAGAGAACAGTGTTTCCTTCTTCTCCGGTTTTGTTCTGGTGGTGTGCTTGGGCCGGGTGGGACTGGTGGATGGAAGGAGAAAACACCAGACTCCAGAGGAAAAGGGCCAAACACCAGGATGCCTGGATGCTGGGAGAGGATCTGGCTTGCAGGGATGAAAATAACAGCTTCCCTGTCTAAAGGACTTAGCCTGACACATCATCTCCTTCTATCTCTCAATAGCCTTGTGGTAGGTACCAGCATTATCCCCAGTTTCAGATGAGGGAGTGACCCAGAGAAGTGACATCTCCTACCTGAGATCCCATAGCTGGTGGGTGATTGAAGTGGGACCAGAAGCTGGCGTCAGTGGGCTCTGACACTCATGCCCCTAAGCCACTCTGCTGGTCTCCAGCTTTGTGTCACCTGTGGTCACCTAACCCAGTCAAATGTCCCAAGTCAGATGAGGCCATCTGAGCAGGACAAATGTAAACAGGCCATGATAAGAAACAGAACTAAATGCAAAGCATATTGGCTATCTGTGTGGGTTCAACCTTTTCCCAGTAAAAAAGTCCTCTTGGAAAGAAATTAAAAAGATAATTAGTCAGTACAATGGACTTCAGGTTTCTGCAAAGTCAGAAAGATGTTCCTCAGAGCTCTATTCATCAAAGTGTGGCCATTCAGGAAGTTTTCATGTTCCCCGAGTGGTGGCCCATGAGAAATAGCTGGTCAGGACCTCCTCCCCAACCTGAGACTCACCAGCCCCTGTTTGCGTGCTGTCGGCAGTATTTCGGAAGCATTTGTTGAACACCTATTGCATGCAGACAGCTGGGCTCAGAACGTTGGGGAGTTCGACACCATGGTCTTTAAATATCTGCTTCCTCCCTGGGGTTAAGTATGCTGGAAGAATGAGGACGGGCTGTGTGTGGAGAATGGGATTTCAGGTGGGAGGAGAGGGACTCTGTGGAGAGTTGAAGCCACGAGCTGTCTCTCAGTCCCATGGCTCACCTGTCCATCCCCGGGGCACTCAGCCCTGGTGGCTGCAAAGAAGTTGATGCAAGTAGGGGTCTTCATGGCTCAGAAAAGGGACAAAGCTGCTGTGGAATCCTGCAACTTCAGAATGGGCACTGCCACCCCAAGGCAGAGAACAGAAAAGCTGAAAACTCCACAGTTGAAAGAAAGCCATGAAGAGCTGGAGTCTCACTCCTCTCCCAGGGTTTATAAGAGGGAATCAGAGGCAGCTTCATGGGCTTTGCTGTCCCCAGCCATTGCCCAGCTCAGACCAGTCTGTATAAGCAAAAGCCCAGGGGTGGTGAAGATGAAAAGCCATCAGGGTGTGAGCGATCGTGGGAGTGGGGGTGAGCATTTTCCTTACATCTCAGAAGCCAAGGGAAAGGGGCTGTCAGCGAACGGGAGAGGGAGGGAGATGGCATCTTTGGAGGGAGGTGGTGATAGCCTGAGACCCTCTTGCTGTCCCCGCTGAAGCCTGGTAACTGGAGCTGCCAGGCCGCACAGAGAGAGGCTGATGATGGGGGACCTGGAACTCGGAAGGGGCCGAGTGGTCAGGTGACCCACACATGCCTGAGAAAACAGATGTGGAGAGGTTGTGTTGTCATTCTGAGGGAGGAAACAGAGACAGACAGACAGAGTCATGGGCACAGTGAGAGACACAGACAGAATCATAGAGCAGAGCTGGCTTCTCACCGGAGAGAGCGTCCGGAGAGGTTAGAAATCTTCCTTAGGTCCTCCTGGGAGGCCCAAGTGACCCCACCGGGGAGCTGAACAGCCGACGGGATTCCCGGGGTTGAGGGAAGGAAGCTGCGTAGCCGGCTGGGGCCGAATCCCCTGTGCCTCAGGGTGGGACACCCAATATTTCCAGCCACGCACACCGAGAAGAGTCCTTGGAGTTGAGGCCACTGCCTGGGTCCTCCAGTGCCGGCCAGCGGAGGTTGCTCCCGTCCCTTGCCTTCCTCCTCCCCATCCTTCCGCCAGCCCTGGAATGACTTATTCCTGACAGAGAAGAAAAAATAAGCAACTTGGAAAATGCATCTTAAGGTATAATTCAGGAAAATGTCCCCAATCTTGCTAAAGAGGTCAACATGCAGATATAAGAAATTCAGGGTATGCCTGAGAGAGGGACTATACAAAATGACCATCCCCAAGGCACATAGTCATGAGACTACATGGAAGAAAAATATCTTTAAGGAAGCTAGAGAAAAGAGCCAAATTACCTATAAAGGGAGTCCACTCAGAATAACAGTGGACTTCTCAGCAGAAGTCTTACAATTCAGAAGAGATTGGGTGCCATTTTTAGGCTTCATTTTTTTGATGGAGTCTTGCTCTGTCGCCCAGGCTGGAGTGCAGCGGCATGATCTCGGCTCACTGCAACCTCTGCCTCTGGGTTCAAGCAATTCTCCTGCCTCAGCCTCCCAAGTAGCTGGGATTACAGGCATGCACCACCATGTCCAGCTAAATTTTTTTGTATTTTTAGTAGAGACAGGATTTCACCATATTGGCCAGGCTGGTCTCAAACTCCTGACCTTGTGATCCACCCGCCTTAGCCTCCCAAAGTGCTGGGATTACAGGTGTAAGCCACTGCTCTCAGCCTTCTAGGCTTCTTAAAGAAAAAATGCCAGCCAAGAATTTCATATCCTACCAAAGTAAGCATCACAAAGGAGAAATAAACTCTTTCCCTGACAACCAAATGCTAAGAGAATTCATCACCACCAGACTGGTCCTATAAGAAATGCTCAAAGCAACTCTAAACGTGAAAACAAAAGAATGATACTCACTACCACAAAAGCAAACTTAAGTACAAAGCCCACAGACCCTATAAAGCAACTACACAATCAAGATTACAAAGTAACTAACAACACTATGATAAATCACAACCGGAACAAAACCTCACATATTAACCTTGAACGTAAATGGCCTAAACACTCCACTTAAAAGACATAGCGTGGAAAACTGGATTAAAAAAATGAGACCCTACCTTCTGCTGTCTTAAAGAGACCCATCTCACATATAACGACACCCAAACCCTCAAAAGGATGGAGAAAGGTCTTTCACACAAATGGAAAACAAAGGGTTGCTATTGTTGTATGAGATAAAACAGACTTTAAACCAACAATAGTAAAAAAGCACAAATAAGGGCACTCCCTAATGATAAAGGGTTCAATTAAACAAGAAGATTTAACATCCTGTTTATATAAGCACCCAACACTGGAGTACCTAGATTTATAAAACAATTACTACTATACCTAAGAAAAGAGATGGACAGCCACACTTCAGCAGCCATTGACAGCATTAGACAGATCATTGAGGCAAAAAACTAACAAAGAAATTCTGGACTTAAATTGGATACGTGATCAAATGGACCTAATAGACATCTACAGAATACTCCAATGACCACAAAATAGACGTTCTTCTCATCTGCACACAGAACATACTCTAAGATTGACCCAATGCTTAGTCACAAAGCAAATTTCCATAAATTTAAAGAAATGAAAATCATTACCAACCATCTTCTCAGACCACAGTGGAATAAAAATAGAAATCAATACCAAAAGGAATTCTCAAAATCACACAAATACATGGAAACTAAACAACTATTTCCTGAATGACTTTGGGGTAAGTCATTAAGGAAGAAGTCAAATAATTAAGGCAGAAGTCAAAAAATGCTTTGAAACAACTGAAAATAGAGGCACAACATACCAAAACCTCTGGGATACAGCAAAAGCAGTTTTAAGAGGAAAGTTTATATCACTAAATGCCTACATCAAGAAGTTAGAAAGCTCTCAAATTAATAACCTAACATTACACCTAAAGGAACTAGAAAAACAAGAGCAAACTAAATCCAAAGCTAGTAGAAGAAAAGAAATAACTAAAATCAGAGTAGAGCTAAATGAAATTGTGACCAATAAGCCATTCAAAGGATCAATGAAATGAAAAATTGGTTATTTGAAAGAATAAACAAGATTTATAGGCTGCAAGCTAGATTAACAAAGGAAAAAAAACCTCCAAAAAAGCAAATCAGAAATAACACAGGCAACATTACAACTAATTCCACAGAAATACAAAAGATCCTTAGAGACTGCGATGCACATCTATATTCACATGAACCAGAAAATCTAGAGGAAACAAATAAATTCCTGGAAACACACAACCAAGATTGAACCAGAAAGAAATTGAAACCCTGAACAGACCAATATTGAGTTACAAAATTGAATAAGTAATAAAATACCTACCAACTTTAAAAAGCCCTTGACCAGACGGATTCACAGTCAAACTCTACCAGACCTGCAAAGAAGAGATAGTACAAATCCTACTGAAACTATATCAAAAAATTGAGGAGGAGAGATTCCTCCCTAACTCATTCTACAAAAACAGTCTCATTCTGATATCAGAATCTGGCAGGACACAGTGAAAAAAGAAAACTATAGGCCAATAGCCTGATGAACATAGATCCAAAAATCCTCAACAACATACTAGCAAACCAAATCCAGCAGCACGACAAAATCATAATTCAGCATGATCAAGTGGGTTTTATTCCTGGGATGCAAAGATGGTTCAATATATGCAAATCAATAAATGTGACTCACCATATAAACAAAATTAAAAATGAAATTATATGATCATCTCAATAGATGAAGAAAAAAAAGTATAATAAAATCCAACATCCTTCATGATAAAAACCCTCAAAAAACTAGGCATCGAGGGAACATACCTCAAAATAATAAGAGCCATCCAGGACAAACTCACAGCCAACATCATACTGAATGTGCAAACGTTGGAAGCATTCTCCCTAAGAAATGGAACAAGACAAGGATGTCTACTCTCACTACTCCTATTCAACATAGTAGTGGAAGTCCTAGCCAGAGCAATCAGGCAAAAGAAAGGAATAAAAGGTATCCAAATAGGAAGAGAAAGTCAAATTATCTCTGTTCACTGATGACATGATTCTATACCTAGAAAACCCTACAGATTCCTCCTAAATACTCCTAGACCTGATAAATGAGACTGGCAGTTTCAGGATACAAAATCAGGGTATAAAACTCAGTAGCATTACCATATGCCAACAATTGTCAAGCTGAGAGAAAAATAAAGAACACAATCCCAATTACAATAGCCACACACACAAAATAAAATACCTAGGAATACCTCTAACCAAGGAAGTGAAAGTGAAAGATCTCTACAAGGAGACCTAAAAAACACAGACAAATGAAAAACATTCCATGTTCATGCATCAGAAGAATCAACATCATTAAAATGTCCATCCTGCTCAAAGCAATCTGCAGATTCCACCCAATTCCTACCAAATTATCAATGTCATTTTTCACAAAATGAAATCATTCTACCAAAAAGACACCTGCGTGCATATGTTTGTCACAGCACTATTCACAACAGCAAAGTGATGGAATCAACCTAGGTGCCCATCAGTGGTAGACTGGATAAAGAAAAAATGGTATGTATACAACATGAAATACTATGCAGCTATGAAAAAGAATGAAATCATGTCCTTTGCTGCAACATAAATGCAGCTGGAGGCCTAAGTGAATGATCCTAAGTGAATTAACACAGAAACAGAAAATCAAACGCTGGGTTCTCACTTTTAAGTGGGAGGTAAACAATGGATACACACAAACATTAAAGATGGAATGTTTGGAAACCATAGACAATGGAAACCATAGACAATAGGGACTCCAAAGCAGGGGAGGGAGGGTGGAGGACAAGGGTGGGAAAACTACCTGTTGGGTACCAAGTTCACAATTTTGATAATGGGTTCAATAGAAGCCCAAACCTCAGTATTATGCAATCAACCCATATAACAAACCTGCACATGTGCTCCCGAATCTAAAATAAATATTTCCAAAAAGCAATTGACCTATATTATTAACATTTTAATCTACCTGTATATATGTTTTAATCTGCATGTGTTCATGCTTTGAAATATGATACGGGTACTATGATGATCCCTGTTCTGTAGGGGAGAAAGCAGAGACACATCACTTCCCCCAAATCACAAAGTCAGGAAGGAACAGACCTCACGGAGTCCAGTCTATCACTGCCTCATGCTTTGTGCCCTTACAAGGCAAACTGGATAAGTGCCATTCTAGAGAAGCAGACAGAATTCAAGTGGAGGAGAGGGGAGGGGAAGAAGACGTTGGCTGGGGCCTGTTTAGAGCATCCCAGCTGAGGCTGCGTGAGGACGGAGGCACGCAGTCGTGGAATTTGTTCCCCTTTTTGCATACTGACCAGCCCTGGCAATGGAGCTCAAGGCATCTTTGTGCCACTGCTCAACAGTGAGTGATATCATGGGCACGGCCCGGTCTTTATCAGTTCTGCTGGATAAATAGCCAACCACACTAGGTCCGGAGAGACAGCAAGGTGCTGTGTGGCGGAGCATTTGGGTCTCAAAGAAGCAGGTGAGCCTGGGCCCGAGGGGCTGGGTGGAGGAGCATCTTGGTGCTTCTCTGCTGGGGAAGAGACAGGGGACAGGGCATGTTCAGGAAGACAGGCAGGCTGACCCCGCCTGGAAGATACCCGGAGACAAGAGGGGTGGGTGTAGTGACCACGTGCCCTTTTGGGTGAGATGGTGCTGGCCAGGGGCAGGAAGGCCCCCCGCTACCAACTCCATGTCACTCTCTCTCACCAGTGGCCACCACCATGGGTACAGGCCCTGACAAGTCCTACTTCTCCGGCAATCCCTGGCTCGCCTTTTCTGTGTACCTTCTCACCTTCCTGGTGGGGCTCCCCCTCAACCTGCTGGCCCTGGTAGTCTTCGGCAAGCTGCAGTGCCGCCCGGTGGCCGTGGACGTGCTCCTGCTCAACCTGACCGCCTCGGACCTCCTCCCTTTCGCATGGTGGAGGCGGCCAGTGGCATGCGCTGGCCCCTGCCTTTCATCCTCTGCCCGCTCTCCGGATTCATCTTCTTCACTGCCGTCTATCTCACTGCCCTCTTCCCGACAGCCGTGAGCACTGAGCGCTTCCTGAGCGTGGCCCACCCGCTATGGTACAAGACCCGGCCGAGGCTGGGACAGGCGGGTCTGGTGAGTGTGGCCTGCTGGCTGCTGTCTTCTGCTCACTGCAGCGTGGTCTACGTCATGGAATTCTCAAGGAACTCCTCCCATAGGCAGAATACCATTGACACCTGCTACATGGAGTTCCAGGAGGACCAGCTGGTCATCCTCCTGCCTGTGTGGCTGGAGATGGTCGTGGCCCTCTTTGTGGTCCCCTTGATCATCACCAACTGCTGCTATAGCCGCCTGGTGTGGATCCTCGGCAGGCGGGGCAGCCACCGCTGGCAGAGAAGGGTGGCAGGGTTGGTGGCAGCCACACAGCTCAACTTCCTTGTCTGCTTTGGGCCTTTGCACATGTCCCATGTCATGGGCTTTGTCCAGGGTGAAAGCACCGTGTGGAGGATCTACGTGATGCTTCTCAGCACCCTGAACTCCTATGTCGACCCCCTTGTCTACTCCTCCGGGTTCCAAGCCAACTTTCACGGGCTGCTGAGGAGGCTGTGTGGGCTCTGGGGCCAGTGGCAGCAGAAGGGCAGCGTGGAGCTGAAGGAGCAGAAGGGAGGGGAGGGGCACGAGGAGGACCTCACAGAAGAAAGGAAGAGTAGTGGACTATAGCAGGGCTGTGGAATTGGTGGCCAGGTGGCCTATGCTGAAAGCTAGGTCTTCCGGGGCAGGAGGGTGTAGCTGGCGTGTCATCCTCAGGGCACTTCCTCGCTCACGCCAGGAGGGATTTGGAGTGGTGAGCTGGGGCCCGATGGGGCTTGGGGGCAGAATAGACATCTAGCCTTCCTAAGGGTGTGCGCACTAAGGCCTAGCTCTCTATCTCACCTCCATCCCCATCCACCCACACACCATGGATTGGGCTCTGGAAAGGGGTCAGGGTGAGAGGCTGCTCTGGAGAACAATGAGGTTCTCGTAGCAGCAGGCAGCTCTTGTGCTTTATTGAGAGTGGCAGAGGAGCTAAGAGCAGTGCCCAGGGTCTGAGGGGGCTGCCCAGTGAGTGACAGGGGCAGGAGAGGGAAGAACCCTATCCTCAGGGCTGCTCCAAGCCAGCGAGTCAGGAGCAGGGGAGACAGGGCGCCAGGAATGAGGCCACATTCTGCTCCCACAGTGCCTTTTTCAGAAAGTTCCCATTGCTCAATAAATTTGGATCATCAGAGTCGTTTATGAACAATGACAGAAGAAAAATTACCCAAATAAATGTGGAAGCAAGCAAAAGAGAACAGTGTTTCCTTTTCTCCGGTTTTGTTCTGGTGGTGTGCTTGGGCCGGGTGGGACTGGTGGATGGAAGGAGAAAACACCAGACTCTGGAGGAAAAGGGCCAAACACCAGGACGCCTGGATGCTGGGAGAGGATCTGGCTTGCAGGGATGAAAATAACAGCTTCCCTATCTAAAGGACTTAGCCTGACACATCATCTCCTTCTATCTCTCAATAGCCTTGTGGTAGGTACCAGCATTATCCCCAGTTTCAGATGAGGGAGTGACCCAGAGAGGTGACATCTCCTATCTTTGATCCTATAGCTGGTGGGCGATTGAAGTGGGATGGGAAGCTGGAGTCAGTTGACTCTGACACCCATGCCCTTAGCCACCCTGCTGTTCTCCAGCTTTGTGTCACCTGTGGTCATCTGGCCTAGTCAGATAAGGCTGTCTGAGCAGGACAAATGTAAACAGGCCATGATAAGAAACAGAACTGAATGCAAAGCACAGTGACTATGTGTGTGGGTGCATCCTCTCCCCAGTAAAGAAGCCTTCTTGAAAAATATAGATTATGATAATTGGAGTCCATGATTGGGCAGGTGACTCACATGGGCACCCGATGCTCCTCAATCTTAGCTAATGCAGGATCTCTTCAACTTTTTACATCCTTGTCCCCTTCGGGAGCCTGTTTGGACGTACATCTTTCCTACACAGCACATTCCTCTGCCTGCTAATGCAATTTCAGTGCAACCAACACACTCTCTGTTTACATGTTGTGGCCCTTTAGAAAGACAGAAACCAGCTGGGCGCAGTGGCTCACGCCTTTAATCCCAGCACTTTGGGATGCTGAGGCGGGCAAATCACTTGAGGTCAGGAGTTCGAGACCAGCCTGGCCAACGTGGTGAAACTTCGTCTCTACTAAAAATACAAAAATTAGCCACAGTGGCAGTGGGCACCTGTAATGCCAGCTACTCAGGAGGTTGAGGCAGGACAATCACTTGAGGCCAGGAGCAGAGGTTGCAGTGAGCCGAAATCACAACATTGCACTCCAGCCTGGGTGATAGAGTGAGACTCCATCTCAAAAAAAATTAAAAAATTTAAAAAAAAGAAAAAAGACAAAAGACAAGATAAGACAAGACACAAATCATTGTGAGATTTGTTGTTGTTGTTGTTCCCCAAGAACTAGTTTTCACCTATTTGGGACCAACATCGCTGCTGCTGAGAATGTCTAAGCCACGGAAATGGTCCCATCTCATATACTGATAGAGCCTGCCTCACAGAACTGTAGCCCAACAAAATTAGGCTGAAGATCTTGCTGCAGGAAGGGAGATCACACTCCGGAAGAAGTGTGGGGCCTCGTGCAAGAGAAGAGAGCCAGTTCTCATCGAATTGGAGCTAAGGGTAGTGTGAATTTAGATGAAGAGGTGTGTGATGGGCTCAACACAAAGCAGGGATGTGTGGAAACAGGCCAGTGTCGGGTGGAGGTCAGGAAGACTACTCAAGATCCTGTTTCTCTGGAAAATATGAAGCAAAGATAAAGGTAGAACTCTGTATTGAAAAACTCCTTATCTGAAGCTCTGGTGGGTTGAAAATCAAGGTTGCATCTCTGTGTCAGAGACTCTGATCCTCTAAGCAGAAGTACATATTCCTTTCTTACTCATGATCTCGTGCATCGAGTATCTTTGACTTTTGAGAACTAGGTTTTTTAGCAATATCTTTTTGTGAATTAGCAAAACAAGTTTTTAAAGGTTTACAAGAGGAACTTTTTTAGAAGGAGAGATCATCCTTTACTGAAACCAAGGGCAGGTCAACCCAGAAGGACAAGAGGAAGGGAAGACTCAATCCATCTCGGCTACAGCTTCCCGGGGCCACAGGTCAAGTCTCAGCTTACAGGGGAGTGACAGGAAACTAGAAATTTTCAATTACCCAGTGTTGGCTGGGTGCGCTGATTCACACCTGTAATCCCAGTGCCTTGAGAGGCTGAAGTGGGAGGATTGCTTGAAGCAAGACTCCTTCCTCTAAGAAAAATAAAGTTAGCTGGGCATAGGGGCATAGTGGCACGTGCCCATGGTCCCAGCTGCTCATGAGGCTGAGGCGGGAAGATCGCTTGAGCCCAGGAGGTCAAGGCTGCAGTGAGCTGTGATTGTAGCACTGCACTCCAGCCTGGGTAACAGAGCAAGACCCTAAAACAAAAAAACAAAGGAAAGAGAAGGAAGGAAGGAAGGAAGGAAGGAAGGAAGGAAGG
>NW_012102454.1:256403-265888 GCF_000951045.1 Mandrillus leucophaeus | reverse complement strand
AAAAGAAAAGAAAAGAAAAAATCACCAAGAGTGACCAGAAACCTTTGGAAGCCACCTAAGAAACTGACAAAGATGGTTCAGTCCATCCCATGGAAGGCAGTAAGACCATTGCAGGGTTGAGCCCATTAAGCTCAGACTACTCAGTAAACCAGTGGCAGTGGCAGGCAGGAGGCAGAGCAGGAACTCCCCACTGGGAGACAGGATGCCAGTGTTTTTTCCTGAGTTAAACATGTATCCATTGGAGAGTGCAGTAAGTGGCCTTTCAGGCTATGAATGTGCCTGGTGGGGCATGGGAAGCTGTGCTACAAAACAGGATCCGTCAGTCAGCTTCAACTGGGTTCAGTGGGAGGGGACAGACATAGACCTGGTCAGGGCCGGGGGAGGTGGAAGGGAGGCTGGAGGCTGGACTTGACTTTGGAGGTGGGGCTCAGACACTGGACCAAATTGAGGACTAGCTAAAACAGGGAAACAGGGACGGAGCTTAAGCGGCTTCCTATAGAACACGTCCATCAGTGTCCCCTGAGAGTTTACCATTGTCATGGTAACACCTGGTAATTACCACCCTTTTCCTAAAACTTTGGGCATTAACTGCCCCTTAATCTGTATGTAATTAAAAATAGATATAAATATGAATGCAAAACTGCCCTAAGCTGCTACTCTTAGCACATCGCTATGGGGTAGCCCTGCTCTGCAAGGGCAATCATGGAGCTGTCGCACTGCCGGAACTATAACACCACCGCTTCCATAAAGCCATTTTCTTGTACCACTGGGTAGCCTTTAAATTCTTTCCTGGGTGAGCTGGGTGCAGTGGCTCACACCTGTAATCCCAGCACTTTAGGAGGCTGAGGCAGGCAGAGCATTTGTGATCAGGAGTTCGAGACCAGCCTGGGCAACATGGTGAAACCCAGTATCTACCAAAAAATACAAAATTTAGCCAGGCGTAGTGGCCCGCACCTGTAATCCCAGCTACTCAGGAGGCTGAGGCAGGAGAATTGCTTGAACCCAGGAGGCAGAGGTTGTAGTGAGCCAAAATTACACCACTGCCCTCCAGTCTGGGTGACAGAGTGACTCACCATCTCAAAAAAATAAAATAAAAATTTAAAAATTAAATAAATAAATTATTTCCTGGGCAAAGCCAAGAAACTTCCCAGGCTAAGCCCCAATTTAGGGCTCATCTGTCCTACATCAGAAGGGGGGCAAAGACCAGACAGGGAGAGCAAGAAGGCTGGGAGTCTACAAAATTAGTTGCAGGACTCTTCCAAAAAAAGGAAGCAGAGCATCGAAAAAAGCTGAAAGACACCTGAAAGAAAAGTGAGGCCACTGTTCCTGGGAATTGCAAGTGGGAGATAGAGGTTTTTATTGTGGGGTTACAGTGTGAGAAGGTGCTCAACTTTTGACCTTCCTCTCTGAGGACATGACTCTTCTGGTTTAGAAAACAACAGTAAAAAGTCCCCAAGAGATACTGATGGTTGCGGTTCCCAAAACTTCGTTAACATCTGTGGGAAGCCTTCTGACTTTCCTCTGAGGCCAGTTCTGAAAAGCCATTCATACGGAGGCAAGTCAAACTATCAAAGCAGCGGCCTGTGTTCTGGGAAAAGGATGCTGGGATCACATTCCAGAGAAAAGATGGGATAGAAGGAATGAAAGCTGATCAACGTGACTGGATGTGGTGGCTCACTCCTGTAATCCCAGCACTTTGGAAGGCTGAGGTGGGCAGATCACCTGAGGTCAGGAGCTCGAGACCAGCCTGGCCAACATGGTGAAACCCCGTCTCTACTAAAAATACAAAAATTTGCCGGGCAAGGTGGCATGTCCCTGTAGTCCCAGCTATTCGGGAGGCTGAGGCAGGAGAATCGCTTGAACCTGGGAAGCTGAGGTTGTGAGGTTGCAAGGTTACAGTGAGCTGAGATTGCAGCACTGCACTCCAGCCTGGGCAACAAGAGAGAAACTCCGTCTCCATAAAAAGAAGAAAGCTGATCAACACTGGTAGAAGTGGGGAAGTGCAAAGCTCACTTCCCATGGGAGCCAGGGTGGAACTAGCAGAGAGAAAATGTTGCAAAAGAGGAAATGGGATACAGAAATATTTTTTAAGGAGAGGGTGCTTTCAGTGGATTTAGAAGAATATAGTGGCTGCATGTGGTGGCTCATGCCTGTAATGCCAGCATTTTGGGAGTCTGAGGCAGGTAGGTAACTTGAGCCCAGAAGTTCCAGACCAGCTTGGGCAACATGGCTAAACCCTGTCTCTACTAAAAATACAAAAATTAGCTGGGTGTGGTGGCACATACCTGTAGTCTCAGCTGAGGTAGGAGGATCACCTGAACCTTGGGAGGTTGAGGCTGCAGTGAGCCATGATCAGGTCACTGCACTCCAGCCTGAGTGAAAAAGTGAGACCCTTTCTCAAAAAAAATTAAAATTAAAAGAAGAGTACAGTGAGATAACCCAATCAATCATCCCCTGTTGCAGATCCCCCAGTCTCGGGGTCAAATCGCGATTGGCACTAATCATGATACTCTCGACCCCCTTTACTGGTGACTGGTCTCAAGATGGAAATGTGACCCAGTTCCAGCCAACAAAAAGAAAGAAGTCTGCTGGGGGCCTCTGGGACAGATTTTCCTCTATCTCATAAAAAAAAAAAAAAAAAATAGATGCATAAGGAGCTGCTCTCCCACTTCTGATCTGGAACTTTCTATGGAAGAATGTGATACTTGGAGCTACAGCAGCCATATTGGGGCCATGAGGTTACAAACTTGAGGAAGAAGACAAACAAGCTAAGGACAGCAGAGCAGCAGGATGTAAAGGGCCTGCGTCCTTGACCCTGTTGAGGTGGGACCACCAACCTCCAAAATCACTGTAGTAAATGTTGACTCACTATTGGCCAGATACCCTCTAACTTACAGGTGAACACAGTAGATCAGCCTATATGCTACTAGAACATACCCAATGACATCTTCTCTCGTGTTAAAATATTTTAACGTCCTGGGGTTTCTAAACTCTGCCTATTTGCCTTATAGAAGCTATGTGATGTTAGCGTTTGCCTTATCTGTTAAGGCTGAACTCAGATGTCTTATTGTTCTAAACACTAGCTCTAGCACCAAGATGTCTGGGCTTTCCTCATTCAGAAGGAGGCTTTTGAGAGCTGACTGGCTGGGGCTGCACAAACATAGCTTTCCAGGACAAAAAAAAAAAAAAAAAAAAAAATGCTAGATGGGATCTTTTTAAGATAAAATGTTCATCTGACTGACAATCTCAATTGCAAGCCTGCACTTTTATTAATAAAAATTCCCATACTTGAGCAGATCACCTGAGGTCAGGAGATCGAGACCAGCCTGGCCAACATGGCAAAACCCTGTCTCTACTAAAAATACAAAAATGAGCTGAGTGTGGGGGCACACGCCTGTAATCCCAGCTACTTGGGAGGCTGAAGCAGGAGAATTGCTTGAATCCAGGAGATGGAGGTTGCAGTGAGCCGAGATCATGCCACTGCCTTCCAGCCTGGGCAACAGAGCGAGACTCTGTTTCAAAAAATCAAAAACAAAAACAAAAAAAATCTCATACTTATTATGGGCTCTTGGATGCCATGGAAACAAGAGAGGGCTGAAAGAGTAGGATGCGGACCATGAGCAATGTTATCCTGTGGAAAAGTACTTGTCTCTGTTCAGTGTTCTTGGGCACAGGAGAGCTACCCAGTCCTTGTGCCTGTGGAGTCACTTGAACACACACAATGCCCACATGAGGATGGGGATATGTGGTCCTGGATGCCTAATTTACTACTTACAATTAATGCACACAATTAGACGATTCCCTTTTCCCTCCCCTCCCCTTTTTTTTTTTTTTTTTTTTTTTTTTTTTTTTTTTTTTTTTTTTTTTTTTTCTGTGACAGAGTCTGGCTCTGTCACCCAGGCTGGAGTGCAGTTACGTGATCATGGCTCACTGCAGCCTCAACTTCTCAGGCTCAAGCAATCCTCCCACCTCAGCCTCCCAAGTAGCTGGCTGGAACTATAGGTACATGCCACCATGCCTGGCTAATAAAAAAACAATTTGTAGAGATGGGGTCTTGCTATGTGGCCCAGACTGGTCTCGAACTTCTGGGCTCAAGGGATCCTCCCACCTTGGCCTCCCAAAGTGCTGGCGTGAAAGGCGTGAGCCTAGCTTTGATAATTTCCAGTGGTTCTCTATGCTTAGAGCATTACTCTCATCTTTTTTTTTTTTTAACAGTCTAGAATGCTCTCTTAAAACCTCCATAAAAATAACTCCTTGTTTGTGAGTCCTTTGGTGAACAATCCAATGACTTGTAGGAACACTGCCAGGCATCCCCAGCCAGTGCAGGCCAGCAGACTGCTTCTGTAGCGCACGTTTGCTGGTCTGCTCGTTCACTCTGCAGTGAACGCTTCTGCTCACAGCTTTTCCAGCTAACCTTCTTTTGATTCACAGTGTGGCCTCTGACAAAAAGCAGACCAGTAGTTGCCAGGGACTGCGGATGGGAGAGAGGAGGGTGTTGCCTGGGAAGGTATCAGAGCGACATTTTCAGGTGATGGAAATGTTAGATTACTTGATTGCAGTGGGGGTCACACAAGAAGTCAAAACTTATTGAACTCTCTCCTTGCAATGGATGCATTTTATGGTGTGTCAATGAAGCCTCAATAATGTTTTTAAAAGCCGGTGTCACCTCACCTCCTGGCTTGTAGTGTTTGTGTACCTAATATAAATCTTGCTAAGTTTCCTTCAGCCAAGCGGGTCTCTGCTTCTGCTGGGCTGCTCTGCAGAGGCTGTGACTGCTGGATGATAACCCAGGTTACATAAAAGTGTAGAAACCATGTGCAAACAAATGCTACATGGCAACCAGCTTTTATCTTGGTGCTGGAGATCTGCAGGGCGTGGTGGAAAGGGTGGCAACTGGACAGTGCAATGGTTCATTTTACCTCCTGTCACCGCGTGGGGCTGTAGGGGCAGCTCTGTCATACTTTCCAATTTTCCAAGCTGAAAATCCAGTTGTTATTGCTGGTTTTGAAATCTTACATTTTTTTTTTTAAACTGATAACAAATTGAAAACGTTTAAGTATTTGTGTGGGGAAAGTGAATCAGGCCTGAGGGTTGCGGACTGCCTTCTAGGTTTCCGGCCTGTGACCTCTGCAGCAGCCGAGGTGGAAGAGGGCTCAGAGGTCGGGAGGGAAGGGGAAGGAGCATGAGGAAGTGTGATTCTGCAGTAAGCACAGCCCATACTTTTACTCAGAACCCAAGACAGGCAGTTGACGAGACCTGCTGACCTTCTGAAGACGTTCTTCCTCGTCCCTCGTTCTTATTTTGCGGTCCCTCCCTGCCCCTACAGCTGTTCTCTGAAAGCTGTCTCCCTCATCCACAAAAAGATCTTGGAGGCCACAGACCAGGCAGGGAGGGAAGCTCCGAGGACTGATGCTGGCTCTCCCTCCTTCCCCTCCCAACTCCCCCTCCCAGCTGGCACTGAAGGCAGGTGTTCCTCAGGCTCGGATCCCGCCCACCTTTGCTCGTTTTCTCTCTCCTCTCTGCAAGCATTCTAATCCATCACAATGGCTGTAAACATCCGTGACTCCCACATTTCCATCGCCAGCACCAGACTCTTGTGTATCCACCTGTATACAGAGATGTCTCAACTTCTAGACTTTTAAGAGCAAACCTAACTCCTTACTTCCTCCCCCTAATCTGGCCCCACCACCCAGCCTACTCCACCTCTATAAATGGCAACACCACCCACAGTCTGCCCACACCAGAAACCCAGATGTCATTCATTCATTCTTTCTTTCCTTCCCTTTTTTTTTTTTTTTTTTTTTTGAGACAGAGTCACTCTGTTGCCCAGTCTGGAGTTCAGTGGCGCGATCTCGGCTCACTACAACCTCCACCTCCTGTGTTCAAGTGATTTTCCTGCCTCAGCCTCCTGAGTAGCTCTGATTACAGGCATGCACCACCATGACTGGCTAACTTTTGTATTTTTAGTAGAGATGGGATTTCACCACGTTATCCAGGCTGGTCTTGAACTCCTGGGCTAAAGCAATCTGCCTGCCTCAGCCTCCCAAAGTGCTGGGATTACAGGCGTGAGCCACCATGCCCAGCCCTTTCTTTCTTTTTTTAGAGATTTGATTCTTTTTTTAATTTTTAAAATGATCACACAATAAAATGAACATTTTCAGGAAAAGGTGTACAGTTCTGTGAATCAAACAGACAGATTCCCGTAACCAGCAACAAAATCAAGATAAAGACCAATGATAGTCACACCTTCCTTTCACCCCTAGCCACTATGAAACACAGATGTGCTATCACTAGGGTTTTATCTTCTCAGGAATGTCACATAGCTTTTCGCAACAGGTTTGCCACCAGAACACAGGTGTCATGAAAACTGCCCCTAAAAGCCAAAATGGGAAAGGAGAAGACTTATGTCAACATTGTCATCAGTGGACAAGCAGATTTGGGCAAGTCCGCCCCTACTGGCCATCTGATCTACAAATGTGGTGGCATCAACAAAAGAAGCATTAAAAAATTTGAGAAGGAGGCTGCTGAGATGGGAAAGGGCTCCTTCAAGTATGCCTGGGTCTTGGATAAACTGAAAGTTGAGCGTGAATGTGGTATCACCATTGACATCTCCTTGTAGAAATTTGAGGCCAGCAAGTACTGCATGACTATCATTGACGCCGCAGGACACAGAGGCTTCATCAAAAACATGATTACAGGGACATCTCAGGCTGACTCTGCTGTCTTGGTTGTTGCTGCTGGTGTTGGTGAATTTGAAGCTGGTGTCTCCAAGAATCGGCAGACCCGAGAGCATGCCCTTCTGGCTTACACACTGGCTGTGAAACAACTAATCATTGGTGTTAACAAGATGGATTTCATTGAGCCACCCCACAGCCAGAAGAGATATGAGGAAATTGTTAAGGAAGTCAGCAGTACATTAAGAAAATTGGCTACAATCCCGACACAGTAGCATTTGTGCCAATTTCTGGTTGGAATGGTGACAGCATGTTGGAGCCAACTGCTAACATGCCTTGGTTCAAGGGATGGAAAGTCACCCGTAAGGATGGCAATGCCAGTGGAACCACGCTGCCTAAGGCTCTGGACTGCATCCTACCACCAACTTGTCCAAGTGACAAGCCCTGCTTCTCCAGGATGTCTACAAAATTGGTGGTGTTGGTACTGTTCCTGATGGCCGAGTGGAGACCGTTGTTCTCAAACCTGGTATGGTGGTCGCCTTTGCTCCAGTCAACTCTACAACTGAAGTAAAATCTGTCGAAATGCACCATGAAGCTTTGAGTGAAGCTTTTTCTGGGGACAATGTGGGCTTCCATGTCAAGAACATGTCTGTCAAGGATGTTCGTCATGGTAACAATGGAAGCAGCTGGATTCACTGCTCAGGTGATCTATCCTGAACCATCCAGGCCAAGTCAGTGCTGGCTATGCCCCTGTACTGGATTGCCACATGGCTCACATTGCATGCAAGTTTGCTGAGCTGAAGGGAAAGATTGATCGCTATTCTGGTAAAAAGCTGGAAGACGGCCCTAAATTCTTGAAATCTGGTGATGTTGCCATCATTGATATGGTGCTTGGCAAGCCCATGTGTATTAAGAGCTTCTCAGACTATCCACCTCTGGGTTGCTTTGCTGTTCGTGATATGAGACAGACAGTTGTTGTGGGTGTCATCAAAGCAGTGGACAAGAAGGCAGCTGGAGCTGGCAAGGTCACCAAGTCTCCCCAGAAAGCTCAGAAGGCTAAATGAATATTATCCCTAATACCTGCCACCCTGGTATTAATCAGTGCTGGAAGAATGGTCTTAGAACTGTTTGTTTCAGTTGGCCATTTAAGTTTCATATTAAAAGACTGGTTAATGATAACAATGCATCGTAAAACTTTCAGTTCAAGGAAAGGATAATATTATGTGGACCACTTTGGTTTTCTTTTTTGCGTGTGGCAGTTTTAATTTATTAGTGTTTAAAATCAGTGCTTTTTAATGGAAACAACTTGACCAAAAATGTGTCACAGAATTTTGAGACCCATTAAAAAAGTTTAATGAGGAAAAAAAAAAAAAAAGAATGTCACATAAACAGAATCCTACAGTGTGTAACCTTTTGAACTGGCATTTATTTATTCATTTATTTATTTATGTATTTTGAGACAGAATCTCACTGCAATGCCCAGGCTGGAGTGCAATGGTGTGATCTCAGCTCACTGCAACCTCTGCCTCCCGGTTTCAAGCAATTCTCCTGCCTCAGCCTCCCGAGTAACTGGGATTATAGGCATGTGCCATCATGCCAGGCTAATTTTTGTATTTTTAGTAGAGACAGGGTTTCACTATGTTGGCCAGGCTGGTCTCAAACTCCTGACCTCAGGTGATATGCTCACCTTGGCCTCCCAAAGTGCTGGGATTACAGGCATGAGCCACTGCACCTGGCTAGCTGGCTTTTTTCGTTCAGCACAATGTCACTGAGCTTCATCCATGCCACCACGCCTGGCTAATTTTTAAACTTTTTGTAGAGACAGGATGTCACTATGTTGCAAAGGCTGATCTCAAACTCTTAGGCTCAACTGATCCTCCCATCTCAGCCTCCCAAAGTACTGTAATTACAAGAATGAGCCACCACACTCAACCTCCTATTTAGCCAGGCATGGTGGCATGCACTTGTAGTCCCAGATATACAGGAGACTGAGGTGGGAGGTGTGTGTCTATGTGTGTGTCTCTATGTACATGTGTGTGTGTTTCTGTGTGTCTGTGTGTGTTTGTGTGTGTTTGTGTGTGTGTGTGTGCATGTCTGCGTGTGTGTATAAAGAGATTTATTTAAGGAATTGGCTTATGTGATTGTGAAGTCTTGATGAGCCCAAAATCTGATGGAGGAAGCTGGCTGACTCGAGGCTCAGGAAGAAGTTATGGTTTGAGTCTAAAGAGAGCCTAATGGTGAGCCAGGGAGACCCACTGCTACAGACGAAGTCTGAATCCAGTG
Source organism: Mandrillus leucophaeus (assembly GCF_000951045.1). NCBI lineage: Eukaryota > Metazoa > Chordata > Mammalia > Primates > Cercopithecidae > Mandrillus > Mandrillus leucophaeus. Next base: position 256,931 of record NW_012102454.1, on the reverse strand, counting down.
TGTAGGAGAATTCTCTTTTGCATGTGGAGGTCAGCCTTTTGTGCTGTTAAGGACTTCAGTGACTGGAAGAGGCCCCCACGTTTTGGAGGGCAATCTGCTTTGCTCAGAGTCCACCAATTTAAATGTCAGTCTCATCCAAAAACACCGTCACAGAAACACCCAGAATCATGTTTCACCAAATATCTGGGCACTGTGGCTTAGCCAAGCCAACACATAAACTTAACCATCATACTCTGTATTATTTTCATATTAATCTCCCAGATTAAAAATGAGATAGACAATATTTGCATATTGTGTAGAGTCATTTGTGTTTCTCCCAATACTTGCTTTGTTCTTATTTGACTTACAGGAGTTCTTTGAATATTGGCTGACAAACCCCATATCAGGTATGTAAGTAGAAGCATAGTGGCCTTTTACTTTGTTGATTGTAATGTTTTTCTTTTTTCTTTTTTTTTTGAGATGGAGTCTCGCTCTGTCACCCAGGCTGGAGTGCAGTGGCACGATCTCCACTCACTGCAAGCTCTGCCT
>NW_012102454.1:224017-255953 GCF_000951045.1 Mandrillus leucophaeus | reverse complement strand
CCTCCCGGGTTTACGCCATTCTCCTGCCTCAGCCTCCCGAGTAGCTGGGACTACAGGCGCCTGCCACCTCGCCCGGCAAAGTTTTTTTTTTGTATTTTTAGTAGAGACGGGGTTTCACTGTGTTAGCCAGAATGGTCTCGATCTCCTGACCTCGTGATCCGCCCGTCTCGGCCTCCCAAAGTGCTGGGATTACAGGCTTGAGCCACCGCGCCCGGCCTCATTTATAATTTTTAAAACCATTTTTTATCTTGAATGCACCTGCCTTTTATTCTTGTTACCTGGCTGTAATTCTTCCCAGTGGATAGTCAGCTATCCCAACATAATTTACTGAATGGTCCATCCTTTCCCACAGTGGTTTGAAATGGACCTAGATCACTTAAGTAGAAAGAATCCTCCAAATGTAATCTAAAATGACAAGATTTCATCATTTTTACCCATCTTTACCCATAATTAGCAAAAATATTAAAGATACAAACATTCAATGTTGGAGAAGGTGCAGGGGAAGGGGTTATGCCGTGTACAGCTGGTGGAAATGTAAATTATCAAACACTATCCGGAAGGTAATATGTAAATATCTATCAATAATTTCAAGGCACATCTCTTTGACCTAGAAATTACATAAATTATGGATCTAAAGATTCGTCTAACCAAAATACTCACAGCTGTTCAGATAGCTAGCTAGCTAGCTAGCTAGAAAGATATAGATAGATGATAGATAGATAGATAGATAGATAGATAGATAGATAGATAGATAATAGACAAATTTGCAGAGGCACTGTTTGTTATACCAAAAGAACTATAAACTATGTAAATTAATCCTAAATGGTTACATAAATTATAAGACAGTCCTAAAACAAAGTACCATGTAGCCATTAGAAAGACTCTAGATTGGTACAGGCTGCCATAAAAAGATTACGAAAGCACATTATAAGGTGAAAAATAAAATTTCACAAAAATATATAGAGTATGATTCCATTTACGCATTTTTTTTTTTTTTTTTTTTTTTTTGCGATGGAGTCTTGCTCTGTCACCCAGGCTGGAGTGCAGTGGTGCCATCTCGGTCCACTGCAACCTCTGCCTCCTGGGTTCAAGTGATTCTCCTGCCTCAGCCTCACGAGTAGCTGGGACTATAGACGCCTGCCACCACGCCTGGCTCATTTTTGTACTTTTAGTAGAGATGGAGTTTCACCATGTTGGCCAGGCTGGTCTCGAACTCCTGACCTCAGGTGATCCACCTGCCTCAGCCTCCCAGAGTGCTGTGATTACAGGCGCGAGCCACCGGGCCCAGCCCCATTTATGTTTTTTGTTTTTTTGGTTTTTTTGAGACGGAGTCTTGGTCTGTCGCCCAGGCTGGAGTGCAATGGCGCGATCTCAGTTTACTACAACCTCTGCCTCCTGGGTTCAAGCAATTCTCCTGCCTCAGACTCCCAAGTAGCTGGGATTACAGGTGCGCACCACCACACTAGCTAATTTTTTGTATTTTTAGTAGAGACAGGGTTTTATTATATTGGCCAGGCTAGTCTCAAACTCCTGGGCTCAAGTGATCTGCCTGCCTTGGCCCCCCAAAGTGCTAGGATTACAAGCGTGAGGCACTACACTCGGCCTCACTTATTCATTTTTAAGTCAAATATTTGTATATGTACATATATGGACATAAACAAAATAGTGGTTTCATCTGGGAAGGAAGAAGCGAACTGGCATTTCACATTTTACTTCTGTACCGTTGGGTTTTTTTAAAAGGCTATATTCATGCATTATAATGCAATTTTTTTAAATTAGAGAAATAATAATGGGAAACCATTCAGCACCTTGATTCTGACCAAGCAAGAGCAGATGAGGTAGCACAGGGATTCAAACTGCCTGGAGACCTCCAGGGTCACCGTGAGGGTAGCTGGAATCATGGGCGTAAATAAATGATTTAACGTGCTCAGGCTTCTAAGTGCCCATCCCTGGGGCTGGGGAGGAGCGAGGTGCTTAAACCATTCCCAAGCCTCAGGCATTGAAAACAGGAGTGTTTTCTCTAAGAAGGAGGGTGCTGTGCTGTAATTGACCTCTTTGGCATTCAGCGTCTGCACGACATCCAGTGCAGCTCTGGGCAGGCGGAGAGATCAGGCTGCTTGTGCTGGGAGGGGTCGCTGACCAAGGACAAGTCCTGTACTCACGGCAACGCTGAATCGCAGTCCTGGGCCATCTGGCCCCGGCCTCATAATCACCCTTCTGTCATGAATACTGAATGAAGGTAAACATACAGTCACAGGGCTATCTTGACAGCACCCAACTTTAAACCTGTGGCCTATTTCTGGCTCTATACTGTGATGAATTCTGTCAAAAACCAAACAAATAACATCCTCAAATTATTTCGTGAACAATACATTACTTATTTCACATTAAAAATGTTGCTCTGTTATTGTAAAGGCAGCACGGTTTTTGGTTTTGTTTTGGCTTTTGTGTGTGTGTGTGTGTGTGTGTGTTTTGTTTTTGTTTGTTTGTTTGTTTGGTTTTGGTTTTTTGTGGTTTTTTTTTGAGACCGAGTCCCGCTCTGAAGTGTACTGCCCAGGCTGAAGTGCAGTGGCGTGATCACTGCAACCTCTGCCTCCCAGGTTCAAGCAATTCTCCTGCCTCAGCCTCCCGAGTAGCTGAGATTACAGGTGTGAGCCACCATGCCGGGGCTAATTTTTGTATTTTTGGTAGAGACGGGATTTTGCCATCTTGGCTAGGCTGGTCTCGAACTGCTGACCTCAGGTGATCCACCCACCTTGGCCTCCCAGAGTGCTGGGATTACAGGCATGAGCCACTGCACCCAGCTGACAGCATGGTTTTGGTCACCCCAAATGAGCACACAAATACATAAATCTCACAGTTTTGGTATTGCATCATTTTTTTCATATACTGGGAAACAAAAAATGGAAGTGGTGTAAGCTGTTCTGACCTCTGAAGGGCCCTGAGGGGACACGGGCCATCTTTTGGTTTCCTGGCTTCTGAACCACTTCTGTGTTTAGGGAACTGGCCACGTATGAGCCTTGTGAGGAGGCAGAGCCCATCTCCCGCTAGAGAAACCACTGATGCAGGGACCTTATTTTCCAAGCATCCCTGATGCCTGCGTTTAGCCAATCAGGTGCACCTGCCCCACATTCTGAATCTGAGGCTAATGGCACAAAGGAGGAAAAGTGGAAAATTATTTCTGGCAGTGGCAGTAGCGGTGGCAAACAGAATGTGGCTCTAGGTCCTAGTGTGCGGTGGTGGGGGGACTCCCTGGACTGAGCTAATGGCATGACTTTTAATGTGGCCCTGGCTGTGCAGCTTCCTTGATTCTAGAAGCCTGGTTTTCCAGCCTTCCTGGCACATCTCTGAGCTACTCAATATCTTATCATTAAATCCCTAAATGAGCCAGAGTTGGTCTCTGTTGCTGCAATTAAGAGCCATTGCTGAGACACGAGTCCAGCGCAATGATCATGAGCAAGGAAGCCTGCGTTCTGCTGAGAGACGGGCAGCCCATTAGTAATCAGAAAAATGAGAGGGCACTAAAACAGCATGGAGGCGCTACTTGATATCCATGTGACTGGCAAAATCTCAGGCGCTGGATAATGCCAAGAGTGGGTAGGGGTGTGGCTCGGAGATCCAATTGCCCTGTGGCCAGTAACTATACCCTTTTCCCTTTTTAAAAAAAATGTGTTAGCTAGGCACGATGGCTCACACCTGTAATCCCAGCACTTTGGGAACCGAGGCAGGTGGGTCACCTGAGGTCAGGAGTTAAAGACCAGCCTGGTCAACATCGTGAAACCCTGTCTCTTCTAAAAATACAAAAATTACCCGGGCGTGGTGGCGGCCGCCTGTAATCTCAGCTACTCGGGAGGCTGAGGCAGGAAAATCACTTAAACCGAGGAGGTGGAGGTTGCAGTGAGCCGAGATCGCACCGTTGCATTCCAGCCTGGTGACAGAGTGACTCTATCAAAAAACAAACAAAAGTTTGCTTTTTTACATCTTTTTCTCTTTTTTTAATTTTTAATTTTTATTTTTATTTTTTGAGACAGTCAGTAGCCTGGTCTGGAGTGCAGTGGTGCAATTGTAACTCACTGCAGCCTCTACCTCCGGGCTCTAGTGATCCTCCTGCCTCCACCTCCCAAGTAACTGGGACTGCAGGCACATGCCATCACGCCCAGTTTTTTAATTTTTATTTTGTAGAGACAGGGTTCTTGCTGTGTTGCCCAGGCTGGTCTCAAACTCATGGGCTCAAATGATTCTCCCACCTCAGCCTCCCAAAGTGCCGGGATATAGGTGTGAGCCACAGCACCTGGTCCCTTTTTCTTTTTTATGTCTATTTTTATGTCTATTTGGGTTCCATACACTCAACAGCTCAACAGAAGAAAGGGCTGTGGCTGGACGGAGTGGGCCACACCGCTTGCCTCCGCCTTAATCATAGGTCACGTTCTTCTTGCTTTTAATTCATTTTTTTAGCAACATTAAACATTCACACACATACTTACATATTTAGAGAATTTCTTCAACGGCAGAAAAGGATAACGGGGAAAGGTGAGTTTCCCTCCCGCACCGATGCCCAGAGCCCCTTCCCAGAGACAGCCGCGGAGAACAGGTTCGTGGGTGACCCTTCCCCAAGTCTATTCCTTACTCAGCATCCCGATGGGTCCTTCAGAAATGTGACACAGATTACAGCACAACCGCTGCCCTCCAGGGACTTCCCATCATTCTTCGGATGTCATTCTACATCCTACCGTGGCGACAAAGCCCTGCGTAATCTGGACCAGTCGTCTGCCCCGGCCTCATTTCCACGGCTCTCCCCCACCCCGACCCCTTGCAGCCGCACTGGCCTCCCCGGCCCCCACTGACACCCCATGGCTCATCTCACGACTTGCTGTACCTCTGCCTAGAATGTCCCTACAGGCTCCAGCCTCTGACTCTCCTGCTGGAGTTCTCTCCTCAAATACAACCTCCTCCGAGGGGCCTTCCTGGGCTGCCTGCGCCCTCTTCCTCTGTTCTCCGAGTCTGAGGCTTCCTACCCGACTCCAGACCGCAGTCCCAGGCTTTATGGTAAGGTAACTGCTGTAAACTTAAAATTCTGGCTGGGCGTGGTGGCTCATGCCTGTAATCCCAGCACGTTGGGAGTTCGAGGCGGGCAGATCACTTAAGGCCAGGAGTTCGAGACCAGCCTGGCCAACATGGCCAAACCTCACCTCTACTAAAAATACAAAAATTAGCTGGGCGTGGTGGAGCGTGCCTGTAGTACCAGCTGCTCTGGAGGCTGATGTGGGAGGATGGCTTGAACCCGGGAGGCAGAGGTTGCAGTGAGCTGAGATCACGCTACTGCACTCCAGCCTGGGTGACAGAGCAAGACTCTGTCTCTCAAAAAAAAAAAAAAAATCCTAAGTCCCCCCAGTGACTGAACAGACTCCCTCTTGGGCAAGGGGACCCCAGAAAAACCTTAAAACTTGAGCTCCTGGCCGTGAAAGGATGGGAGGTCAGACATGCCTCTTTATACCTCTTCACCTTTTATAGTTCAGACACTGACCAGCATTCGTGTTAAAATAGAGGTCATGAGACTCACAGAATGGACCTTTCGTGGAAGTAAGATACCAAATTATAAATAGGACTAAGGTCATTCCAAACAAGGGGTAAGTCACTCACCTCTACACTTAAAGAATAGCTTACATTCTAACTGCCACGAGGCTTTTCTTTTTCTCTAGCAGATAAACAAGCACTGGTCTCAGGATAAGCAACGTTGAAACATTTGGAAGTTCCTGCAGATGCTGAATAACTGACCTCCAGCCTCTGCTCCACCAGCACAACTATAGCTTTGACTGGACAAGAGACTGATTTCAGCCACTTTCTCCTGGTAAGAAGAACATGGACTGGTCCTCGCTGGTTTACAGAGGTTGCACACAGGTTGCCTTCCTGTCTTGAAAATACCTTTTGATATATAGGACCTAATTGTAATAACAAATGCTAAGTCTCCCCTCCAAGGTGAACATTGGTTGTTTGTTTGTTGAAGACAGAGTCTCATTCTGCCGCCCAGGCTGGATTGTAGTGACGTTATCTCAGCTCATTGCGACCTCTGCCTCCCAGGTTCAAGCGATTCTCATGCCTCAGCCTCCCAAGCAGCTGGGACTACAGGCGCGCCACTACGTCTGGCTGATTTTTCGTAGAGACGGGTTTAGCCATGTTGGCCAGGCTGGTCCTAAATTCCTGGCCTCAAGTGATCTGCCCGCCTTGGCCTCCCAAAGGGCTGGGATTGCAGGCATGAGCTACTGCACCTGGCCAACACAGGTCGTATGTTACATGCATATTTGTTGAATATGCATGTGTCATGACTACCTCATGAATATTCATAGCTTCTCCTGTAATCTGTTGAATATGTGTGTTTAGCCAACCCATTCAGTATAAAACTGCTACCTCAAACCCTCTTTCTTCGAAGTGCCTGTCTTTGTTCTTGGCCAAAGGCACACTTCCCAGCCTGTGGGACAGCCACCTTGCAGGCTGTAACCCTTTATAAGAAACGAAGTCTTTGTCAGGCATGGTGCTGTGTGCTTGTAGTCTCAGCTACTCAGGAGGCTGAGGTGGGAGGACCACCTGAGCCCAGGAGGTCGAGGCTGCAGTGAGCTATGATTGTGCCACTGTACTCCAGCCTGGGCAACACAGTGAGATCCTGTGGAAAAAAAAGAAAGAAAAAAGAAGGAAGGAGGGAAGGAAGGAAGGAAGAGAGAGAGAAAGAAAAGAAAGAAAGATGGAGAAAGAAAGAAAGAAAGAAAGAAAGAAAGAAAGAAAGAAAGAAAGAAAGAAAGAAAGAAAGAAAGAAAGAAAGAAAGAAGGAAAAAGAAAGAAAAGAGAGGAAGGAAGGAAGAAAGGAAGGAAGGAGGGGAGGGAGAGAGAAAGAAGGGGAGAAGAGAAGAGAGAGAAGAGAAGAGAAAGAAAGGAGGAAAGAGAAAAAGGAAATCACAGTCTCCTCCCCTTTTCTACGTGTATAAATTCAGTGAGTTTTAAGTGATCGCTGTTTATCAGTCTCTGGCCTGTCTTGCTGCAATGGTCAGCTGCATGGAACTAGGCCTTGTCCACCGCTGAATCCCCAGCACCGGCGAGTGCTGTGACAGGGGCTGCTCAGCAAGTCCTCGCTGAATGGGTGTGGAGACACGTGGCCATTCTCGTGCCTTGCTTTTTTCCACTGAACAGTACATGTCAGGGCCTGGTCTACATTGGCATACGTGGACCTGCCTCGTTCTTTGTAACAGGTGTGTGGGATTCCTACCATGTGGAAGTTCCACGATCTTTATTTAACCAGAGCCTTTACTGATAGACAGTTTGCTCCCGATTTTTTATTATCACAAAACAAACAACAACAACAATAAAAAACAGAAAAGTATATCCATACAATAAATCTGTAGATATCAGCTTCTTGGGTCAAATAATATGGAATGTTTCATTTCTTTTTTGTTTTGTTTTGTTTTGTTTTCTTTTCTTTCCTTTTTTTTTTTTTTTTTCCCTCTCTTTTTTTGACACGGAATCTCTCTCTGTCACTCAGGCTGGAGTGCAGTGGTGGAATCTCAGCTCACTGCAACTTCCTCCTCCCAGATTCCAGCGATTCTTCTGCCTCAGCCTCCCAAGTAGCTGGGATTACAGGTGTGCCTCACCATGTCTGGTTAATTTTTGTACTTTTAGTAGAGACGGGGTTTTGCCATGTTGGCCAGGTTGGTCTTGAACTCCTGACCTCAAGTGATCTGCCCACCTCAGCCTCCCAAAGTTCTGGGATTATAGGCATGAGCCACTACCCCATGGCCGGAGTGTTTCATTTTGAAAGATGTCATCAAATCGCAGTCCCCAGAGAAGTCCCCAGAGAATCGCAGTCCCCAGAGTCACAGGGAGATGGGAGAAAAGAGGAGCAGATGAGGCCAGAGACTGCTACAGACAGAAGGCCCGTGGAGCAGAACTTACAGGACACTGGGAGGACTCTAGCTTTGATCAGAGAGGTGGGAATGGATGTGGCCTACTTATGTTTTTATGTATGTATCTATTTTGAGACAAGGTCTCACTCTGTCACCCAGGCAGGAGAACAGTGGTATAATCACGAGTCACTGCAGCCTCAACCTCCTGGGCTCAAGTGATCCTCCCACCTCAGCCCCTTCAGTAGCTGGGACTACAGGCACGTGCCACCACACCCGGTTAATTTTTTTTATTTTTTGTAGAGACAGGGTTTTGCTATGCTGCCCAGGCTTGTCTTGAACTCCTGGGCTCAAGCGATCCTCCCGCCTTGGCCTCCCAAAGTTTTGGGATTACCGGTGTGAGCCACTGCACCCAGCCCTGCTTGTGCTTTTATAAGACCATTCTGGCTGCTGTGTGGTGTGAAGTAGGGGGCCAGAGAGTAGATGCTGAAGAGACACAGGTGAGACACAGTGCTTACAGCCTGGACCAGGGCTGTGCTGAGAAGTGGCTGGATTGGGGAGCTATTCTGAAGACAGGGTGGAAAGGATTTGCTGGTGGGGTAAGTGTCAGATAAAGACAAGAATCAGAGATCTCTCAGGGCCTGAGCAACTGGAAGGACGGGGTGGAAGAGTCTGTGTAATTGGTGCCCCATTCCCAAGATGTTGGCACCATGGGCCTGCAGGGGCAGCAGCTGGTAGAGGGGAGGCATCTGGTAAACTCCCTTTCCCAACAGATAAGGTTTCCTGATCTTAGCCTGTCAGGGTGATTTCAAAACAGGTACAGCTGGACCGCAGCAGGCTGAACTGTAAGGAAGGGCCAGCCTACAGGCAAATGAGGGCAGTAACTAACTCAAATCCTGTCCCCCAGCTAGGCCCACACTCCTCCTTTCCCTCTACTTCCTTCCCCTATTGGTGCATGCTGGTGCCCAGGTGCCCATACAGCTGGAGACACCTGTGTTCCCTTGCCTTTTTTTTTTTTTTTTTTTTTCTGATACTGAGTCTCACTCTGTCACCCAGGCTGGAGTACAGTGGTGTAATCTCAGCTCACTGCAACCTCCGCCTCCTGGGTTCAAGCAATTCTTCTGCCTCAGCCTCCCGAGTAGATGGGATTACAGGTGCCTGCCATCACGCCTGGCTAATTTTTATATTTTTAGTTGACATGGGATTTCAGCGTGTTGGCCAGGCTGGTCTCGAACTCCTGACCTCAAGTAATCTGCTGCCTCAGCCTCCCAAAGTGCTGGGATTACAGCACTTTGGCATGAGCCCGTGGGCCCAGCGTGTTTTTTTGTGTGTGTGTTTTGTTTTTTTTTTAAAAGATGGAGTCTGGCTCTGTCGCCCAGGCTGGAGTACAGTGGCACGATCGTAGCTCACTGCAGCCTGGAACTCCCGGGCTCAAGCAGTTCTCCCACTTCAGCTTCCTGAGTAGCTGGGAATACAAGCATGCACCAGCACCCTCAGCTAATTTTTTTAATTTTTTGTAGAGATGAGCTACCGCTATGCTGCCCAGGCTGGTCTCAAACAACTGAGTTCAAGCCATCCTTCTGCCTTAGCCTCCCAAAGTGCTGGGATTACAGGCATGAGCCGCCACATCTGGCCCCCTTTTATCTTAAAATGCTTCCCAGTCATTCTGTCTGGGGTGCCCCATCTCTGACCTTTACCGTATCTGTCATTGCAGGATGCTGACAAGGACCGTGTGGCTGCTCAAAGTGGGTTTCTGTTGTCAAGATACCACAAGGGCGTGGAAGCAGAAGGGGGCTGTCAGATTCTGACTGGCTGTAGTAGCTTATCAGAACGTATCACAGATCAGGAGAGGACGATATAATCAACGGATGAGGCAACCATCAACTGAGGGCAAACAGCTTCAAAGTAAAGTCAGCACTTTCCAGCTGGCTCCAGTGCACTCTCCCTGTGGCCGCAGGCAGAGCAGCCAGGGCCCCTCCTCCAGCCTCCTTTCCATCCTTCCAACACAGCAGCTTCTCCCATCTCAGAGCTTCAGGGCTTCAGATATCCTTGGTGCTGAAGCCTAGGTTCCATGAGGTCAAAGGGAGAATTCAGGCCAGGCACAGTGGCTCACGCCTGTAATTCCAGCACTTTGGGAGGCCGAGGTGGGTGGATCACCTGAGCTCAGGAGTTTGAGACCAGCCTGACCAATATGGTGAAACCTTGTCTCTACTAAACATACAAAAATTAGCCGGGTGTGGTGGCGAGTGCCTGTAATCCCAGCTACTCGGGAGGCTGAGTCAGGAGAATTGCTTGAACCAGGGAGGTGGAGGTTGCTGTGAGCCGAGATCGCCACCACACTCCAGCCTGGGCAACAGAGTGAGACTCCATCTCAAAAAAAAAAAAAAAAAGGAGAATTCAGACTAAGCTGTTCTGCAGCATCCCAAGGCTGCGTTGACCTCATGTACAGCTGCATCATGGGAGTGGGCGGTGCGACGTCTCAAGTCCAATTCAACTGAGCCATGGATCAGGCTAAGTTCCCGCTGGTGCCCCTACCTGGAACGCTCTTCGGATAGTGGCTGCTTCTCACCCATTCAAATGTCCCAGGCCTTTCCTGACAGGCCCTGCCCATCGCTCTCTCTCTCTCAATTTCCCTGCTTGCTTTTGTTGTTGTTGTCATTGTTGTTTGGTGTTTTGTTTTTTTTTTTTTTTGGCAGAGTCTTCCTCTGTCGCCCAGGCTGGAGTGCAGTGGCACAATCTCGGCTGACTGCAATCTCTGCCTCCCAGGTTAAGGTGATTCTCCTGCCCCAGTCTCCCACGTAGCTGGGATTACAGGTGCCCGCCACCATACCTGGCTAATTTTTGTATTTTTAGTAGAGACAGGATTTCACCATGTTGGTCAGGTTGGTCTCAAACTCCTGACCTCAAGTGATGTGCCCGCCTCAGCCTCCCAAAGTGCTGGGGTTACAAGTGTGAACCACCACATTTAGCCAATTTCTTTTCTTTCTCCCCCTTTTACCCTCCCAGACAGGACCACTAGATTGGAGTGGTACCATCATAGTTCATTTTAATTTCCAACTCTTAGGCTCAAGTGATCCTCCCGCCTCAGCCTCTTGAGTATCTGGGACTACAGGTGTGCATCACCATGCCTGGCTAATTTTTTATTTTTATCTTTCTTTTGTAGAGACAAGGGTCTCACTATGTTGCCCAGGCTGGTCTCAAACACCCAGCCTTAAACAATCCTCCTCCTGCCTCAGCCTCCTAAGTAGCTGGGATTATAGGTGTGAGCCACCACGCCTGACTTTTTATTTCATTTTTTGTGGAGATGTGGTATCACTATGTTGACCAGCCTGGTTTTAAACTCCTGGCCTCAAGCAGTCCTCCCGCCTGGGCCTTCCAAAGCGTTGAGATCACAGATGTGAGCCACTTTGCCTGGCCTACTTCCTTTCTTCCTGTGAAATTGCCTTGTTGGTTTGTCTACTTGTTTTCTGTCCATCCTGTTTACTCTTGTCTCTATCTCCTAGAACAGTACCTCGCACAGAGTAAGGGTCCCTTGTGTTTTGTGACAGGGAAGCAGTGTGGCTTGTTGGAGAGGAGCCACATACCCCCGCCCCCCCATTCATACATGGTGTGACTCAGCCTGAACGATTGCTCAGTTGAGTTGGATTTGAGATGTTGCACTGCCCTCTCCCATGACGCAGCTGTGTCTGAGGTCAGCACAGCCTTGGGGTGCTGCCAAACAACTTAGTTTGAATTCTCCCTTTGACCTCATTGGAACCTAGACCTCAGCACCAAAGATGTCCCCATACCAGTAACCCGGGCAACAGAATGCAGATAAAGGACAGAAGATAAAAGGCGCAGGTTCTGACACACTCTTTGCTTGTGTCATCAGTTAGCAAGCACTCACAGGCACATCCAGCCTCCATCCTTACATTCCACAAGGATTTGAGTGTCTGTTATAGGCAAGGGACAGTGCTAGGTTTTTTTTCTAAAAACCAACTTCGGGCTGGGCCTGGTGGCTCACACCTGTAATCCTAGCACTTTAGGAGGCTGAAGCGGGTGGATTGCCAGAGCTCAAGAGTTCGACAACAGCCTCGGCAACATGGTGAAACCCTGTCTCTACCAAAAATACAAAAAATTAGCCAGATGCCGTGGCGTGCACCTGTGGCCCAGCTACTTGGGAGGCTGAGGTGTGAGGATCGCTTGAGCCCAAAACGTCAAGGCTGCAGTGAGCCGTGATCGCACCACTGAACTCTAGCCTGGGCAACAGAGTGAGACCCTGTCTCAAAACAACAATAGCAACAACAAAAGAAAGAAAGAAAGAGAGAGAGAGAGGGAGGGAGGGGGAGAGAGAGACAGAGGCAGAGACAGAGAGGGAGAGAGAGAGAGAAAGAGAAAGAAAGGAAGAAAGGAAGAAAGGAAGGAAGGAAGGAAGGAAGGAAGGAAAGAAAGAAAGAAAGAAAAAAAGAAAGAGAAAGAAAGAGAGAGAAAGAAAGAAAGAAAGAAAGAAAGAAAGAGGAGGGAGGGAAGAAAGGAAAGAAAGGAGGGAGGGAGGGAAGAAAGGAAAGAAAGGAGGGAGGGAGGGAGGGAAGGAAGGAAGAAAGGAAAGAAAGGAGGGAAGGAGGGAGGGAAGGAAGGAAGGAAGGAAGGAAGGAAGGAAGGAAGGAAGAAAGGAAAGAAAGGAGGGAGGGAGGGAAGAAAGGAAAGAAAGGAGGGAGGGAGGGAGGGAAGGAAGGAAGAAAGGAAAGAAAGGAGGGAAGGAGGGAGGGAAGGAAGGAAGGAAGGAAGGAAGGAAGGAAGGAAGAAAGGAAGGAAGGAGGTGAGAGATGGATGTGCGTGCAGTCGTATGGGATAATTGCCTGTGGGAAGGAGAAAGAATGCAGCCTCTTGGAATGCAGGGGTAGGAGGAAGCCTGAAAAAGCTGTTCAAATTTGGATTCTGGGCTGAGCACGGTGGCTCACGCTTGTAATCCCAGTACTTTGGGAGGCAAGGCAGGCGGATCACTTGAGGTCAGGAGTTCGAGACTAGCCTGGCCAACATGGTGAAATCCCGTCTACAGAAAATACGAACTCCAACCTGGGCGATAGAGCAAGACTCTGTCTCAAAATAAACAAACAAGCAAACAAACAAACAAACAAATAGGACTCTGGGTGAAATAAGTCTGCTGGGGGCAAAATTTGGTGGGAGACCCAGAAGGTCAAGCTGCTTTAGAAAGAGCTCAACTGCTGACTTTCCTCTTTTTGACCACATGACTCTTCCAGGTATAAAAGCCTGCCGCTGGTGGAAAAGGAAAAGGTAGTCCAGTTAGACCAGATGCCACCTGCTTCTGAAACCAGACATTTTGAAAACCCATCCATCTACCTGTAGGAAGAGGCAAGGGACCTGACCTCGCTTGGGCTCAGAGAAGAGGTTGCTGGGATCATAACCCCAGGGAGAGACAGGATGGAAGGAGAGCATGCAGGGAGCAGAGGACAGGGCTACTCTCCAAGGAGGAGAGGGAAGAAGCCACAGAAATGGGAAAGGGGCCAGGACAAGTCAGTGGAGAGATGGTCAGGGCCTGGCCGGGAGGAGCAGGAGGAAGGCGGAAGAGCTCAGCCCCACGGCAGCAGGACCGCTCCCATTCATCTGGTCCTCTACTTCTGAAATTCTGGAATGCAGAATGAAACGTACAGATGGGCCAGCGGTGATATGTTATCTATCATAGGTTAAGGCCTCAAGTTTTATTTTATTCATTTTTAAACTTTTTTTTTTTTTTTTTTGAGACAGGGTCTTGCTCTGTCACCCAGGTTGGTGTGCAGTGGTGCCACCATGGTTCACGTAACCTTGCAACCCTGGGCTTAAATGATCCTCCTACCTCAGCCTCCAGAGTAACCAGGACTACAGGCGCACACCACCATGCCAGCTAATTTTTTAACGTTTTGTAGAGAAAGGCTCTCACTGTGTTGCCCAGGCTGGTCTTGAACTCCTTGACTCAAGCAATCCTCCCGTCTTGGCTTCCCAAAGTGTTGAGATTACAGGCATGAGCCACTGTTCCCAGCCACAAGTTTTATTTTAAATGTCTACCTTTCAATGATCAGGTCGAGGAGAGGCGTGCAGCGGCACTATCTCGGCTCACTGCAATCTCCGCCTCCCGGGTTCAAGTGATTCTTCTGCCTCAGCCTCCCAAGTAGCTGAGACTACAGGCACGTGCCACCACTTCCGACTAATTTTTGTATTTTTAGTAGAGTCGGGGTTTCACCTTGTTAGCCAGGTTGGTCTCAAACTCCTGACCTAAAGTGATCTGCCTGCCTCAGCCTCCCAAAGTGCTGAGATTACAGGCATCAGCCACCGCGCCTGGCCTCATTGTCTAGTTTTTACCAACCAAGAAGACAATGAGATATGCCAGAGGGCCCTGTATCTGCTATGAGAACTTCCCCCAAGAGCAGCTGGCTGTGGTGCTGCAGCTGGAGCTGTGCTTGGAGCTCTCCTTCACCCCCATAGTGGTCACCACCTTCTGCCACCTGGCACTTTGTGCAGATCATGCTCTCCTGGCCCCAAGTGGGGACCTGGAGGTGCAGGAGAGCCAGGAGACTGGCTGCCATGATCCTCTTCAACTTCCTGGTCTGTTTGGACCCTACACTTTGTCTACCATGGTGGGTTCCCCCAGTGGAAGAGTCAAATTGGTGGGCGGGCGCAGTGTTGCTCAGTGCTCTCAATACTGCATTGACCCCTTGATTTTCTTTATTTTTGTTTTTGTTTCTATTTTGTTTTGTTTTGTTTTTGAGACGGAGTCTCGCTCTGTCGCCCGGGTTGGAGTGCAGTGATGTGATCTTGGCTCACTGCAACCTCTGCCTCCCAGGTTCAAGCGATTCTCCTGCCTCAGCCTCCTGGGTAGCTGGGATTACAGGCCCCCACAACCACACCTGGCTAATTTTTGTATTTTTAGTAGAGACGGGGTTTCACCATGTTGGTCAGGCTGGTCTCGAACTCCTGACCTCAAGTGATCCACCCACCTTGGCCTCCCAAAGTGTTGCAATTACAGGCGTGAAACACCATGCCCAGCCTAACCCCTTGATTTTCTGTTTCTCTTCCTCCACGTGCACAAAGCCTTTGACAGAGGGCCACAGAGGCGGCAGCACGGGGGGTCTCACTGTCTGGGTGGTGGAGAGCCAGCTGCAGAGAGAAGATGCGGATCTTAGGGGTGGCCAATGTCACCTTCATAGGAGATTAGAGGCGCCAGCTTGGGGTAACCTTTTGGGGAAGGAGGGCTCAAAAAGAGGAACGATGAAACAGAACTAAGGTGAGTTCAGAGGTAAAGGAGAGTAGTAGATAGCTCAAAGTCAACTCAGCCATTGAGTGAGTGTTTTCATTTTGTTCCTTCGGGTCTATGACATATTCCATTTTCTTTTCTTTCTTTCTTTCTTTTTTTTTTTTTTTTTTTTTTTTTTTTTTTTTTTTTTTTTTTTTTTTTTTTTGTTTTGCTTTGTTTTATTTGTTTATTTCTTTTAGAGACAGGGTTTCCCTCTGTCTCCCAGGCTGGAATGCAGTGGTGTGATCACATCTCACTGCAGCTTCGAACTCATAGGCTCAAGCCATCCTCCTGCCTCAGCCTCCTGAGTAGCTGGGACCCCAGGTGCAGGCCACCATGCCCGGCTAATTGTTTATTTTTTATAGAGACAGGGTTTCACTATGTTGCCTAGGATGTTCTACAACTTCTGCCTTCAAGCGATCTTCCCTCCTGGGCCTCCCCAAGTGCTGAGATTACAAGCGTGAGCCACCACACCCAGCCTATAACATTTTCTTCATTATGGCTGGTACTACCTCGTGGTAAACCACAAGCCTTTTTATCCTGTAATATCAGAGTCTTGGAATTCTTTATCTTCCCTACTGTATATCTAGAAGATGGTAGCATTCACTTATCTGCCGCAGAGCTCTTAATTCTATCCTTAGCTCCGATTCAGAAAGGGGGGGTCCTCATGCTGGATCTGAACAACCCAGCACAGGCAAGTCTGGGGAGCAAGGCAGGAGCCTGCATGTGGACTCAAAGGACCAGCACCCGAAACAAAGCAGTGACTGGCACAGGTGGACAAACTGGGCAAGAGAAGCAACAGTCCTTCAGAGCAGAGTCCACGTGGTGGGAAGAAACAGGTCATGATACTTTTTAGTGGTTACCTCCTATTGTGTTTGTGCCTTCTTTTTTCCTTTCTCAGTCTTGCCAAGAGGTCCATTAATCTATCTTTTCAGAAAACCAAGATCCTTTCTGGCATTTATCTCTGTTTTCTTGTTGCATTAATTTCTAATCTTATCTTTATTGTTTCCTTCGTTTTACTTTATTCAGTCTCCTCTGTTGCTCCTTTTCTAACATGTTAACTTGGATGCTCATTCATTTTAGCCTTTTTTCTTTGTTAATGTAAGCATTTAGTGCGTTGGACAGATTTCCCTCTAAGAACAGCTTTAGTGGGATGTCACAAGTTTTGATTTGCAGAATTCTCATTATTTTGAGTTCTAAATAGGCTCCAAATTCCATGTGATTTTTTTCTTTGACTCTCGACTTTGGAAATGTATCTTAATTTTCAAACACAGAATTTTTTCCCCTTTATTCTTTTGTTATTCATTTCTAACTAGAGAGTGTTGTTTCAATGGTATCGGTTTTTTGAAATTTGCTGAGAATTGTTTTTTGGCTTGGAATATAAACAGTATTCTAGTATTCCAGCAATGAAAAGAAGAGAGATTCTGCAATTGTTGGGTGCCATCTTCTCTGCATATATCTTAGATCGAACTTGTTAATTTATGATGTTCAAATCTTCATAACCTTTATATACATTTTCATCTATTTAATCTATCAGTTACATGAAGAGGTGCATTACATGCTCCTCCTATCATGGTAAATTTGTCTATTTCTCCTTGTAGTTCTGTCTCCCTGGTGAACTGAAACTTTCAAAATTCCTTCTGCCTTAACACTGATTTTGTCTGATATTAACAGAGCCACATCGACTTCGTTTTTAGTTATTATTTGCCTAGTCCGTCTCTGTCCATCCTTTTACATTCAACCTTGCTATAGCTTTTTTTTTTTTTTTTTTTTTTTTTGAGACAAAGTCTCGCTCTGTGCCCCAGGCTGGAGTGCAGTGGCGCAATCTCGGCTCACTGCAAGCTCCGCCTCCCGGGTTCACGCCATTCTCCTGCCTCAGCCTCCCGAGTAGCTGGGACTACAGGCGCCCGCCACCGCTCCCAGCTAATTTTTTGTATTTTTAATAGAGACGGGGTTTCACCATGGTCTCGATCTCCTGACCTTGTGATCCGCCCGCCTCGGCCTCCCAAAGTGCTGGGATTACAGGCGTGAGCCACCGCGCCCGGCCATCTTTATGTTTTAAATGTGCTTTTCCTAAGCAGTGTATAAGAGGTTGGATTTTTTTATAATCTGGTCTGACAACTGGACAATATTTGTCTTTTAACTATATCATTTTGTCCATGTATAGTTATAAAATAATAATTTTCAATATATTTGAATTTACTTCTGTCATCTTATTTTAAATTCTTTTAGTGAAGTACGTACATATATTGAAATATACATGCATTCCGTGTGTATTAGTCCATTCTCACGCTGCTAGTAACGACGTACCCGAGACTGGGTAATTTACAAAGAAAAGAGGTTTAATTGACTCACAGTTCCACAGGGCTGAGCAAGCCTCAGAAAACATAGAATCGTGGTAGAAGGAAAGCACACAGGTCCTTCTTCACATGGCAGCAGCAAGAAGTGCAGAGCAAAATGGGGGAAGCCATCTGATAAAACCATCAGATCTCGTGAGAACTCCCTCACCATCGGGAGAACAGCATGAGGACAACCACCCCACAATTCAATTACCTCCCACCTGGTTCCTCCCATGACACTTGGGATTAAGGGAACTGCAATTCAAGATGAGGTTTAGGTGGGGACATAGCCATATCACCATGCATAGCCAAATAACAAGTGTATAGGCCAAATAAATTATCACAAATATCACAGAGTGAACATACCTATTTAAGAAAAAGCGAAACGTCTACCATCTTATTTTGTACTTTTTATTTCCCTTATCTTTTATTTTATTTTTTATTTTATTTTATTTTATTTTATTTTCAGACACAGTCTCACTCTGTTGCCCAGGCTGCAGTTCGACAGCATGATCTCGCCTCACTGCAACTTCTACCTCCTGGGTTCAAGCAATTCTTGTGCCTCAGCCTCCCGAGTAGCTGGAATTACAGATGTGTGCCACTATGCCTGAGTAATTTTTGCATTTTTAGTAGAGACGGGATTTCACCATGTTGACCAGGCTGGTTTGAACTCCTGACCTTAGGTGATCCACCCACCTCAGCCTCCCAAAGTGCTATGATTACAGGTGTGAGCCACCTTGCCCGGCCGTCCCTCATCTTTTAATGTTTCTTTTTTTCTGCTCTCTAGCCTTCTTTTGGGATTCAGTTTGTTTATTTCTTTTCTTTCTCATTTCATTTATTCCTCCATTGACTTCGAAACTGTATGTTCTGTTTCCATTATTTGGTGGTTATTTTAAACACTGTAAGATGTTAGGACTTCCTCGGTGAGTTCCTCCCTCCCTCCCTTCCTTCTTCCCTTTGATACCACACATCAAGGAAAAACCAACCCAAGTGGCTTCAAACTATGTGAATCTAGGGCAGCATTTCTCAAAGCACGGTCTGTGAGGTCAAAACTATTCATAATGCTGTTAAGATGCTGATTGCTCTCTTCACCTTCATTATCGCACAAATAATGTGCACAGTGGAGGTTTTGAGAGCTACGTGACGTGATATCATGACGGAATGAATGCAGACCAGATAGGAAAATACAGCTGTCTTCTATTAAGCCAGGCATTAAAGAGATCTGCAAAAATGTAAAACAATGCCACTGTCACGAATTTTTTGAAGATATAGTTGTTTTTTTCTAGGAACGTGTTATTTATATTAACATGTAATGTCTTTATGGTTATTATTATTATAAGATAATACACATTTTAAAATGTTTCTGTTCTAACTTTGTTGGTTTGGTTTTTTTGATACGCAGTTTCACTCTTGTTGCCAAGGCTGGAGTGCAGTGGTGTGATCTCGGCTCACTGTAACCTCTGTCTCCTGGGTTCAAGCGATTCTCCTGCCTCAGTCTCCCAAGTAGCTGAGATTACAGGCATGCACCACCACATCCGGCTATTTTTTTGTATTCTTAGTAGAGACGGGGTTTCACCATGTTGGCCAGGATGGTCTCAAACTTCTGACATCAGGTGATCCACCCACATTGGCCTCCCAAAGTGTTGGGATTACAGGCATGAGCCTCTGTGCCTGGCCCCGTTTTAACTTTGAATATGGTTAATGTAAACAGATATAGCCTACCTAAACAGAAGCTCTTTGGGGTCCTCAGGAATTTCCTTTTTT
Organism: Mandrillus leucophaeus; assembly: GCF_000951045.1. Classification (NCBI taxonomy): domain Eukaryota; kingdom Metazoa; phylum Chordata; class Mammalia; order Primates; family Cercopithecidae; genus Mandrillus; species Mandrillus leucophaeus. The sequence continues at coordinate 236,697 of NW_012102454.1, read as the reverse complement.
TTTTTTTTTTTTCATTTGAGATGGAGTCTCGCTCTCTCACCCAGGCTGGAGTGCAGTGCAGTGGCGTGATCTCGGCTCACTGCAGCCTCTGCCTCCTGGGTTCAAGCGATTCTCCTGCCTCAGCCTCCCGAGTAGCTGAGATTACAGGCACATGCCACCATGCCTGGCTAATTTTTGTATTTTTAGTAGAGACAGGGTTTCACCGTGTTGGTCAGGCTGGTCTCAAACTCCTGACCTCGAGATCCGCCCACATCAGTCTTCCAAAGTCCTGAGATTACAGGCGTGAGCCACTGCGCCCACAGGAATTTTCTTTTATTCTTTTCTTTTCTTTTCTTTTCTTTGAGACAGTGTCTCACTCTATCACCCAGGGTGAGTGCAGTGGCATGAACACAGCTCACTGCAGCCTCGTCTTCCCAGGCTCAAGCGATCCTCCCACCTCAGTCTCCTGAGTAGCTGGGATTACGGGTGCACGCCACCATGCTCAGCTAATTCTTGTATTTTTTGTGGAGATGGGGTTTTGCCGTGTTGCCCGGACTGGTCTCAAACTCCCCAAGCTTAAGCAATCAACCTGCCTCAGCCTTCCAAAGTGTTGGGATTAGAGGGGTGAGCCACCACACCCACCCCCTCAGTAATTTTCAAGAGTATAAACCGGCCCTGAGATCCACAAGTTTGAGAATTGCTGACCTGGTGAAATGACAGACAGGCTTACTCTGCTAAGTGCAATTGTGCACATATAAAACATTCTGCTACCTGATATGTGTTTAATGATTCAAAATTTCATCAAGTCCAATGCCACTTAAGCTCTCAAAGTGAGTTTAAAGTCTGCCTGGTAAAATGCAAAGCTTGTTGAGGTATTAAATATGAGACTTAACAAACAGAACTATTTCATGAGGATATAAAGAAGTAACAAAGCCAAAACTGGCTTAGATGGATGGGATGTAATCTCTCCGCACAGACCTGTATTCACCACGTTATGCTAGTTCCTGTTCTAAAGATGTTTTTGTTTGTTTGTTTGTTTTGTTTTTTTGTTTTTTTTTGTTTTTTGTTTTGAGGCAGAGTCTCGCTCTGTCGCCCAGGCTGCTGCAGTGCAGTGGCGTGATCTTGGCTCACTACAGCCTCTGCCTCCCAGGCTCAAGTAATTCTCATGCCTTAGCTTCCTGAGTAGCTGGGATTACAGGCATGTGCCACCACACCTGGCAAATTTTTGTATTTTTAGTAGAGATGGCGTTTCACCATGTTGGCCAGGCTGGTCTTGAACTCCTGGCCTCAAGTGATTCGCCCACCTCAGCCTCTCAAAGTGTTGGAATTACAGGCGTGAGCCACCGCGCCCGGCCTGAGGATTCTTTAAATTGGAGTTTTTCTTCTTGTTTTATGGGGAAGGATTACTTCACCTACAATTAGGTGGAATATTAACCCAAACTGTATGTAGGATTTCCAATCTTAGAGGCTATAGGAACTGGCGAAGGAAGAAAGTGTAATACTAATTATATTTGTCCTATGTCATCCTGGGGAAAGCGCACATTTAATTCTTGTCAGCAAAGATTAAAGAAAGGTTTTCAGGGCAAAAGTTAGGAACAGGCTTAGTGTGTTTTATTTTGAACGGGGGAATTCACAAAGCCTTTGTGAAAACCTCAATTTTACTGTCAGACTGCTTGATAGCATCTACTTCATACAATATAGGGCAATTCAACTAGTTCCGTTGCACCTCCCCGGTAAATAAATGGTTCCGGGGCATTGTGTTAAGCAAGGAACAGAAGTTTGAAGGTTACCAGCAAGGCTCCCCTCAGCCCTCTCTGGTTTGCAGGTTAATGGTGGGGAGAGTGAGTGTCCACTGGAAAGGGACTGTGATGTGAAGTCAGGTCACTTGGTTTCTGTAAACTTATGGGAGACCTTTCTCCTAAAGATGGGCTCAAGATGCCACCATTTACAATGTTACTGTCAATGACCTTGGGGAAGTCCTGCTCCTAGGGGTGAGACACAGTGATAAGAGGGAAGGGTGTACCAGGCACGGTGGCTCATGCCTGTAATTCCAGCACTTTGGGAGGCTGAGGCGGGCAGATCACCTGAGGCCAGGAGTTTGAGATGAGCCTGGCCAACATGGCAAAACCCCATCTCTACTAAAAATATAAAAATTAGCCGAGCGTGGTGGCATGCAACTGTAATCCCAGCTACTTGGGAGGCTGAGACAGGAGAATCACTTGAATCTGAGAGGCAGAGGCTGTAGTGAGCCAAAATCACGCCACTGCATTCCAACCTGGGCAATAAGAGTAGACACTCCGTCAAAACAAAAAACAAACAACCAAAAAAAAAAAGAAAAACAAGAGGAAGGGGTGGAAGAGTGTACTGATTGGTGGACCCTGAGGATTGCAATTTTATCATAGCATGCTCTACAGTCTCTTTTAAAAAATGAACCAGTAATCAGAGGTGGCACTGGTTGGTTTGGCCTTCTTGGCAGCATCCCTTCCTCCTTAGTAACTGCATCCCTCCCTTGCCCTCTACCATGTGGTTTGGTGGAGCTGACTTCACCCCCAGCTCCTGCTCCAGGGGCACATGTGAAACCACAACGCTGATCAACTGCAGTTCGTCCTCTGACCAAGTGATGGTTCACACTTGGGTGCATGACTCAATCCAGACCAATGAAAGATGGACCTAGGCTGGGCGTGGTTGCTCACATCTGTAATCCCAGCACATGGGAAGGCTGAGGCAGGTGAATCACTTGAAGTCAGGAGTTTGAGACCAGCCAGGCCAACGTGGTGAAACCCCATCTCTACTAAAAATGTAAAAATTAGCTGAGCGCTGTGGTGCGCGCTTTTCGTCCCAGCTACTCGGCAGGCTGAGGCAGAAGAATCGCTTGAACACAGGAGGCAGAGGTTGCAGTGAACCAAGATCATGCCACTGCACTCCAGCCTGAGTGACAGAGTGCATCCACTCTGGACCCAGCCGTTTTTTTGTTTGGTTTTTTTTTGTTTGTTTTTTGTTTTTTGGTTTTTTTTGAGATAGAGTCTCGCCAGGCTGGAGTGCAGTGACACAATCTCGGCTCACTGCAACCTCTGCCTCCCGGGTTCAAGCGATTCTCCTGCCTCAGCCTCCCGAGTAGCTGGGACGAAAAGCGCGCACCACACCGCTCAGCTAATTTTTGTATTTTTAGTAGAGATGGGGTTTCACCATGTTGGCCAGGATGGTCTCGATTTCTTGACCTTGTGATCCGCCCACCTTTGCCTCTCAAAGTGCTGGGATTACAGGCATGAACCACTGCACTCAGCCAGCCCTTCTCTTTTAACCACCAGGAGAAAGAACATCTACTGAACTTGAACTTGAAGGTTGGCCCCTCTCTTCTGGGGCCATTGTGAAGAGAGGCTGCCTAAGCCTGAAGTCAACTTAAAGGAAGGTGCAACAGAGAAAAACCCCACATTCAGGCATTTGATGTCCTAAAGCAGATCTGCTCTGGGGATTTTTAGATTTGAAAACCAAATATTCTCCTTCCTTAGCTTAAAGCCAGTTTGAAGCCGAGATGGACATAATGTAATTGCTCTGCACAGTCATGTATGTTCACTGCTTTATGCTCCTCCTTGTTCTAAAGATTAGCCTTTTGCCCATTTTATTCTTGCCTTTTGCCCATTTTCTAATTGAATTGCTTGGTTTTTTATTTGTTTTGCTATTGAGTTTTGTGAGATATTTATTTAGAGAGTCTCGCTCTGTTGTCCAGGCTGGGGTACAGTGGCATGATCTCAGCTCACTGCAACTTCCGCCTCCTGGGTTCAAGTGATCCTCCCTCTTCAATCTCCTGAGTAGCTGGGATTACAAGTGTGCGCCATCACACCTGGCTAATTTTTGTATTTTTAATAGAGATGGGGTTTCACCATGTTTGCCAGGCTAGTCTCAAACTCCCGACCACATCAAGTTGATCAGTCCACCCCGGCCTCCCGAAGTGTTGGGATTACAGGCATGAGCCACCACACCGGCCAACACTGAGTCGTATTTCTTTAGGTTTTTGTGGTTGATGTTCCCATTATGCTTCTCCCTCACTGAATCTCCTACCTTCTTCATCAGAGGCAGCATCATACTGGACTTTAAGTTCATCCTTCCTGTCCATGATTTTAAATTGTACCTTGCAAATATACTTTGCACCTAAACACTGTTTAGTATTCTTTTGTGTTACTTCAAATATCCATAAATACCTATAGTACAAGTCATTCTGCAATTAGCTACTTTCTACCCCACATCGTGCTTTTGCTATCTGGCCTCCATCACTGAACCTTACATATCTCATTGATTTATTTGTCTGCTCTAACAGTCCTTCATATTAATAAAACGAGTTTTATTTTTTTTCCATTCTACTATTGATAGAAATTTAAATCACTTCCCATTCTTCGCCAGCATGGCAATGCTGCTTTAGACATCCCTGTGTGTATCTCTTTGCACACACGCTGGAGAGTTCTTCCACTGGGTGGCACGGCATGTGCATTCTCCATTTCAGTAGAAGCTGCCCAGGTGTTCTCCAAAGTGATGGCATAAATCCAGTTCTTTCTGCAAGAAGGGTCACCAGCCTTCCCACCAACTCTTCTCCCCACCCCAGCCCTGCAACCTGACCCTAGGTAATAGGTGGTGGGGAGTGACCCAGGCATGCACGACCTGCTCAGAGGAAAGGGAGTTCAAACAAGTACCTGAGACGCTCGTAGGAACCCAGCAGACTGGCACAAGCACCAGACGTATCCATGGACCATGGTGTGGCAAAGCGGGACAGACACTGTCTCCAGGACTCCAGGGGTAAAGGAGTGGCCCATTTCCCAGCTCCTTGCCTTTCTTAACTGAATCCAGATTGTCGTGAACATTCGAGAAAAGCATGAAGGTAAAATGACGCAATTAAATTCAGCACAGAGGGGGTTTCTCCCCCGGTCCCACCATTTATATAGAAAGCACAAGCATGCAGGAGAGAAACAGTCAATGGAAGGTTAGGAAATCTTGGTCTTGGAGGAGAGTGCAGATTGGAGATGGAGGGCAGGGGAAAATAAGATGCTGGGATCCTGAGGGAGGATGTGGGGCGGTGGCCAAGCTTCCTGGTTCATGGGGATGAGAATGAAGCTTCTCTTGGCTCTGGGTCATGTGACATGGGCCAAGTTAAGAGATGGTTCCTACAGAGAGATGGAGAGTGGTCTGTCTGTCATGTGCTCATGTGTCTGTGTCAAATGACTTCTGAGGGAACTGGAGCCACTCAGGTCTATATGGTTTAAGGAAAGCACAAGTGAAAGAAGCCAGGAATAGTGCAGAGGTAGGGGATGGGACACCGAGACATGAGGCCAGAGTGTGAGACAGAATCAGAGCTCCTGCCTGCAGAGAGCGATGGGCTGTGTGAGGAGCCCTGGCCCTCTGTGCACATTTTAATAAGTGGCCCCGCTTTCTTCTCAGGTGCTCCTGTGTCCAGGGATTCTAGGGAGGTTTTGTGAGGCTGAGCTAAAGAATAACCAATTCCAGCCAGGCACAGAGGCTCATGCCTGTAATCCCATCACTTTGGGAGGCTGAGGTGGCAGGATTGCTTAAGTCCAGGAGGTCAAAGCCGCAGTGAGCCATGGTCGTGCCACTGCACTCCAGCCTGGGCTACAGGGTGAGATCCTGTCTCAAGAAACAAGCAAACAAAAATAACCAATTCCACTTTGACCCTGAATAGGGAAAACCGACCAAACAAGTACAGTAGCCAGGGGCAGGCATGGAAGCACAGGAGAAACTGGCAGTGGGCAAGCTCCTTTGGAATACTCCACCAAGACAGGAAACGAAACAGAATGCCTGAATGAATTACGAAAGCAGAACAAAGTCTGAAAGAATAATCAGGGCTTGAGATCTAGAAAGGATCAATGAGATTTGTGGGCACAGACTTTCAGGGGAAACAGAGGGCTAAGTGGCCTGAGAAACAGCTCAACTTTTGACCTTCCTCTTCCTAACACATAGCAAGCTCAAGTGTAAAAGTTCTTGGTTCCTGGGAGACCCTGAAATGGCAGAGGTGGCTGTATCTATGCACATTATTCAACAAGTTGGTAAAAGTCCACTTAAGGCTGATCACTAAGAGCTGTCTGCTTAGAAACAGGATGAAGCTAGATACCTAAAATACTCCCAGCACGTCCTGGGAGATGACACCCTGAGCTCCCACCCGGGAAAGGAAAAGGAGGAGAGACCCAGGTAACCACAGGTTCACTTTACTGGGGAACAAGGTTTTCTGACCTTCATTTCCAGTGCAGGAGGGAAACCAGAATAGTAAAAGATCAAGAAAATTGAACAAAACCTTGGAGAGAAATTGGTGGAGGGATGACAGAGGTTGAAATGGGAAGACACCAATCCTCTTCACAGCAGAGAATTGCCCTGAGCACAGAATGCTAGATCATTTTCTCAAAGTCACAGAGCTGGGAATTGCCAAAAGTGGGACTGGGATCCAGATCTGCTCCTCTCATCCCTTATTCTGCCTGGATTTCTCTTCAGAGTGGAGCAATGCCCTGGCATTCAACTTGCCTGTGATATGACAGTCCTCACACTCTGTGTGGCGACCTACCATGAGTGGCAACCTACCTGGGTGCTGTCTGCCTAGAGTTCATCTGTCCTTATTCTGGTAGCAGCATCCCAATTTTCCTCTAGTTAACCACTCCTCCTCTACTCTTGGTCTGTGGGATGTGGGGAGGGGGACGGGGGAGAAGGGGAGGTTGGCCCCATTGTAACTGCAGGGCATGCAACCCAGACTTCACAACCTCAGTCCATCTAGAGTCGATCTTTTCTAGACTCTTCTAGACTAATTCAGAAAGCAGCTTTCTCTTTCCACAGGGTGGTGACGAAGGCCGAAGGTAATCCTGGAGCTTGCTGCCACCACGCAGGAGGAATGTGCCTGAGAGCAAAGCCAGCGTAGAGAAGCGGAGCTGAGACATGGAGACAGGAGGCTGAGAGTTTCATTTCAGCATCTGGATCTCACCATTCCTGAAGCCACTTTCAACTCTTCAATTTCATAGCTAACAAATTCCCATTTTTGCACAATTAGCTGAAGCAAGGTGTTTTGTTACCTGGAAGCAATGAACACAAATGTTTTTTAGATAACTTGTAAATAATAATAAAGGATAAATAATATAATAATAAAGAATAAAGGCATTTCCAGGGCCGGACGTGGTGGCTCACACCTGTAATCCCAGTACTTTGGGAGGCAGAGGCGGGCAGATCACTTGAGGTCAGGAGTTGCAGACCAGCCTGGAGAAACCCCGTCTCTACTAAAAATACAAAAATTAGCCAGGTGTGGTGGCGCACACCTGTAATCCCAGCTATTCGGGAGGCTGAGGCAGGAGAATCGCTTGAACCTGGGAGGCGGAGGTTGCAGTGAGTTGAGATCACACCACTGCACTCTAGCCTGGGCGACAGAGCAAGACTACATCTCAAAAAAGAAAAAGAATAAAGGCATTTCTGAATTGTATCTTTTATGATTTTAAAAAATAAGAGAAGATTCAAAGCTAGCTGCGTAATACTTTCACGAATGCACTCACATTCTGACATGCAAGGGTTAGAGTAATAGCCCATGGGCCAGGCATGGCACTTCACCCCAGTATGCTGGCGACGGCCCTCCCTGCACCAATAAATCAGATGCCTGCTTAACAACGATTTCAATCAGAAGTGCATTCTGCGGTTTTGGAAGTTTCCACACATACTATCACTCCTCAGTCATAAAACAATCCGATGAAGTTAGTTTCTATGCCTTTTTTTTGTGGGTGGGGGACAAAGTCTTGGTCTGTCACCCAGGCCGGAGTGCAATGGCACGATCTTGGCTCACTGCAACCTCTGTGGTTCAAGCGATTCTCCTGCCTCAACCTCCCAAGTAGCTGGGATTACAGGTGTGCACCACCATGTCCAGCTAATATTTGTATTTTTAGTAGAGACGGGATTTCACCATGCTGGCCAGGTTGGTCTCAAACTCCTGACCTCAAATGATCTGCCCACCTCGGCCTCCCAAAGTGCTGGGATGACAGGCCTGAGCCACTGCACCTGGCCCTGACTACACCTCTTCTATCAAGGACTTACGTTATTCTTTTTGGCCACCTGGAACCTCTGAACTCCCTGCTTGTGAATCTATGCCTGCCCAAGGGAGAAGCAGAAACTTGCTTTCTCAGAGTCGGCTCCCATCTAGGGCACAGGCATGTGACCAAAGTCCAGCCAATTAGCAAGTCCAGGTGGGGGCAGTGCTGCACAACTGTGGCGTTAGGCCGGGAGGCCACTCTAGGGAGCTGGCAGCACACAGCCAGCTGCCAGGGCGGCAGAGAGAGGTGCCGAGGGCGCGGCAGCAGTGCCCAACATGTGTGTAAACGGCAGAGTCTGTGCCAGTGGTGGAGGCAGTGGTGTCTGCGAGGGTATCATGCAGGCATACTCTCCAAGCCTGGTGTTCTGGCTGGTCTGGAGATTCCACAAGCTACCTAATACCCTTTAAAAACAAAATTCCTGGGCTGGGTGGGATGGCTCACGCCTGTAATCACAGTGTCTGGGGAGGCCGAGATGGGAGGATGGCTCCAAGTGGGAGGATCACTGGAGGCCAGGAGTTTGAGATCAACCTGGGCAACATAGTGAGATCCCATCTCCATAAAAATAATTTTAAAATAAAATAAATAGGCTGAGCTTAGTGGCTCACACCTGTAATCCCAGCACTTTGGGAGGCCAAGGCAGGCAGATCACCTGAGGTCAGGAGTTCGAGACCAGTCTGGCCAACATGATGAAACCCTGTCTCTACTAAAAATACAAATATTAGCCTGGTGTGATGGCAGGTGCCTATAATCCCAGCTACTTGAGAGGCTGAGGTGGGAGAATTGCTTGAACCTGGAAGGCAGAGATTGCAGTGAGCCGAGATCGCACCACTGCTCTCCAGCCTGGACAATAGAGCAAGACTCCGTCTCAAAAAAAATAAAAAATAAATAAAATAGAATAAGAACAAAATTCCTTTCCTGCTTAACCTGGCAAGAGGAGTCTGTTGCCTGTAGTGGGAAGGCTGACGGACACAATCAGGAGAGCATCAAGGGTCTCCAGGTTGACAGTCCTCTGCAGCTGCATCCTGTCTGTGCTATCAGTCCCTCTGCCAGCCTCTTGGCCATGTGTGTGGCCCGGGAAGAATGCTGCCCTGCTCCACCTGCTGTGGCAACTGCCACGATGCGAGATGGCCAGGCTGCTCCAGCTCCCACGGTGGCTCGTGGTCTGTGCCTTTGTCAGTCTGGCTTCTCCTGGGGCAGCGGCTACCGGCTGGAATCTGGCCCAGGAACAGGGCTTTCCCTGTGCTTGCCTGCGCCTCGCACCATGGTCCTGGCCCCACGACGAATGAATCTGCCAGTCTCCACTCCCCTGTGCGCATTCTGTACTACAGCATGCGGTGTGGTGACAGGAACACTAAAGGATTGAATGCCCAGGATCCTGGAGGGGAATCGAAGCTGCTGGAGTTGCTGCCTGGGTCCTGGGGGAGCAGGAAACATTGTGGAGTACTTACTGTGGGCTCAGCACAGTTCCATTCTAATTAACAAATAATAATTGCATCTATGTACGGGATACAATGTGATGTTTTGATCCATGTTTACAACGCAGAATGATTAAATCAGGCTAATTAAACACATCCATCACCTCACATACTTATCCTTTTCTTGCAGTGTAAACTGCAAGGGTAAGAGATTTAAAATCTCTTTTCATGGCTTTGAAATATACATTACATTATTATTTATTTTAGACACCATTATGTGCAATTGATCACTAAAGCTGATTCCTCCTAACTGAAACTTGGAAGCCTTCAGTCAGCATCTTCCCTTTCCCCATCCAGCCCCTTCCCCCAGCCTCTGGTAACCAGCATACTTCTCACTATGAGATCTGCTTCTAGGACATCGGCTTTTTAAGATTCTCTATGTAAGTGACATCATGCAGTATTTGTCTTTCTGTGCCTGGCTTATGACACTTAGCAGAAGGCCCTCCAGGCTCAAATGACACGGTTTCTTTCTTTTTCAAGGCTGACTAGTATTCCATTGTATACCTACACCACATTTTCTTTTCTTTTCTCTTTTGACATGGAGTTTTTGCTCTGCTGCCCAAGCTGAAGTGCAGTGGCACGATCCTGACTCACTGCAACCTCCACCTCCTGAGTTCAAGCGATTCTCCCACCTCAGCCTCCCAAGTACCTGGGATTACAGGTGCCTGCCACCACGCCCATCTGAGTTTTGCATTTTTAGTAGAGATGCGCTTTCACCATGTTGGCCAGGCTGGTCTCGAACTCCTGACCTCAAGTGATCTCCCACCTCGGCCTCCCAAAGTGCTGGGATTACAGGCATGAGCCCCCGCGCCTGGCCCACATTTTCTTTAGCCATTGATCTGATGATGGATATCTAGGTTGCTTCCTTATCTTGGCCATTGTGAATAACACTGCAGTGGACATGGGTGTGCAGGCACCTCTCTGACATACTGATTTCAGTTCCTTTGGATCTACACCCAGCAGAGGGATTTCTGGATCATATGGCAGTGCTATTTTTACTTTTCTGAGGAACCTTCATACTGTTTTCCATGATGACTGTATTAATTTACATTTCTGTCAACAGTTCGGCGCTGTTTCAAAGGTTTCCTGTGCTCTACAGCACTCTATCGGCTCTCCTCAAAGGCTCTTGTTGCAGGGGTTTGGGAAGAAAAAGACACCTGCTTGCATCCCAATTTGCCTCCTTGTCATTCACTCCTTCATCAACTGCTCCCTGGCGGGACTTGTTCAAGCTGCTGAGAATATTTTGGTGAACAAGACAGGAAGCTGCCGCTCTCGTGAGGTTCATGTTCTGGAAAATCACCGGCAGTGGAGGAACAGTGGTTGGACCTTTTCTGGCCTGGAATTTGGACTCCCCACAAAGGAGATGCACTTTAGATGACTATTACTTGATCAAACTGATAAAAGGCCCGAGATAGTTAATAATAATGCAAGCGTGGCTTCCTCCTCCCTGTTCCTAGGCCAAGAGGTGGTGAGGGGTAGCATATTAAAAAGAAACGTGTTGGTTTCACCTGAAAGCATGTCTATGTGTGCAACTCTTTTTGCTAAGGACAGCAAAAAGTTTTTACTGGAGCAACGTAAAACCAGTTCTGTGACTGGTAGCACCTCTTACCAGGAATTGTTGACAAAAGGTGAATAAATAGAACAATTTCAGATTTTGGTAAAGCATAGTGAAGAAAACAAATCGATTAGTGTAACAAGAAGAGGGGAATTCCTTTTTTTATATTTATTTATTTATTTTTGAGACAGAGTCTCGCTCTGTCACCCAGGCTGGAGTGCAATAGCGCAATATCGGCTCACTGCAACCTCTACCTCCCAGGTTCAAGCGATTCTCCTGCCTCAGTCTCCTGAGTAGCTGGGATTACAGGCACCCACCATCATGCCTGACTATCTGTATTTTTGTAGAGATGGGGTTTCACCATGTTGGCCAAGCTGGTCTTGAACTCCTGACCTCAGGTGATCTGCCTGCCTCAGCCTCCCAGAGTGCTGGGATTACAGGCGTGAGTGAACCACTGCATCCAGACTATTTTTAATTATTTTTTGATACAGGGTCTCACTCTGTTGCCCATGCTGGAGTGCAGTGGTGCGATCTTGGCCCACTGCAGCCTTGAACTCCTAGGCTCAAGCCTTACCCACCAGAATAGCTGAGATTATAAGTGTGCACCACCACCCCGGTTACTTTTTTCCTTTTTTATTTTTATAGGCATAGGGGTTTCAGTATGTTGCCCAGGTTGGTCTTGAACTCCTGGTCTTAAGTGATCTTCCCACCTCCGTCTCCCAAAGTTCTGGGATGACAGGTGTGGGACACCGCACCTGGCCAAGGACACCTTTAGATGGAGTGGCCAGGAAGGGCTCTCTGAGGACAGACACTGGAAAGATGACAGAGAGGCAGCCGCGAGAGAGTGTGGGGCAAGGACACTTCAGGCAAAGGCAACAGCAGGGACAAAGATTTCCACGTGAGACAAGCTCAGTGTGGGCTGGAGACAGTGCTAGGAGACACGGTGCATCTACAGAGGTCTCCTGCAGGTGCACTGGAGAGACATGGCCCAGAAGCAGGGCAAGGTGTGCTGGGAAAGAGAACGTGGAGGCCAGCAGGCCATCAATTCCCCTGGAACCATACCTGGATGAAGCTGGAACTAGTAAACCTTTTTCAAGTGGAAGAAAAGATCTCGGGTCCAAGCCTGGTAATCCCACTGCCCATACACATACCTGGTCGGTCTTCACTGGCGGGTCTGCAGTTGAACCCTGGAGTGCAAATGAAAACCTACTAGGACTCAGGATAGGAGGGAACAAATAAGAGAGTAGTCCCGGTTGTGATGAAGGAGTGGACCTACCGGGACATCAAGGAATCCAGGCTACCACAAGGAAGGACAAACACAAAACACACAGCGCTGACTGCGTCCCAGATCTGGACCCAAGAGATTTATTTATTTATTTATTTATTTATTTATTTATTTATTTATGCGACGGAGTCTTACTCTGTTGTCCAGGCTGGAGTGCAGTGGCGTGATCTTGGCTCACTGCAGCCTCTGCCTCCCAGGTTCAAGTGATTCTCCTGTCTCAGCCTCCCGAGTAGCTGGAATTAAAAGAGCTCCCCCCCAACCCTGCCAGGCTAATTTTTGTATTTTTTGGTAGAGACAGGATTTCACCATGTTGGCCAGGCTGGTCTCGA
>NW_012102454.1:220705-221732 GCF_000951045.1 Mandrillus leucophaeus | reverse complement strand
TTTAGGTTAGCTTGCAACATAAATAATTTTACTCTTTCTTATCCACTAAGTCCAGCCACTATGGCCATAACGCAAATGTTTGAAGAGTCCTGAGATACTCGCAATGCATTATGGGCTGCAATAAAATGCAGCAGAAAGACCCTAAAGAACATACTGAAAGCCTTAACCCAACTGCTAACAGGCAACATCCAGAAAGATTGTAACCCAGTAGTACTCAGCCAATGAGGAACTGGGGGAGGGACTTGCGCACTTGGGAATACATTGCTTGTTGAAATCGTTCCAGGTGTGCCTGCACGCCAAACACCCCATCTTGCAAGACAGCCATTAAGGTCTCGCTTCTGCTGTTCTCCCGTCCCTAAGTCCTTTCTTTGGTTTGGACAAGTGAGTTTGTTTCTTTTTTCTTTTTCTTTTTCTTTTTTTTTTCTCCCTTTCATCTAGCTGCCAGGCCCCTATCAGTCAGGGCTTCTTTAACCACCCACTCCCACCCTACCACCGAGGCTACAGTGCAGTGGCATGATCTTAGCTCACTACAATATCCACCTACTGGGTTCAAGCAATTCTCCTGCCTCAACCTCCCGACTAATTGGGATTACAGGCACCCGCCTGTAATCACACCTGGCTAATTTTTGTCTTTTCAGTAGAGACAGGTTTCACTACGTTAGTCAGGCTGGTCTCGAACTGCTGACCTCAGGTGATCCACCCGCCTTGGCCTCCCAAAGTACTGGGATTGCAGGTGTGAGCCACGGCACCTGGCAGAGTTTGTTTCTCACACAATTTACAATACAGGAGTATTCTGCCGTTTTGCAAAGTGTTTTCACATGTGTTACCTCACTGATTCTGAGAGAGAGGGAGGTTTATTGTGGGAATTGGTTCATGTGATTATGGAGGCTGAGAAGTACCATCTGTCTGCAAGTCGGGGAACCAGGAGAGCTGGTGGTGTAATTCAGTCCAAATCTGAAGGCCTGAGAACTGATGTCTGAGGGCAGGAGAAGATGGATATCCCAACTCAATAGAGAGAGCAAACTTG
>NW_012102454.1:215385-217894 GCF_000951045.1 Mandrillus leucophaeus | reverse complement strand
GGCCAGGCTGGTCTCGAACTCCTGACCTCAGGTGATCTGCCCACCTCGGCCTCCCAAAGTGCTGGGATTACAGACGTGAGCCACCGCACCTGGCTCCCCAGCAGTTTTAGATATATCGATCCATTCACTCTTCACAAAAGCCCATGAGGTGGACACTATCATTTCCTCCACTCAGAGGGAAGGAAACCACAGCCCAGGAGACTACAGGACTTGTCCAAGCACACATAGCTGAAGGGAGCCCAGCAAGGCTGGAATCCAGGCAGTCTGCGTCCAGTCCATGCTCTCGCCCGCCACTCTACACAGCCTCGCGAGATGCGTCTCCAGATACCTAACTGTAGAAGTCAAAGGAATACTGGGGAAGCAACCAAGGTCTGCACTTGGGAATCCGTACATTAGATTCATGGCATCAGTTCTAGAGAAAAGGCGGAATTTTTCAGATTTTTTTTTTTTTCATAGAGGTAATCAACTACCAACTTTCCAATGGACACAGCCCATCTTAGTGTGAAAGGCTGTCCCTAGAGCAGAGCCAGAGGAGAAAAAGCCAGCTCCAACTGTGCAACTTCAGTAAGGAGCATGAAGCCTTCTGTTTGGAGGCTGCCAGTCCACTCCCCAACAAAAAATGAGAGCAGAGCAAGGTTTCCAGGCAGCTGCCTGTACTCTGGAAAAGGATATTGGTGGAGAAGGAATCGGGAGAGGGCCACACTGCTGGGGGCAAGGCAAGGGGCTCACTCCCAAGGGACAGACAGAACCAGGGAAGGCAAAGATCACACAAAGGGAACAGGAGTGGAGAGCTTCTAATGGAGAGACGGCGTGATGCTCTCCTGGGCTGGAGCTGGGGAGCTGGGAACAGCTAAGGCGTGCCCACAGGCACAGAGGCATCTCTTCTGCCCCTTGGAACTTCTGACTGAGAGGTGTTAACATTCCCTCTCTTGAGCAGGAGCAGGATGGGAGAAGTTGCAGCTAGATTGCTTGGGAGCCTATCCAGCATATGGACATAACCTGCCGCTTGTGTGGTCACTGGAAAGAAGTTAAGAACTGCTCCTAGGCTGGGCGCAGTGGCTCACACCTGTAATCCCAGCACTTTGAGAGGCCAAGGCAAGAGTATCGCTTGAGGTCAGGAGTTTGAGGCCAGCCTGGCCAACATGGTAAAACCCTGTCTCTCCTAAAAATACAAAAATTAGGCCTGGCGTAGTGGCTCACGCCTATAATCCCAGTTCTTTGGGAGACCGAGGCAGGCGGATCACAAGATCAGGAGATCGAGACCATCCTGGCCAACATGGTGAAACCCCGTTGCTACTAAAAACACAAAAAATTTGCTGAGCATAGTGGCAGGCACCTATAGTCCTAGCTACCTGGGAGGCTGAGGCAGGAGAATGACGTGAACCTGGGAGGTGGAGCTTGCAGTGAGCCGAGAATGTGCCACTGCGCTCTAGCCCGGGCGAAAGAGAAAGACTCCATCTCAAAAAAAAAAAAAAAAATTACAAAAATTAACCAGCCATGGTGGTGCATGCCTGTAGTCCCAACTACTTGGGAGGTTGGGGCAGGAGAATTGCTTGAACCTGAGAGGCAGAGTGTGCAGTGAGCCAAAATCACGCATTGCACTCCAGCCTGGAGTCTACAGACTGAGACTCTGTCTCAAAAAAAAAAAAAAAAAAAAAAAAGAACTCTCCTGTATAGCGTTCAGTTGAGGCCAGGCACAATGACTCATGCCTATAATCCCAGCACTTTGGGAGGCCAAGGCAGGCAGATTGCTTGAGCCCAGGAGTTCAAGGCCAGCCTGGGCAACATGGCAAAGCTTCAACTCCACAAAAAGTATAAAACTAAGCCAGGCATAGTGGTGTGCGCCTGTAGTCCCTGCTACTTGGGAGGCTGAGATGGGAGGATTGCTCCAGTCTGGGAAGCCAAGGCTGAAGTGAGCCATGATTGATGGAGCCATTGTACATCGGCCTGGGTGAGAGAGTGAGACCGTCTCAAAAAAAAAAAAAAAAAAAAAGAGTTCAGTTTTCTGGTTACAATTATAGAAAACAACCTATGTGTGGTGGTCCATTTTCAATTCTAAGTGCCTTAATATAGGTTTAAACAGGCTACAAAGAGATAAAGAAGCAGAATGTACTAAGTCACCCCCTCCGCCCATCCCGCTTCTTGCTTTCCCTTTCATCTAGCAGCCAGGTGCCTATCAGTTAGGGCCCCCTTAACCACCCCCTCCCACTCCACCAAAGAATTTAGTTGGGCCAGGCACAGTGGCTCATGCCTGTAATCCCAGCACTTTGGGAGGCCGAGGCAGGCAGATCACCTGTGGTCAGGAGTTCGAGACCAGCCTGGCCAACATGGTGAAACCCTGTCTCTGCTAAAAATCCAAAAATTAGCCAGGCACCCGTAATCCCGGCTACTCAGGAGGCTGAGGCAGGAGAATCGCTTGAACCGGGCAGGCAGAGGTTGCGGTGAGCCGAGATCACGCCACTTCACTCCAGCCTGGGCAACAAGAGCAAAACTTGGTCTCAAAAAAAAA
>NW_012102454.1:189735-214330 GCF_000951045.1 Mandrillus leucophaeus | reverse complement strand
TTTTTTTTTTTTTTTTGAGGTGGAGTGCCCGCCACCATGCCTGGCTAATTTTTTGTAATTTTTTGTGGAGACAGGATTTCGTCATGTTGGCCAGGCTGGTCTCAAACTCCTGACCTCAGGTGATCCAGCCACCTCAGCCTCCCAAAATGCTGGGATTACAGGCGTGAGCCACCACACCCGGCAGAGCCACTGTTTTTTGTTTTTTGTTTTTCAGCTTTTTTAATTGACTTATTTTTCTCACATATAATTTAGCCTTACCCTAAACAAAAATCAAATATTAATAATAGTAACAGCCAGCAATTCTAAGTACTTGCTTTGTATCAGGCACATACATACATACATACGGGATTTTTTGAGACAGAGTCTGGCTCTGTGGTCGAGGCTGAAGTGAGCTGTGATTGTGTCACCGCACTCCAGCATCTTCAGAGATACCAGACGGGGTGGCTCAGCAGGGCTGGGGACAATCACTGGCCAACATAAAGGCTTCTGAATACTCCGCAGGCCACAGGAGAGTCTGTCTTCAGCAAGATCACCCATTAACCCCAGGAAAGATGTGCTCGGGACAGGGGCGGGGTGCATCATGGAAGCCTGATGTTCCCCATGCCAGATCAGACAGGAGGGTTGTAAAAGGGGGAAGGTGAGGCCAGCTGCCAGAAAGCAGGAGGAACGCAGCCTTACTCCAGGTTCATACTCCCACACCTGAAACGCCTCCTCCTCCTCCCACCTACCCAGGCTGAACACTTGGAAAGGGGCAGGGTAGGAATGCCCCCTAGGTGACCAGAGCGGAGAGGAGGACACTGCAGGGGTCTAAGGATCGCGAGACCATGTGTGGCTTGACTTCTTCCCCAAGTGGAGATTCCTCCATCATCCTCAGCGCCTGTGGTCCCTTTGATCTAGTCAAGAGTGGGCAGGAGGCTGGGCGAGACAGAACTTGAGGGGAAAGCCACACTCATTCTTATCAATATCTCCTTGCCAGGAAGCTTGTGGTATTCACTCAAATCCAGGACATCATAAACATTTACAGAAAATAGTAAAAGCAGATGATGTGAGGACAGTCAAGAGACTCAAAGGACCCTTATGCTCCCCCTCCTCATCTAGAAAGTGGGTCTACGTGAAGTGTAACAGTGGAATCTGACATAGCTGACTCCGTCCTGCTTCTAACCTCACAAGCTAATGGCCTTTGTCATTCCTGCACATCTGCCAAGCTAATCATGGGAAGAATTTAGTTTACAGTTTAACTTTAAAGTGAGGGTGACAATAGTCCCTTCCCAACACTCACCCCCGAGGAGATAAGGAGGGTACACACTAGCAGCTATTTCATGTTAAAGATTTATAGGAGCATTATGACCTCAGCAAGGACAAAGAAGTTGCACAATGCCCCACCTCGGACACTCACTGCCACCCAGATGTCTGCGATCATCGGTCACCTCTTGATCTTAAGCCCCACCGTCCTCCCCCATCCCTGATGTAAAAGGAACCTACAATTCTGTTACTGAAGATGGTTCTCAGGACACTAGTCTGCTATCTCCTCAGTCTGCTGGCTCTCTGAAATAATGTCATTTTCCTTCCACCAATATCTTGTCTCTTGATTTATTGGCTGTTGTGCAGACAGTGGTATGAGCTTCGGATTCAACTACAGGAGGACAGTGAAGCCAGGAGAGAGACAGAGAGAGAAAGAGAGAGAGAGAGAGAGAGAGAGAGAAATGAGCAGCTGCTGAATCACGAGGCCTTCCCTAATGGCAGGGAAAGATAAAAGTTTTGACAGACAGTAGGGCAAGACACTCGCACACAAACAGGCAGCCAGAGGAATCCTTAAAACCCACACATCATACAAAAATAAAGAAAGAAAATAAAAAATAATAAAAGAAATGAAACCCATACATCAGATCACTTACTCCTCTGCCTTATACCCTTCAAGAGTTTCCTAAGACTTTGGGAATAAAATCCAAATCCTTACCTTGGACAACAGGGCCCTGCACAATGTGCTTTCCCTCCACCCTCCGCTGTCACGTCTCTGACCTAGTTTCCCATCACTTCTCTCACGCTCACTCCCCCCGGCAGCCACACTGGCCTCCTTTCGGGTTCTCCATCACACCAAGCTTCGTATCGCCTCAGGGTCTTTGCACAAACTGTCCTGTCTGCCCCGAGTGCTCCTCCCCCGGCTCTTCCTTGGAGGGCACCTTCAGGCCTCGGCTCAAATGTCACCCCTTCAGGGACACTTACCTGCTGCCCCCAGCACAGGTTACTCTATTCTATCATCCAATTCTATTTTCTTCTGAAAGGATGCCACACATTACCTCCTATATTCCGGTAGAGACTGTACTAGTGTCTCACCCCTCCCCACAACTACAGTGTCAATTCCAAGAAGGCAAGAACCATGTCTGCCTTTGAAAAAAAAAAAAAACACAGAGTCTCACTCTGTCCCACAGGCTGGAGTGCAGTGGCACAATCTAGACTCACTGCAGCTTCAATCTCCTGGGCTCAAGTGATCCTCTGACCTCAGCTTCCTGAGTAGCTGGAACTAAAGGCACACACTACCACACCTGGCTAATTTGTGTATTTTTTTGTAGAGATGGGGTGTCACCATGTTGCCCAGGCTGGTCTTGAACTTCTGAGCTCAAGTAATCCACCTGCCTTGGCCTCCCAAAGTGCTGGGATCACAGGCATGAACCAACACACCCAGCCACCATACCTGTCTTGTGATGTTATCCCCATCCATCCATGGAGAGATGAAAATGCATGATCTGGTTGTCATCTTGCACTCAGCTGCCTAATCCAAAAGACAAGCTGGTGCCTTTGAGAAGGCTGGGACTGTCCTGGGCCCACGGAATTCAGACAGAAGACACCGGGGACAGGAGAGGAGATGGTGCGGGAACCAGACACAGAGCACTGCAAAGGAGAAGATGTGCGGGGGCAAGAGCTGAGCCGGATTCTCCAGACGGCAGCAGACTCTGGGAGGCTGCCTGGACTTGGGGCATTTTTCCTGGGCTGGCCCTGGACTTAGAGAATATTTCTGTGAAACGTCCTCTGCTGGCCAAGACCAACAGATTAACCTGCTTTGACTGGACCATGCTAAAAAATGAACAGGAACTTGCTATAGTCCAGTGTGGAGGTGGAGAGGGAGGGAGGTAAAGAAAGAACAGAAGGAAGGGGTAAGACACACTGAGGAGCAGATGGAAGTTACCTGAGGGGGTCCTCCAAAGAAGAAAGGGTGGGCTATGCAGACGGATGTAAAAAGGCCTGGAGGAAGTCAGGACTTAGATTTCTAGGAGAGATCAATTCGACTCATAGGAGCAGGGATTTCGGGAGAGGCAGAGGGCTCGGCTGCCTCTGAAAGAGCTCACAGATGCCCTCCCTCTCTCTGACAAAGGACCCCTAGGGCAAGAAAGTTCTCTGCCCTAGGGGAGAAGAGCAGTCGAGGTGCTTACAGGTTCTTTACTGAAAGCCTGAAGACCTTTCCCGGGGTGGACCGTGGTGCCCTTCCCTGTGCAGGCATCCTGACCACTGTGTGTCCATAGAAGAGGGATGTGGCACACACACCTGAGAAGCACGGGGACTCCTGTGAGACCAGGTGGGAGGGTGCCACTCCTGGGGACCATCTGATGGGAAGCAGCGGTGAAGAAAAGGGAATGGTGTCTGGGTGTGGATGGAGGCAGGTGCTTCTACTGGTGCCCAGCCAGAGGAGCATCCCCTCCAGAGGGTCCGTCCCTGGCCAGGCTGGAAGCTTGTCTCTGCGCATCTGGTCCCCTCTTGAAGCAGTTCTCAAAAGCTCATTGAGACACACTGCTGGGATATGGCAACACACCAAGAGGCAAGAAATGTAAGTCCACGGTTCCTGGTAATACTGAAAAAACTCGGCTTTGGAAGTTTAAGTAAACAAAGAAATGAGAGGATACAAGGTAAGCTGTTAGAACATCACTGCCAGTTATGAGTATTCTGTGACACTCGCTTTCTTTGAGCTAAAGTCTGGCTCTGTTGCCCCAGGCTAGAGTGCAATGGCGCGATCTCACCTCACTGCAAACTTTGCCTCCCGGATTCAAGCGATTCTCCTGCTTCAGCCTCCCAAGTAGTTGGGATTACAGGTGCCCGCCACCACAGCCAGCTACATTTTTTTTTTTTTTTTTTTTTTTTTTGTATTTTAGTAGGGATAGAGTTTCACCACGTTGCCCAGGGCAGTCTTGAACTCCTGAGTTCAGGCAATCCGCCAGCCTCGGCCTCGCAAAGTGCTAGGATTACAGGCGTGAGCCACCACAACTGGCCCTCATTACACTTTCTAGAGGAAAGAAGAAGCACTAACCTCGCAGTGCAGACTGGAGACTGCACAGCACATGCACAGACGGTCCTGACGGAGAAGGCCTCCCTCTGTGCTGGGGAACTCACCCTTGTCCACTCAGTTTCTGTGGCTCAAGCAGGCTGATGCCAGCCCTTGGCGACGCTGTCAGCGTGTGTGACCCACAAACCATTCAGAGGCGGCAGAGCTGGCCTGGAGATCTGGGCTGTGACCTCAGGACAGGAGACCCTCTCTCTGCACAGGTTATTATGCTAACCTGCCAAAGGTCACTGTGGGAAGCAATTTTACTAAGAGCCACCAAACCCCTCTCTTCCCTCCAACCAAGTTCACCCTTCTCTGAAGAGCCCAGGAGGCCTCTGCGAGAGTAAGACAGGAGTTGGCGTTGGTGCAACTTGCAGAAGTTTGTTAGCGCCTGGTGTTCACGTGGCCGGAGGGCACTCCTGAAGCTTCAGACTCCTGTAAGAACACTTCCTGTCCAGGGAGGGTGGTATGGGGAGTCTGAGGCAGCTGGGAGAGGAATTGGCGAGGTGAGGAGTTGGAGCAGGAGTCAGAGAGACATGGGATGGGGAAACTCACAAGCAGACTCCACCCCAGTCAGGGAACCGCACTCACTGTTCCATTAAGGGCTGGAAAAGGAGGTACTGATAGATGTTTCAAAGAAGCAAATGGTAGCTGTTCAGGAGGCTGGACCCAGGAAAAGGGACATAAAATCAGGGAGGTGCCTCACCCTAATTTTTCTCAACTCCAGCAGAACCTTCTCAGAGAGCCTCACTCAATTCCACATTTCTCCTCCTCTCAGGCAAGCCCGGCAGTTCTGTCCACGTCCTTTGCTGAATGGAGCTAGCGTGGTTACTTCTGCCCTATCGAGGAAGCTGAAGGCTCTGGCCCATCTCTGACAGCTCAGGGCACAGGAAAGCCTTGCCTCTGCCTAGTCTGCCCTCTGCTTCTGCACCAGCGTCCTCTGTGGCCCACGGCTCTTGACTGGACCTGCACTGAAGGACACAGCTGGTCCACACAGAGCTACGCAACAGGGTGGCTGTCCCTCAACCCTCCGTGTGCAGTGGCTGCTGCAGCGGGATACAGCCGGCCTCCTGGCTGCTATCCCACAGTGCTATGGTTGACTGCGTTTTTACACTGGAAGATAAACAGTTCTTGTGTCAAAGAAAACAGAAACAAGGCTGGGCATGGTGGCTCATGCCTGTAATCCCAGCACTTTGGGTGGCCGAGGTGGGCGGATCACTTGAGGTCAGGAGTTCGAGAGCAGCCTGTCCAACATGGTGAAACCCTGTCTCTACTAAAAATATAAAAATTAGCTGGGCTTGTTGGCATGCGCCTGTAACCCCAGCTACTCGTGAGTCTGAGGCAGAAGAATCGCTTGAACCCAGGAGGCAGAGGTTGTAGTGAGCCAAGATTGCGTCACTGCACTCCAGCCTGGGAGTGCTCATATGAGCACTCACTCGACAGAGACTCTGTCTCACAAGAAAAGAAAAAAAAAAAGAGGTAGAAGTTGGAAAAGTGGTTATCTTGGTGGTGGAAGGTTTGCTGACTGAGAGGGAACAAAAGGGCCTCTAGGGTACTGAAAACGGCCTCCATCTCAACCTGGGTGGTCATACAGATTTGTACAGATATGTCAACATGCATCAAGCTGTATCCCTAAGATGAGCTCACCTTTTTGTATGTATGTTACCTGTTAATAACAACAATTGATAAAACCCCCCTCTAAAATCCCACATCTTCCTATGGTTACCATAGATATTTTAGGCTCAGAATTGGTTTTGCTCCCCATATTTGCTATTCAAGATCTGTATAATTTTGGAATTCTCCCCTTTTTCCTTACCAACAGAATCCCAATTTTGTTAGGTTAGGGAAATACCCAATTAATACTCATTTGCCCAAACTGTCTTGCAGTTAGGAGTTGCCACGAGATACAATGCCAGTCAGTCGGAAATAAGTAGACGTCTGCTGGGTGGGGCTTCCAGAAGAGCTATCATTTTCTTTTTTTCCTTTTTTAGAGACAAGGTCTCGCTCTGTCGCCCAGGTTGGAGTGCAGTGGTGCCATCACAGCTCACTGCAGCCTCCCATTCCCAGGCTCAAGCGATCCTCCCACCTCAGTCTCCCAAGTGGTTGGGACTACAGGAGTGCACCACCACACCCAGCTAGATTTTTGTGTGTGTGTGTGTGGAAATGCAGGGGTCTCACTCTGTTGTCCAGGCAGGTCTTGAACCCCTGGCCTCAAGCAATCCTCTTGCCTCGGCCTCTCAAAGTGCTGGAATTACAGGCGTGAGCCACTGCATCTAGAAAAGCTGTCATTTTCCTGCTTGAAAAAGGGATAGATCCATCTCTCATACATCTTTTGCTCTCTGTCCTCCCTGCCCCATTTTTCTGCTCAGAATGTAGATGCTTCTTATGACCATGAAGCGAGAGCCAAGATCTGGGGATAGTGAGAGACAGCCAGAGGACCCCAGGATGTAGACGGATGAGTGATCCTGAGCAGCAGCCCTGGACATGGGCTCCCTAGTTCCTTCATGTCCCAAGAGAAAAATAAATCTCTATGTGTTTAAGTCTCTGTTATCTGGGCACATCTGACAGTCCTCAGATGAGATATAAGGCTTTTATCTTCATAAATGGCAAAGACTTCTAGAGACAGAAGTGAGCTTCTGGATGCTAATTCACTGTGGCTTCATATCATCGTGTAGCAAGGGCTCAAGGAAAGAAAAAAGTGGGGGAAGGGATCCTCAAGACACTCCCAAAATTAAGACTACATGCTCCTCTCCCACCTTCTCCTGATAGCAGCCTTCATTGCTTCCTGTGGAATCTGAAGTCTCTGGCAGTGGAAAGGGCTCAGGGAAGATGGCTCAACGTGAAGAGGATCTCGGTTCACGTCAACTTTCCCGAGAGCGGGTCTGACAGTGTTACGTCCACTGCATCACTGTTTCTCAATCTATTTTTAACCACCTCCCACTTCTGATAAACAGAAACTTTACTTTCTGGTTTGCATTAAGAAAACCAGGGCTTTTCTCTCTCTCTCTCGGGAAATTTCCAAGCATTTTCAAATGTGCTGCCATCTCCCCCGCTGCGACACCCGGGAGTTTCTGATATCCTCCCTGCACTTCCTGAAAATCCGCGGTCTAACTTAAGTTTCTTAAGATTCTGCAAAGTAGACAGAAACCCTGGTGACTCCAGCGATACCACAACTCTGAGGGGAAGATGAGTCATGTATGTGGCAGAAGCAGGTAATGGAGGAAAACAGAGACAAGGTCGGACTGGGGAGAGGAACACAGAGCAACCAGTTTTGCCCCCCATCTGGTGTGTCTTTTGCAGGATCAGCCAGCACCTGACTGCTAGTTTTTGCCTCCGGACACTCTGCTGCCTCTCCTCCCTTGCTCAGGGTCAGCACTGAAAGGCAGCCCAAGGAAACGACCAGCGGCCTTCTGGCCTTTACCAAGGGTGGTGTGAACCCACGCAAACTACCCAATGGTCTGGCCTCGAAGCGGCAGTGGGAGGGCTTTTTAGCCCCGTGCCTAGTCCAGTGGTCACCTCTGCTTGGACAGCAGATGGAGAAGGGGTCTCGGGGAAGGAGGAAAATGTCAGGCAACCTCTCCAGGATTCCTGAAATAAACATTCCTTCTCCCAAGCTCTTCATTCTGTTTCACAATCAAATCCAGAGTCTTGTAAATATTCATGGAAACCATGAAAGCTAAACAACTTGGTAAACGGTAGACAGAAACAGTAAATAGAATCTTCCCTCTACTTCCTGTGTATCCAGAATGTTTACAGACAGGGAGTGGGGACTGACGACAGATCGCAGCATCTGGGATCTGGGCCTATGGCAGGAACAAGGACATGTGGAAGGCTGGGAGTTGCCTGGGTTTTGGGGGTCTGGGGTTGAAGGTTATTCCTTCATGGTTTCAGGGAAAGAGTGAAGGCCACTGGCAAGAAGCCTGGTGACCACACAGACCCACCCTGCAGGAAGCAGGTGACACCATCTCACACCCTGACCTGTCCCCAATGTCCTCCTCTGTTGGATGCACAGGACTTCCAGGGGCTGCCAAGGAAGTAGGGTCTAACCCGGGCCCTCACAGTACAGTGGCAAGTGTAGTGTGGTGGTAAAGACTATGGACTGCAGCCGGGTACAGGGGCTCGCGCCTGTAATCCCCACACTCTGGAAGGCCGAGGTGTGCAGATCACTTGAGTCCAGAAGTTCAAGACCAGCCTGGGCACATGGTGAAACCCTGTCTCTACAAAAAATACAAACATTAGTCAGGCATGGTGGCGCACGCCTGTAATCCCAGCTACTCGGGAGGCTGAGGTGGGAAGATTTCTGAAGTTGGAGGTTTCAGTGAGCCGAGATGGTGCCACTGTACTCCAGCCTGGGTGACACAGTGAGACCCTGTCTTTAAAAAAAAAAAAGAAAAACAAAACAAAACAAAGTTAGCCAGGCGTGGTGGTATGCACCTGTAATTCCAGCTACTCCAGAGGCTGAGGCGGGAGAATCACTTGAGCGTGGGAGGCAGAGGTTTCAGTAAGCCATGATTGTGCCCCGGCACTCCAGCCTGGGCAAGAGAGCGAGACCCTGTCTAAAAAAATAAAAAATAAAAAAAGGCCATGGACTTTTTAGTTCAGAGTTCAGTTCCTCCATCCACCAGATACATGACTCCAGGCAAATCACTTCTTATCTCTACATACTTCAGCTTCCTCGTCCATTAAAGGGGATGAGTGTGTAACTTCCTAGGATGTTTTAAGGTTTACGTGAGTTCATCTTTGCAAAGCTCTTTGCGTGGCACTTGATACACAATGTCATACAATCAATAAATGTTGGCTGCTATGTCTGCTATGTCCTCTGTCTGTTGTAATGAATTGCCACAAACTTGGTGGCTTAACATAACAGCAATTTATTCTCTCACAGTACTGAAGACCAGAAATCCAAAACCAGTGTCACTGTCAAGGTGCAGGGTCTCCTAACTTTCCCTCCTTTTTTCTCCATCCTGACCAAGAAGCAGAGTGCCTTGACCAACCTGCGACACAGCCAGCTGCGTGTTTTCTCTGCAGACTTGAACCCAAGCCAGAGTTTGAACATTCCCAGGCACTGGTAAAGGTCTTTAGGTTGTTGCCCAAGACACTGAAAGAAACCAGCCCTGGCCCTGGGCCAAATTCCTTAAACCCTCACGCAAACCCCTTCCCTGCCCCCTCCCTTTTCTCTCAGTGTCCAGGATGCTGAAGCCCACTCTGCAAATTCCCCTCCGAAATGCTTTGCACTAATCACCCTGGCGTTTGGTGCTTCTTTCTTTGGGAACCCATCTGGCCCCATCTTGGGATGGTTTGGGGAACTCCTTGGCAGAAACTCCCTTGCCACAGCTTTTCGGGGTGACTCCAGCCGGATCCGGCTGGGATGGAACACAGGTGTCAGCAGGATCCCAATTCTGTGGAGGCTCTTGAGAAAATCCATCCTTTGCCTCTTCCAGCTTCTGGTGAGCGCTGGCTTGCAGCCACATCACTGCGGTCCTCCATGATCACAGCATCTTCTCCCTTTCTGTCTGATTTCTCCCTCTACCTCCTTCTTTTCGTGATTACATTTAGGGCCATCTCAGATAGTCCAAGATGATCTCCCCATCTAAAGATTCTTCTTCTTCTTCTTTTTTTTTTTTGAGACGGAGTATCACTGTGCTGCCCAGGCTGGAGTGCAGCAGTACGATCTCCGCTCACTGCAGCCTCCACCTCCCATGTTCAAGTGATTCTCCTGCCTCAGCCTCCGGAATGGCTGGGATTACAGATGCACACCTCCATGGCAGGCTAAGTTTTTGGATTTTTAGTAGAGGCGAGACGGGGTTTTGCCATATTGGCCAGGCTGGTCTCGAACTCCTGGCCTTAAGTGGTCTGCCTGCCTCGGCCTCTGAAAGTGCTGGGAACACAGGCGTGGGCCAACGTGCCCGGCTCTGCCTCCTTCTTTTTGTGATTATGTTTAGGGCCATCTCAGATAGTCCAAAATGACCTCCCCATCTCAAGCTTCTTAATCCCAACTGCAAAGTCCTTTTTGCCCATGAAAAGTAGCCTTCACGGGTTCCAGGGATTAGGACATGGGTCTCTTTAGCGGGGACCATCATTTGGCCATCACAGCTGGTATGATTGGACAGGGGTGAAGTCTGATAAAAAGGACTCAGGTGGACAGAGAGTGGAGGAAGGAAAGGTCTCTGCAGAGAGAGGTTGGGGTATGGCTACCGGCAGTGGGTGGGAACAACCACAGAGGCCACCACAGAGGCCACAGAGACAGAGTCTGCAGAGTTCTCCCAAGAAGCTAGCCTCAAGACGCTCCTTTTAATTTTCTTCTTCAGCAATGCACCAGCCAGGCGATGGGCTATGTAGGGACTACGGAAGTGAAGGACCCTATGACGAGTGACAGGGGAGGCTGCATAAGTGACAACTAAAAAAGAAGATGCACTGAGGGGGTTGGGCATAAACTCTTACCTTCACAGTGGGTGAGCTCCTCTGGTGAGGCCTCTGCAGGGCACAAAAAGGGTGATACACAAATGAAGTCGGGTGAACTGCACGGGCACAGGAGCCATGACGTCTCAAAGTCCATCACCACTTGCTGGTCTAGACTCACCTTCCCTCTTCGCCCCTAGGAGAGTTCCATTTCTCTCTGGCATCCTGTACTTCCTTATTAATTGTCATTTATTTCAAATTGCTTGCTGGGTACAGTGATCACACCTGTAATCCCAGCAGTTTGGGAGGCCAAAGCAAGAGGATCGCTTGAGGCCAGGTGTTTGAGACCAGCCTGAGAAACACAGCAAGACTCTGTCTCTACAGAAAATTAGCTGAGTGTGGTGGCCAAGCCTGTAGTCTCAGCTACTTGGGAGGCCGAGGTGGGAGGACTGCTTGAGCCCAGGAGGTCAAGGCTGGAGTGAGCTATGATCACACCACTGCACTCCAGCCTGAGTGACAGAGCGAGACACCCCCATCTCTAAAAATTATAATAATCAGCCCAGACATGGTGGTTCACACCTGTAATCCCAGAACTTTGGGAAGCTGAGGTGAGAGGATGGCTTGAGGCCAGGAATTTGAGACCAGCCTGGGCAACATAACAAGACCCCATCTCTACCAAAAATAAAAATAATAAAAACATTTAAAAATAATAATAATAAAACAAAGTTACATAGCTCAAATCCCAAGTGATCTTCTCTGCCCCGGGTGCACATTCTCCCTAATCCATGCCATCCTCAATCCCTCAACCCCTGGTGACTGCAACACCCTCTGCTTCCAGTTCTGTTCTAGGGACCATTCTTCACACAGTATCGGGCTTGATCTTCTAGAATCATACATCACATCACATCATTCCCCTCTTATGCCCCTAAGTGACTTCCCACTGCTCAAAAATGGAGTCTTAAGGCTGGGTACAGTGACTCACACTTGTAATCCTAGCATTTGGGAGGCTGGCAATTGTTTCATTCATTCATTCAACAAATATATATCCACCTCCTAGAATGTGCCAGGATCTGTACCAAGCATTGGAAATATCATGGTCGAAAAATGCAAATGGGTCCAGGAGCAGTGGCTGACGCCTGTAATCCCAGCACTTTGAGAGGCCGAGGCAGGCGGTTTACCTGAGGTCAGGAGTTCAAGACCAGCCTGGCTAACATGGTGAAACCCTGTCTCTACTAAAAATACAAAAATTAGCCGGGCGTGGTGACAGGCACCTGTAGTCCCAGCTAGTCAGGAGGCTGAGATAGGAGAATCAATTGAACCCAGGAGGCAGAGAGAACCCAGGTTGCAATGAGCCAAGATCGTGCCATTGCACTCCAGCCTGGATGACAGAGCAAGACTCCATCCCAAAAAAAAAAAAAAAAAAAAAGAAAGAAAGGTATATAGCCTGGATCGTCAGTGCTGACCATGAGGAAAAAGTCCCTGCGACTTTTGCTGCAAGTCCGTTAAACTACAAGACAGCTCTCAAGTGATTACACATCCAGGATGTCTTAACAGGTCCCAGAAAAAGATAAATGAGGCATCTGAGGACAAGTGTCCTCTGAGCTTTTGAAACGGACTTACCTCCATTCTGAAGCCGTTCTCGTCCATCTATCCTCCACTCTCATCCAGGAAATTGTTACTAAGGGCCTAACACGTACCAGGCTCCACGCCAGGCCCTGGGGATGCAATGGTGAGCAAAGCAGCTGTGTTCCCTGCCTTTGTGAACAGTCTCATAAGGGGATGTAGACTTCACATCCGTCTTAATGCAAATCCTCATGCTAATGAACACATTATAATAAACTGAGACGCGGGACACAGGAAGGAACAGTAAAAGATGCTATGAGAGCAACAAACAATGAGAAAATAAACTCTAAAAAAATTAAATTTACAGCGGCCTCCAAAATAGTTAGAACCACGTGAAACTTCTATGCTGACAACTAGAAAGCATTGCTGAGAGGAATTAAAGACCTAAATAAATGGAGGGAGATGTCCAGTGTCGATGGTCCCAAATTGATCTATGGGTTCAATGTGAGCCCAGTCAAAATTCTAGCAGGTTTTTCTGTAGAAATTGATTGTAATATTTATATGAACATGCAAATGACCCAGAATAGCCACTGCACATTTAGAAAAGAAGGAAGTTGGAGGATTTACCCTATTTCAAGACTTACTATGAAACTATAGTAATCAAGACTGTGTGCAGGCTGAGCACAGTGGCTCATGCCTGTAATCCCAGCACTTCAGGAGGCCAAGGCACATGGATGACTTGAGGTCAGGAGTTCGAGACTCGCCTGGCCAACACGGCAAAACCCTGTCTCTACTACAAATACAAAAATTAGCCGGGCATGGTGGTGAGTGCCTGTAATCCCAGCTACCCAGGAGGCTGAGACAGAAGAATTGCTTGAACCCGGGAGGAGAAGGGTTCAGTGAGCCGAGATCGCGCCCCTGCACTGTAGCCTGGGAGACAGAGCAAGACTCCGTCTAAAAATAAAAATTTTTAAAAATAATAAAAATAAATAGAATTTAAAAAGACTGTGTGCAAATGATGAAAGGCAAGACACAGAGTTCACTAGAGAAGAATAGAGAGTTCAGAAATAGTACCACACATATACAACCAATGGGTTTTCAGTACAGGTGCCAAGGTAATTCAACAGGGAGAGGAAAATCTGGAATAATTAGATAAGGAGGTAAAAGCTTCTTAGGACATAAAAGCGCAAACCACAGAAGAAAAACTAGATAAATTAGACCTTATCAAAATGTAAAACTTTTTGCTTTTCAAGAGACGATTAAGAAAATGAAGTCCAGGCACAGTGGCTCATGCCTGTTATCCCAGCACTTTGGGAGGCCGAGGTGGGCAGACTGCTTGAGCTCAGGAGGTCGAGGCCAGCTTGGGCAAAATGGCAAAACCACATCTCAACAAAAAATACAATAATTAGTCAGGCATGGTGGCAGGTGCCTGCAGTCCCAGCTACTTGGAGGGCTGAGGCGGAAGGATCACCTGAGCCTGGCAGGTCAAGGCTGCAATGAGCTGTGATGAAGCCACTGCACTCCAGCCTGGGCAGCAAAGTGAAACTCTGTCTTAACAAAAAAAAAAAAAAAAAAAAAAATTAAAAGAAGAAGAGAAAAGTCACAGAATGGCAGAAAATATTTGTAATATATACATCTGACAAATGACTAGTACCCAGAATATACTAAAGAACTCTCAGAACTCAACTATATGAAAAATAATCCAATTTTTTTTTTTTTTGAGACAGAGTTTCACTCTGTCACCCAGGCTGGAGTGCACTGGTGCGATCTTGACTCACTGCAACCTCTGCCTCCCGGGTTCAAGCGATTCTCCTGCCTCAGCTTCCCTAGTAGCTGGGCTTACAGGTGCACACCACCATGCCCAGCTAAATTTTGTATTTTTAGTAGAGATGAGGTTTCACTATGTCGGCCAGGCTGGTCTGAAACTCCTGACCTCAAGCAATCGGCCCACTTCAGCCTACCAAAGTGCTAGGATTACAGGTGTGAGCCACCATGCCCAGCCTAAAATTTTTTAAATGAGCAAAATATTTAAGCAGGCCCACTTCTTTTTCACAAAAGAAGGTATGCAAATGACTCATAAGTACTTGAAAAAATGCTTAACACCAATAATCATCAAGAAAATACAAATTAAGACCACAACAAAGGCCAAGTACGATGTTTCACACCTGTAATCTGAGCGCTTTGGGCAGCCGAGGCAGGCAGATCACCTGAGGTCAGGAGTTCAAGACCAGCCTGGCCAACATGGCAAAACCCCATCTCTATTAAAAATACAAAAATTAGCCAGGCGTGGTGGCACGTGTCTGTAATTCTAGCTACTCAGAAGGCTGAGGCATGAAAATGGCTTGAACCCGGGAGGTGAAGGTTGCAGTGAGTGGAGATGGCACCACTGCACTCCAGTCTGGGTGACAGATCAAGACTCTGTCTCCAAAAAAAAAAAAAGGACCACAACAAGATACCATGGCATACTTATTAAAATGCCTACAATTAAAAACTAGCAAATGTCAAGTGTTGGCAAGGATGTGGAGCAACTGAAATGCTCATAGGCTCCTGGTGGGAATGCAACATGGCACAGCTACTTTGGAAAACTGGTAGTTTCTTAAAAAGTTAATAAAAGGTTTACCATATCACCTGGCCAATACACTGCCAGGTATTTGCCCAACAGCACTGAAAACATTTCCACACACAGACCTAAATAAGAATGTTCTTAACAGCTGTATTCATACTAGCCAAAAACTTAAAAAAAAAAAACAAAACCCAAACCAACCAAATATCCATCAACAGATTAATGGATGAATAAAATGTGAAATATCCTTAAAACAGAATACTACTCAGCAATAGAAAAGATGCTATAAGAACCTGTAAGAGGGGAATCACAATCTAGGAGGTCAGGGCCTTTTTTGTTTGTTTGTTTGTTTGTTTGTTTGAGACAGTGTCTTGCTCTATCTCCCAGGCTGGAATGCAGTGGTGCAATCTCGGCTCACTGCAACCTCTGCCTCCTGGGTTCAAGTGATTCTCCGGCCTCAACCTCCTGACTAGCTGGGATTACAGGCGTGCACCACTATGCCTGGCTAATTTTCGTATTTTTAGTAGAGACGGAATTTCGTCATGTTGGCCAAACTGGTCTCGAACTCCTGACCTCAGGTAATCCACCTGCCTCAGCCTCCCAAAGTGCTGGGATTACAGGCGTGAGCCACTGTGCCCAGCCAGGCAGGGCTTTCTTAAGGAAGTAAGTGGTTATCTGAAAGAAAGCTACAAATTAACTGGGAACGTTGGAATGGGTAAAAGAAATAAAGACGTACCAGGCAGGGGCTGGTTGAAGCTCCCCGTGGCAGATGGAAAACATGACACATTCACAGAAGTGGAAAATGGCCCTGCCCAGACAGCAAAGAGAGAGAAGAGTGATGTGAATGAAAGCTGGCAAGGGCCATGCCAGGCAGGCCTTGTTAAGGACGTTGATATTTCTCCTAAAAGCAGTGAGAAGTCTCTGAAAGGATAAGAAGGTGGTATAATTGGATTGACATTTTTAAAACCATTCCACTAACACAGAATGGAGAATTGACTGCCCGGAAAGCTGATGGATGAGAGGAAGTGAGTCAGGGCCCTGCTAAAATCCTGGTGGGGATGATGGCACTGAGGTGGGATGATGGAGATGGAGACAGATGGATGGATTCATATTTGGAATCCATAAGCATTTGGGGAGTACATCAGACTGCATTCTAGGGATAAGGAAGAAGATAGTATCGAGATTCACTTTAAGACTGACTCTAGGCCAGGCTCAGTGGCTCACGCCTGTAATCACAGAACTTTGGGAGGCCGAGGTGGGCCAATCACTTGAGGTCAGGGGTTCGAGACCAGCCTGACCAATATGGTGAAATCCTGTCTCTACTAAAAATACAAAAATTAGCCGGGTGTGGTGGTGCATGCCTGTAATCCCAGCTACCCGGGAGGCTGAGGCATGAGAACTGCTTGAACCCGGGAGGCAGAGGTGACAGCGAGCCGAGATCATGCACCACTGTACTCCAGCCTGGGCAACAGAGAGAGATTCTGTCTCAAAAATGCCCTAAGACACGGAAGGGTGGATGAAGGCCAAATTTGTTAGGGAAGATCTAAGGCCAGGTCTGGACACATTTGACTTGGGATGCCTGTGAAACACCCAAATGGCAGTGTCAACTAGGCAGCTGGGCGTGTGCATGTGAAGCTCATAGAAACCTAGGACGGAGATTCAAACCAGGGGTGTCATGAAAGTGGTAACTGGAACTACGGAAACAGACGCAGTCGACTAGCAGGAGAGCACAGGTGAGAACAGGAAAGAACCCAGAACCAAGCTTGAAGGAAGTCACCATTTCAGGGATGAGTAGGGGAATGGTGAGCTAGCAAAGAGGTACGAGAAGTGACCAAAGGAAAGAGAAGGAAGCCAGCAGCATAACGTATCAGAATTCGTGAAAAGAGGATGTTTCCAGAAGGGCGTGGATATTGTGTTGAATGCTAATAAAATAAGAAAAAAATAAGTCCACTGAATTTGGAAACATGGAGGTCGCTGCTAACATTAGGAAGAGAAGATCCCATGGAAAATAGGCACAGAACACGGATTAGGGTGGACTGAGGGGCGAGTGAGAAATAAGAATGTGGAGAAAGTGATTACATAGAACTTTAAACAATGGATCCAACTTCCTGCGATGGCAAGCCGCATTATAAAGATGGTGAGAGAAAACTGCACTTGGAAGGAACTGTGAAGGATATTGTTCTTGTGAAAGTTTGCCCCCTTGAACTCCGTCTGAGAGGTTGGATTTCCTTTTCCTGTGACGTAGGTGGACATCGTGAACTGTGAGACTGAAAGCTTCCTTGGTGATGCTCCCTTCATAACTGCTGTGAACACGGAGAGGGGGTTTCGCTGGGGCATCTTCCACAGGGGGACACAGGATAGTGACGGCGAAAGGCAGGAGGTGGCGGGGAGAAGGACGGGCAGAGACAGAGAGGCAGTCCCACTCCTCAACACTTGTTTTCCAATGAGTTTCCTGGATTCCGCAATTAAATCCAGATCCTCACGCATGTTTATAGAAAATCATAAAAGCGAAATGACACAAATAAATTTGGTGGCAATAACAGAGAACGGTCTCTCTTAGTTCTCCTGTTGATCTGAGAAGTGACGTGTGCTGGGGGGAAGGAAATAAAGAACTAGAACACCTTCAGAGGAGAGTAGAGTGGACGAGAAAGAAAAGATAAATATCAAAATATCTGGACCCTTATAGACCACAAAAAGAATAAATGACTGACTGACTGACTGAATGAATGAATGAATGAATGGCAAACGATAGGAAATAGGTATGTCCTAGGGAAAGAATGGGGATTCTGTGAGCAGGAATCAGGCCACAGATGGCAGAACAGAAACTTCTTCCCTAGACTTCTCTAGGTCAAGAGGAAAACACGTTCCGACGATCCTTGCTTCCTCAGGTGTGCTTTTCAAAGAGACCTTCAGGAGCTTCTAACCTGGGGCTACCGAGGTCAGAGAGGGGGAAACAGTGAGACTTTATCAGGGAAAGGAATGGAGCCTGAGTGCCACTCCTGACTAAAAGCCACACGGGCACGTGAACTTGGGCCTCCTGAATTCCTGACACTTTCCCAAGAGAGATGGCAGGTCCATGCCCTGGGCCTCTGGAGGCTGCACCAAGCGGCTCACTCTCTATGAAGCTGTGTTACAGGCTTGGGACAAGGCAACACTAACGGGCATCTAGTAAGTGCTTTACATACACAACCTCACTGAATCCTCGCAGAAGTCCTCGGATGTCAGAATTCACATGCTCACTTGACTATAAGAAACTAGAGTTCAGGAAACTGATCTGCCCCAAGGTTGTAATGAAGGGACCTGGATTTGAGCCCATATCTATCTGCATAACTGTAACTCCCACACCATTTCTATCATAACGAGATGCAGGCCAGGATGGGCAAAAGAAATGTGTTGGGGGCAGAGGGCAGGAGACCATAAAGTAAAAAAAATTGAAGAAGAAAAGGAATGAGGGCCGGGTGCAGTGGCTCACGCCTGTAATCCCAGCACTTTGGGAGGCCATGACAGGCGGATCACTTGAGGTCAGGAGTTCAAGACCAACCAACATGGTGAAACCCCATCTCTACTAAAAATACAGAAATTAGCTGGACGTAGTGGCAGGTGGTTGTAATCCCAGGGAAGCTGAGGCAGGAGAATCGCTTGAACACAGGAGGCGGATGTTGCAGTGAGCTGAGATGGCACCACTGCACTCCAGCCTAGGCGACAGAGCAAGACTCACCCTCAAAAGGGAAAGCTCATTTCTGAGAATGAGCAGAATGACAGAAGAAACTGCCTGAGAAGAGAAAATAATCTGACTTGAGAAGTAAAAAAAGAAAAATGCCTGGCAATTTTTATTCTAATCAGGAATTAAGGACAGAAAAATCTGCATTTGGAAGTCAAGAGTGAAGATTCTCTCGAGAGAATAAAGATGCTGGGCCTTTCCTTTGGGTTTGAGAGGAAATATTGCTTAAAGACTGACCTTCCTTTCTCTGGTCACGTGGCTGGTGCTGGTATAAATGCTTCCTACCAACCAGGTTCCTCACCATTTTTTCCTGCATGACATGGACAGAAGCAGGGGCTAAAGCTGTGTTCCTCTCTCCCAGAAGCTTGCAGACCTCCCTTCAGAACCAATCCCAAGAAGCCATCTATCCGGAACAACACAAGGCAAGGCAGCGAGTGTAGTACTTGTGCTCTGGGAAGAGAGGCCAGGATCAGATTTGAGGGGAAGGTTCTAGGGGACTGGAGGAAGGATGTCAGAACCAAATGGAAGGCTCATATCCAGAGACAGGAGCTAGTGTGAGGAGCAAGGAAACAGCCAGGAAATCAAGGCTGGAGAGAGGATGGAGGGAGAGGACCAGGGCTGGGGGCCAGCAAGGGTGACACCCCAAGTGGAAACTGAGTTACCCTGTGAAGAAGATGAGTTCTATTTATGGTCAGAATGTCAGGCTCAAGGGCCAGTGAAGCCTGTGGGCTTTTCTGAATATTTCTCTAAGGTCTTCTGGGGACAAGCCTTCCTCCTAAGGCTAGTGCTGGTTCATCCTTCCTCCCCTCCACCCTCCTCTAAACCTCTCAGCTTCCCCTTTTCCATTTTTTTTTTTTTTTTGGTTTTGTTTTGTTTTGATGGAGTTTTGCTTTTACTGCCCAGGATGGAGTGCAATGGCACGATCTTGACTCACTGCAACCTCCGCTTCCCAGGTTCAAGCAGGTTCCTGCCTCAGCCTACCAATTAGCTGGGATTACAGGTGCCCGCCACCTTGCCCAGCTAATATATTTTTTGCGTGTGTATTTTTAGTAGAGATGGGGTTCACCACGTTAGCCAGGCTGGTCTCAAACTCCTGACCTCAGGTGATCTGCCCACCTCGGCCTCCCAAAGTGCTGGGATTACAGGTGTGAGCCACTGCGCCTGGCTCCCGCTTCCCCTTTTCTAGAGAGTCCCAGTTTGGTGTTGGACAGGGGAGGACAAGGTGGGGAAGAATCTGTGCCCTGCAAAACAGAGGAAGGGAGGTAGGAAGCTGGGCTGGTGGCTGGGCACCTGGGTCCTGTGGAGAGCTGGCACTGGGCATCAGCGCCTGGGGCCCCACAGCCTCGTTATCCTGACACACGTCTTACAGCTCTCTCCCCACACTGATGCCTTTCTCTCCTGCAGGTCTCTGTCTGAGAAAGGGACTTGGGTAAAGTTAGAAACTGATAACAGTAACTTCCTGTATCTGTGAGGATAGGAGGAGAAAGGCTAGGGAAAATGGAGGGGGAATTCCCTTGGGAAGCCACGGGTTGGTCTCCCCCAGAGACACATGATGGCAAACATCATCACTACTGCTTAATATCCCGCCCAAGGCAAAGTCAATAATTGCTCTGGGTAGTTTGAGCAGGTGGTGTGAGCAAGCCGTGGTGGCATCAGAAAGCACTGTCCTGGGAAGGGGACGGTGCCGGGGAGGATGTCTGCATCCTGAACAAGAGCTGGCTGCACAGGCTGTGAGTGAGACCCCCTGACCCCGCCCTTTTTTGTTCCCCTCCAGGATGCCGCCAGACTGGAAGAGCTCCTTGATCCTCATGGCTTACATCATCATCTTCCTCACTGGCCTCCCTGCCAACCTCCTAGCCCTGCGGGCCTTTGTGGGGCGGGTCCGCCAGCCCCAGCCTGCACCCGTGCACATCCTCCTGCTCAGCCTGACGCTGGCGGACCTCCTCCTGCTGCTGCTGCTGCCCTTCAAGATCATCGAGGCCGCATCGAACTTCCGCTGGTACCTGCCCGAGATCGTCTGTGCCCTCACGAGTTTCGGCTTCTACAGCAGCATCTACTGCAGCACGTGGCTGCTGGCGGGCATCAGCATTGAGCGCTACCTGGGCGTGGCTTTCCCCGTGCAGTACAAGCTCTCCCGCCGGCCTCTGTATGGAGTGATTGCAGCTCTGGTGGCCTGGGGTATGTCCTTTGGTCACTGCACCATTGTGATCATTGTTCAGTATTTGAACACGACTGAGCAGGCCAGAAGTGGCAATGAAATCACCTGCTACGAGAACTTCACCGATCACCAGCTGGATGTGGTGCTGCCCGTGCGGCTGGAGCTGTGCCTGGTGCTCTTCTTCATCCCCATGGCGGTCACCATCTTCTGCTACTGGCGTTTTGTGTGGATCATGCTCTCCCAGCCCCATGTGGGGGCCCAGAAACGGCGCCGAGCCGTGGGGCTGGCTGTGGTGACGCTGCTCAATTTCCTGGTGTGCTTCGGACCTTACAATGTGTCCCACCTGGTGGGGTATCACCAGAGAAAAAGCCCCTGGTGGCGGTCAATAGCGGTGGTGTTCAGTTCACTCAATGCCAGTCTGGACCCCTTGCTCTTCTATTTCTCTTCTTCGGTGGTGCGCAGGGCATTTGGGAGAGGGCTGCAGGTGCTAAGGAATCAGGGCTCCTCCATGTTGGGACGCAGAGGCAAAGACACAGCAGAGGGGACAAATGAGGACAGGGGTGTGAGTCAGGGAGAGGGGATGCCAAGTTCGGACTTCACTACGGAGTAGCAGTTTTCCTGGACCTTCGGAGATGGCCAGGGTTACACAGGCACTGGGAAGCCTGGGAGAGGCGGAGCAGGAAGGCTCCCATCCGGATTCAGAAATCCTCAGACCCAGCCCAGGACTGGGACTTTGAAAAAATGCCTTTCACCAGCTTGGTATCCCTTCCTGACTGATTTTTCCTACTCAAAGGAGCATAACTCAGAGATGCAGGAAGAAGTAGTTAGTTAGGTATAGAAGCACCGGCCGGGCGCGGTGGCTCATGCCTGTAATCCCAGAACTTTGGGAGGCTGAGGTGGGTGGATCACTTGAGGTCAGGAGACCGAGACCATCCTAGCCAACATGGGAAAACCCTGTCTCTACTAAAAATACAAAAAAACTCAGCTGGGCATGGTGGCACGTGCCTGTAATCCCAGCTAATCATGAGGCTGAGGCAGGAGAATTGCTTGAACCCGGGAGTCAGAGGTTGCAGTGAGCTGAGATCGCACCACTGCACTCCAGCCTGGCGACAGAGCCAGACTCCATCTAAAAAAAAAAAAAAAAAGAAGAAGAAGCACCATCGGGCTGGAGAAGCAGCGTAGCTAATACAAGTCCAGTCCTTGTGATGTGGTTGGTAGTGGGGGATGGCCAGGCTGAAGCAGAGAGTCCTAGAGAAATCTTGATACAAGCTTCAAAGCAACACCTAGACACTGCTCTAGCGGTTGATGCTGGAGATAAACCAACAGGAAAGAGATGGAGGAGAAAGACTAAATGAGGTCAAAGAAGACTCAAAAAGGTTCTGAGCCTGGAGATGAGCAGGGAGGCCTCAGGGCTTAGATCTTTAATGATAGGGGTTTCCCTGCATCGGTTTGACCTGTGGCCTTTTCAATGTGCTCTGTTTGTTTTCACGTGTTATCTTGTCTCCCCTGCTAAACTGGGAGCTGCCAGAGGTCTGGGTCTTATCTCCTTCCTCCATAGTACCCCACACAGGCCAGGATGTGGCTTGGTACCCAGCAATCAGAGATTAGCACTCCCTCATACAGGGGAAAGCAACCTGGTCTAGCAAATTGAAAATAAAGATGATAAAACTCTGAAGTGAATGTCCACAATTTTTGTAACACTGCTGCAAGCACAGGGAGAGCAAAAATGGGAGAACCAGATTCAGCAGCAAAGGGGAAAAGTGATGCATCTGAAACCACAGAAACAGCTTAAGATAAAGAGGTGGTGTGGGCAAGGGAAGTGAGGGCACTGACAGAATCCTGTTTCGAGGGATGAATAGAGAGTCCGGCCTTAGAAAGGATGCGGGGTGATTCCGACTCTCAGTCATGTGTCTGCCACAGGGACTTAAAACATGTTACCCTCCTGCTCAGAAACCTGCAGAGCTTTCCATCAAAATGTTTCCTTGGCCAGGTGCAGGGGTTCATGTCTGTAATCCCAGCACTTTGGGAGGCTGAGGTGGGAGGATCGCTTGAGCCTGGGAGTTGGAGACCCACCTGGGCAACACAGTGAGACCGTGTCTCTCAATTTTAAAAATTTAATTTAAAAAGATGCTTCTGGCCGGGAACGGTGGCTCATGCCTGTAATCCCAGCACTTTGGGAGGCCGAGGCAGGCGGATCACCTGAGGTCAGGAGTTCCAGACCAGCCTGGCTAACATGGTGAAACCCTGTCTCTACTAAAAAGGCAAAAAAAAAATTAGCCGGGCATGGTGGCACGTGCCTGTGATCCCAGCTACTCAGGAGGCTGAGGCAGGAGAATCGTTTGAACCCGGGAGGTGGAGGTTGCAGTGAGCCAAGATCGTGCCACTGCACTCCAGCCTGGGCGACAGAGCGAGACTCCGTCTCCAAAAAGAAACAAAAACAAAAACAAAAAAAAGTGCTTCCTCCAAAGAACTCATATTGTACCATTCTTTTCCTTGCTTTGTCCCCTCTCTCCCCTTCCAATTCTACCTGCCTAGCTCATTTTTCCACAATAAGGACTCCTAGACCATTCTCTCTAGTTAAATGACCTCCAGCCCCTAACCTAGTAGTTTGCAACCCAGGCTGTACATCAGAATTACAGGTGGAGATGTGAAAATAATACAGAGAGCCACCTCCAAACTACTGACAGAATCTTTGCAGGTGGGGCCCCAGCAAGTGAGTTTTTCAGAAAAGCACCCCAGGGGGCCAGCTGGGGTCGTGAATCTGTCTCATCTCAGAAGCCCAATCTGTCCAAGAACTTGTTCTTCAAACACCTTGCCTGCTTATTCATCCCCCCTCACCTCAATCCCACATTCTTCTACCTGTTTTTTGTTTGTTGGTTGGTTGGCTGGCTGGTTTTTAGAGTTGGGGTCTCACTCTGTTGCCCAGGCTGGAGTGCAGTGGCACAATCATGGCTCACTGCAGCCTGGAACTCCTGGGCTTAAGTCACCCTCCTGCCTCAGCTTTCTGAGTAGATGGGACTACAGGTGCACACCACCACACTCAGCTAATTATTTTATTCTATTTTATGTAGAGATGGGTGTTTCCCAAGCTGGTCTTGAACTCCTGGCCTCAAGTGATTCTCGTGCCTTGGCCTCCCAAAGTGTTGGGATTACAGGTGTGAGCCACCGCGCCCGACCCTCCCCCATCTTCTGGTGCTTGCTTCTTCCTCACTTACAAAAATCCACTAAATATTCACTTTCTCCAGAAAACATTTCCTTATCAGTCCCACTGAACTGAAAGCTCATTTTCTATTTTCCTCCTTCAAAAGAACACTGGACAGGTGCCATAAGAACCCTGAATTCAGTGTCCATTCCACTTACTAAATGGATGGCCTGGAGCAAGCCACTGCCTCCAGCCTCTATTTCTAAATCATAGTGATTAGGATACTAGATATCTCCCAAGATTATCCTGTGGATTAAAATAAGACTCCATGAATAAAATTGCTGAGAAATCATAGAGCATTAAGTAGTTCTAAGATATAAATCCATGTACACAGATGTACCCTCACTTATTAGAAATATAATAAGTAAACATTAAAAATAATGGAAATAATGCCGGGCATAGTGGCTCATGCCTGTAATCCCAGCACTTTGGGAGGCCAAGATGGGCAGATCACTTGAGGTGAGGAGTTCGAGACCAGCCTGGCCAACATGGCGAAATTCCATCTCTACTAAAAATATAAAAAAATTAGCCAGGCATGTTGGCAGGCACCTGTAATCCCAGCTACTCGGGAGGTTGAGGCACGGGAATTGCTTGAACCTGGAAGGCAGAGGTTGCAGTAAGCTGAGAACGTGCCACTGCACTCCAGCCTGGGCAACAGAGAGAGACTCTGTCTCAAA
>NW_012102454.1:185538-187745 GCF_000951045.1 Mandrillus leucophaeus | reverse complement strand
AGTGCAATGGCATGATCTCGGCTCACTGCAACCTCCACCTCCCAGGTTCAAACAATTCTCCTGCCTTGGCCTCCTGAGTAGCTGGGACTACAGGCGTGTGCCACCATGCCCGGCTAATTTTTGTATTTTTAGCAGTGGCTCATGCCTGTAATCCCAGTACTTTGGGAGGCCGAGGCGGGTGGATTGTATGAGGTCAGAAATTCGAGACAAGCCTGGCCAACATGGTGATTCTCAGGTTCTCTAGGGGCACAACTTCTCTTACTAACCAGGAAAGTACAAAATGAAGGCATTTTGCTGAGCACGGTGGCTCATGCCTGTAATCCCAGCACTTTGGGAGGCTGAGGCGGGCCAATCACAGGGTCAGGAGTTCGAGACCACCCTGACCAACATAGTGAAATCCCATCTTTACTAAAAATACAAAAATTAGCCAGGTGTGGTGGTACACACCTATAATCCCAGCTACTCAGGAGGCTGAAGCAGGAGAATCACTTGAACCCGGGAGGGGGAGCTTGCAGTGAGCCGAGACTGCAGCACTGCACTCCAGCCTGAGCAACAGAGCGAGACTCCGTCCAAAAAAAAAAAAAAAGAAGTCATTTTGTTTTCGTGGGGTTACAAGAAGATCAATCACTGGACCTGGTCTAAGACTTTCAAAGTGAAGCTGTAGCTGCTAACTTACAAGCGTTTGACCTCCATCAAGTTACCTGACATAGCAGCCCATTTCTTCAGTGGGAAATCAGTCGATCATCTGTTCAACAAATATGTATTGATTACCAACTCCAGGCCAGATACTTTTCTAGGATCTGGGAATACAGAGTGTACAAGAGACAAGTATCTTCCCTGTTGGGTTCCATTCTCGTAGGGGAAAATAGTTAAAGAACAGGTAAACAAATAGATGAGCAAGGTTATTTCAGAGTGTGACAAATGGAAACTAGTTACAAAGGAACTGAAACAAGGTCATGGGAGAAACTATAAGCGGAGGTTGAGGAGGTTTAGAAGATCATTCTACTCTCTTGCTTCAAACCTTCACCTGGCTTCCAGAAGCTCTCAGAAGCTCATTCAAACTCCTTTCTGTGACCTAAAATACTTTGCACCGTCTTTTCAGGGAGCTGCTATCCCGATGAAAACCCTGTGTGTTTGCATAGTAGTCTATGGTTTCTTAACTCTCATGCACATGGTCTCCTTGATCCTAACAAACATTTCCCTTCAGTTCCCTTCAGGTAGGCACAGCTCCCTGAGTGAACTTCTTAAAATGGAAATCAGGCCGGGCGCGGTGGCTCAAGCCTGTAATCCCAGCACTTTGGGAGGCCGAGGCGGGTGGAGCACGAGGTCAGGAGATCGAGACTATCCTGGCTAACGTGGTGAAACCCCGTCTCTACTAAAAATACAAAAAACTAGCCGGGCGTGGTGGCGGGCGCCTGTAGTCTCAGCTACTTGGGAGGCTGAGGCGGGAGAATGGCGTGAACCCGGGAGGCGGAGCTTGCAGTGAGCCGAGATCACGCCACTGCACTCCAGCCTGGGAGTACAGCGAGACTCCGTCTCAAAAAAAAAAAAAAAAAAAAAAAATGGAAATCAGATTACTCCACTCTCTTGCTTCAAATCCTCAAATGGCTTCTAGAGGCACTTAGAATACAAATTCCTTTCCGTGGCCTAGAAGCCCCTGCTCAACTCCTCAACCTCACCTTCTTTCACTCTGTCCGCATGCACAGTGTTCCAAC
Source organism: Mandrillus leucophaeus (assembly GCF_000951045.1). Classification (NCBI taxonomy): domain Eukaryota; kingdom Metazoa; phylum Chordata; class Mammalia; order Primates; family Cercopithecidae; genus Mandrillus; species Mandrillus leucophaeus. Next base: position 186,030 of record NW_012102454.1, on the reverse strand, counting down.
CCAGAGGTTCTCTACGTGTGGTCTCTGAGCCAGCAGCTGCTGCATCACCTGGAAATAAGCTACCTGACGCATCGGCCTGCTTCTTCATTCAGAAGTTGAATCTCCCAAGTTACTGGTGTTCAGCTGAGCCCTGAACAATGAAAGGGAATTGACACACAAAGGCCCGCAGGAACATTCTGGGAACAGAAATTGCTGATGCAAAGGCTCTGACGAGAGAGAAAACCTTAGCATCCCTCAAGGCCAGAGAGAAGGCCAGTGCAGGGCTAGAACAGCGGTTTCAAATGTAAGCAAATATTGGAATCACCTGAAGCATTTGCTTAACCATAGATGACTGTCCTCACCCCCCCAGGGCTTCAGAATCAGTAGGGATATTGGTCAGGGTTCTCCAGAAAAACAGAACCAAGACAGATTAGATAGACAGATACGTAGGTAGGTAGACAGATAATAGATTAGATAGATAGATAGATAGATAGATAGATAGATAGATAGATA
>NW_012102454.1:182908-184158 GCF_000951045.1 Mandrillus leucophaeus | reverse complement strand
AAAATAGAAATAACATAGTGGATAGTCAACTACGGATAGCGTGGCAGTAATAACATGAGAAAAAATCTGGGATTCTCAGCTGACTGGACGTGCACTATGAGTCTGTGATGTATTACAGCTGCCACAAAAGCTAATTCGATTGGATGACATGAAAAGAAATCATGTCGGCCAGGCACGGTGACTCACGCCTGTAATCCCAGCACTGTGGGAGGCCAAGACAGGCGGATCACGAGGTCAGGAGTTTGAGACCAGCCTGGCCAACACGGTGAAACCCCATCTCTACTAAAAATACAAAAAATTAGCTGGGTGTGGTGGCGGGCGCCTATAGTCCCAGCTATTTGGGAGGCTGAGGCAAAAGAATTGCTTGAACCTGGGAGGCGGAGGTTGCAGTGAGCCGAGATAGCACCATTGCAGTCTAGCCTGGGTGACAAGAGCGAAACTCTGCCTCAAAAATAAAAAGAAAATAAATCATGTCTAGACAAGTTGATGATACTGAGGCAGGGCAGGTGTGTTAAGTGGGGCTTGGCCCATGAGGGTTCTTGGTTTTGCCCAGGAAAGAGTTCAGGGCGAGCCGATGGTGAATGAAAACAGCTTTGTTGAAGCAGTCCTGTTACAGCTCCAGTCCTGTTACAGCTCCGTGACTGCTCCTGCAGAGCAGGGCTACCCCATAGGCAAAGAGTAGCAGCTCAGGGCAGTTGTGCAGTCATATTTTTGCCTACTTTTAATTGCACACATATTAAGGGGCAGTTAACCCAGAAATTTCTAGGGAAAGGGTAGTCACTTTTGGGTTGCCAGGTCATTGCCATGGAAAGGGGTGGTAACTCCCAGGTGTTGCCATAGCCACAGTAAATATGACACTCTGGTGGGCATGCTTTATGAAAAGCTGCTTCACCTTTTCCCTGTTTTAGCTAGTCCTCAATTTAGTCCAATGTGCGAACACCACCCCTGGGGTCGAGTTCCGCCTCCTACCTCAGTAACCCTCATTCCACTTATGTCTACTCAGCAGCAGGTTCAGAACTGAGCAACACATTCTCCTGGGTTTTTTGTTTTTGTTTTTGTTTTTTTTGAGATGGAGTTTCACTCTGTCACCCAGGCTGGAGTGCAGTGGCACGATCTCAGCTCACTGCAAGCTCCACTGCCCAGGTTCAAGCGATTCTCCTGCCTCAGCCTCCCGAATAGCTGGGATTACAGGTGTCCACCACCATCCCTAGCTAGAAGATACATTTTATTATTATTATTTTTTTTTTTTT
>NW_012102454.1:174316-176523 GCF_000951045.1 Mandrillus leucophaeus | reverse complement strand
AGATAGATAGATAGATAGATAGATAGATAGATAGATATACACAGGTAGATAGTAGACAGATAATAGATAGATAGATAGATAGATAGATAGATAGAGAGACAGACAGACAGATAGATAGATAGATAGATAATAGATAGATAGGAAGCCCTGATCTATTGCATTTGCCAATTTCTGTGGCATATACACTCCTACCAGGGATCATTGCTACCAATAAAGATCTTGAACGTGGGTTTGGCAAGATATGCTAATAATGGGCTCTTATTATGCTGTAATGAGCTCAGACATATCCCTGCATGCACAGCACATATGCTCAAATGGCAGCCAGATCACATCCTCCTTGAGAAAACTTTCTCCTTCCCTACCAACGCTTCATGCAAGCCTCTTGCACAGTGCTTCCGACATAGTAAACACTAGTTAAATGTGGCTGGCTGGGCCTGCTCCAAAGCATCCGGGTGGCTGTATGATTGCACAGCTCCTCTGAATCCCCTGCCCCAAAGCAGGATGACAGATGGGTAAACAGAAATATTAGTGCCTAGTTAATGAATAACACAGACAGCAGCCTAGTGCCGCTACCAGGAAACAGGGGTGGAGGGAGCTGGCCTGGCCCAACCTGGGGCTCTGACCAACAGGAAAAGGGAACCTGGCATTATTTCACTTCCCTTTCTGGAAAAGATGCTCCTGGGCCCCTTCCTCAGAACTTCTCATCAGCCCAAACAACCAGAACTCAAGTGCAGTGTGGCTTGGTGGTGAATACTATGGATGGAAAAGGAGTGGCGGGGGCGGTGGATGTGGAGAGGGTCTAGAGGAAACACACAGCCATGATTCCAGCCTCACTCCCTTAAACGTCCTGCCTCTCGGCCCTGGGTCTCTGCTAGTCCTTCTTTTCACCTTGCCCTGCCTCCTGTGGGTAAATGCTTTTGCCCCACTTTTTCTGTTTTTTCCTTTTCATTATTTTTCTCCAGTCACAGGAAATGAGGACATTTCTCATCTACAAATTGCACATCCAATCAGAAAATTGGGCCAAAGATCTCTAAGCCCTCAGAAGCGGTCATCCAGTAACCCACTTGGCAAAGTTTCAAAGGTCTGGGAAAGTAGATGTGAGGTCAAGCAATGTGGGAGGGGAGTCGACTCTGCAAACGCTGGCCACAGCCAGCTGGCCACCAGCAGCTTACCCAAGGAGGGGCTGTCCAAGCTACACGCTAACCCCGGTTCCCTCTCCCCAGACACTGTCCTCTGCCATCTGTCAGTCTGAGCTACGACCAGCCTCGAGAAAACAGAGTTAGGAAAGTAAACACACAGCTCCCAAATCTAGATATTTTAAATAAAAAGCCCACCGATGTGGGCTGCAGTCGAGAATTTCTAAAGGGCCATGGCAAACGTTACACCATTTGAGTTTCCGCGGCATAGCCTTCATTCACCAGCATTTATGGAGGCCTACCATGGGTCAGGCCCTGTTCTAGGTGCTAAGGATACAGCCGTGAACAAGAAGGATAAGATTCCCACCCTCGAGCAGCTCCCATTCCTGGGCAGGCAGGGAGAGCAAGGCCCATAAGCAAGATTCTTTGCACTGGTGCTACGTGCTGTGAAGACAGTAGAACCAAGCTCGGGTAGAGCATGACTCCCAGGAAGGGAGTAGGTGGTTACTTTTGAACACACAGCTTGAGAAGGCCATGCAAAGGTGATATCTGAGCTGGGACTAGAATGGCAAGGAGAAATCTTGCATGCCAAGAACTGGGGGAATAATGTCCCAAGCAAAGGGCTCCAGGCCTGTGCAAGGCCTGAACAGGCTGAATTTGTGCCAGGAAAAAGACAGGCCAGGGTGGCTGCAGCTTAGTGACAGCTGAAGAGCCAGCAAGTGTCAGATCCCAGGGAGACTCAAAGGCTTTTAAGAAGCACAACAGGCCAGGCGCAGTGGCTCATGCCTGTAATCCCAGCACTTTGGGAGGCTGAGGCGGTCGGATCACAAGGTCAGTAGTTTGAGATCAGCCTGACCAACATGCTAAAACCCCATCTCTACTAAAAATACAAAAAAAATTAACCAGGCGTGGTGGCACGCACCTATAATCCCAGCTACTCAGGAGGCTGAGGCAGGAGAATCGCTTGAACCCGGGGGGCGGAGGTTGCAGTAAGACGAGATCGTACCACTGCACTCCAACCTGTCAGCAGAGAGAAATGCCATCTCAAAAAAAAAAAAAAAAAAAAAAAAA
>NW_012102454.1:171813-173177 GCF_000951045.1 Mandrillus leucophaeus | reverse complement strand
GCAGTGGCTCACACCTATAATCCTAACACTCTGGGAGGCTGAGGTAGGAGGATCACTTGGGACCAGACATTTGAGACCAGCCTGGGCAATAGAGTAAGACCCCATCTCTAAATAAATAAATAAATAAATAAATAAAGTAGTTAATTTTTAAAAAGAAAAAGAAAAAAATGAAATTATTAAATAAAATAAATTAGCCAGGCATGGTGGCACACACTTGTGGTCTCAGCTACCTGGGAGGCTGAGGAGGGAGGACTGCTTGAACCCAGGAGGTGGAAGGTGCAGTGAGTCACTGTACTCCAGCCTGAGTGAGACCCTGACTCAAAAAATATATATAAGTAAGAAAATATAGAAGTAAGAAATAAAAGAAGAAAAAATAGGGCTAACAGCACCTACATCATCCTGTTATTACGAAGATGAAACGAATTTCATATTGTACCTCCAAAGCACTTAGAAAAGTGTCTAGCACTAGAGATGCCAAATACATGTTTAACCATGGAAATCTTTTAAAAATGTAATTCCATTCCTCTGCTCGAAGGCCTCCAGATGCTTCTCATGATCCTCAGAGTAAAATCCCATGCCTTCCCCAAGCTCAGCAAGGGCCCTGAAGCATCTGACACTTGGCTCTCACCCAACCCAGCTCATCCCTACTCCCTTCCTCCAAGCCCTCCTCCAGCTCCCTTCACTCTTCGTTTTTTGTTACCGACAGCTCACTAAGCTCCTTCTCCTTGTGGTTCCCTTTTCATGGAGCCCTCGTTCCCCAGGTACTCATCCAGCTGAATTTCCCCTCTTTCAGGCCGCCTGTGACTCAAATTTCATTTCCTCAAAGTACTTCCCCCTCCACCACTCCTAAGCCGCGTCCCTCTGGACACATTCACATAATCCCGGGTTGCTGACTTCGCTGAGTGTATCGCTAGCTGATAGCATCTATTTTTGTCTACTTGTTATTTTTATCCGTTAGACTTGCACACCCCTTAATGCATCAAATGGTTGGCTGTGAAAAGCAGCTTCCTTCCCCTCTCTCCACCACGGTCACTTACCGCTTCCTGGAGGCAGCTGCTGCTACCTCTTGTCAGCAAAATATTTATCCCTCCATGCCTGTAAGGGACTCGCATATTTTACTGTATTTCTTCATTTCTCAATATCAGGTTTTATCTGTTAAATTATCCTGTGGCGGATGAAGATTATGCTCTTATTCTTTTCCCAATACGTGCAACACCCTTCCCACCCTGTCTTCCCGATCTACTCCCATTGTCACTATGTTAGAAAATATTCAGTGTTTGCATGATCATGACTACATCCACGTTATTCACATTGGAGTTCTATAGTAAATGACAGTTCCTTTTTTCCTTTTTTTTTTTTTTTTT
>NW_012102454.1:160607-170653 GCF_000951045.1 Mandrillus leucophaeus | reverse complement strand
TCATCTACTTTGGTTATTTTACTTATGTTTTTGTTTCTTTTTTTCTTTTTTTTTGAGACAGAGTTTCACTCTTCCACCCAGGCTGGAGTGCAATGGCGTGATCTCGGCTTACTGCAACCTATGCCTCCTGGGTTCAAGCAATTCTCCTGCCTCAGCCTCCTGAATAGCTGGGATTACAGGGGCCTGACACCACACCCAGCTAATTTTTGTCTTTTTAATAGAGACGGGGTTTTGTCATGTTGGCCGGGCTGCTCTTAAACTCCTGACCTCAGGTGATTCGCCTGCCTTGGCTCCCAAAGTGCTGGGATGACAAGCATGAGCCACCACGCCAGGCTCCATTTTGTACACCTATGCATCCCCAGCATTCAGAACCATGGTTGACACAGAGTCAGTGTTAAACAAATGAATGAACCAATTTGCTAGCAAAAGAAATGTACTGCTCACCATCAGCAAGGTGGTAGCAGACTCAGGTCTCCTAACTTTCCAGGCAATGTCCTTCCTACCACAGCATGGGTGGGGTATGGGTAATTTTGCTAATTAATGATATCAGACAGGTTATAAAGTGCTTCACCTGGTAAAAATGGTTTCAGAAATCTTATCTCATTTGATCCTGACGTCAGCCCATGGGCCAGATGGTAAAAGAATTATTGTTGGTCCTAATATAGCAATGATCCCTGACAGGAACTATCCTGGACCAAAGAAATCACCGTCCCTGCTCCTGACCTGTGACCCATGTCCACTGTCATTTATGTGGGCCTTTCCATCACCTCCTCAGCAGACGGGACTGTTAGGGCTTGTCATCTCTCAAGGACTTGGTCCCCAAGAATCCAGGACTAGTTCCTTCATAAAGAGGGAAATGGGTACAGACAAGGGTAAGTCATCTAAGGGCCTTGGAGCAAGGAAGACATCTGAGTTTTGTGACGTTACAGAAGCAGAAAAAAAGAAGAAACGTGGAACTCTCAGATCAGTAGCACCTTAGAGAAGAGCTGGATGGAGAAGGAAGGAGAGGGGGCATATACACAGTGGGGAGAGAGGGGGGATGAAATTAATCATTTACCATAACCATAGACTCCCTTTTTTTAAAAAATGAAAAATATCCTAGAATATAATCACAAAGCCAGTTAAAAAATATTCTAGACAGACCGGGCGGGATGGCTCATGCCTGTAATCCCAGCACTTTGGGAGGTGGGAGAATCGCCTGAGTTCAGAAGTTCGACAAAACCCCATCTCTACCAAAAAATACAAAATATTAGCCAGGTGTGGTGGCAAGCCTGTGGTCCCAGCTGTTTGGGAGGCTAAAGTGGGAGGATCACTTGAGTCTGGGAGGCAGAGGTTGCAGTGAGTCAAGATTGTGCCACTGCACTCCAACCTGGGTGACAGAGTGACACCCTGTCTCACCAAAAAAAAAAAAAAAGAAAAGAAATTCTAGACAATAGGCTCTGTAAAACCATAACATCCGCTTTTGGGATCTGCTAACTTAGTTTCTGGATAGCCTGAACTCTGCCCTAAGATCCCCAGGGAAAAGTGAAGGTAGGATACATGGCCCCTTCGGGAAGCATGATGTGACTCATAAGTCACACCAGGTCCCAAGGGTATAGGTCACAGAGATAAAGGCTGTAAAGCACCCCACGCTTTCTCATTGTGCTACCTGCCATCCTCCTCAGATTCTGCCTGCCACCTCCTGGATAGATAAGGCTACCACCCTCCTGCAAACCCTGGCAGGTCCAAGCACCACACAGGCTGCTGTGCCTCTGTGATCCACACCCAGACACTGGAAATCGCCCAAAAGCAGAAACTTAGGGATGAGGAAATTGGCAAGGGGGAGGGGGTCTTTTAACCCTGCATCAAATCAAGATGAGTCTTTTTTTTTTTTTTTTTTGAGACAAAGTCTTGCTCTGTTGCCCAGGCTAGAGTGCAGTGGTACAATCTTGGCTCACTGCAACCTCCGCCTCCCAGGTTCAAGAGATTCTCCTGCCTCAGCCTCCCAAGTAACTGGGATTACAGGTGCCCGCCACCACACCCAGCTAATTTTTGTATTTTTAGTAGAGACGGGGTTTCACCATGTTGGCCAGGCTGGTCTCAAACTCCTGAGCTCAAGTGATCCACCCTCCTCTGCTTCCCAAAGTGCTGGGATTACAGGCATGAGCCACTGTGCCCGGCCTTCAAGATGAGTCTTGGTACAGAAAGAGGTCTGAGACATCTTATGAAGCTACAATAGCAGTTGCAAAAGAGAATAAAGGAAACAGTACTGTCTATAATCTTAAAATCAGTATAGTTAAGTGTCACTTAATAATGGGGATATGTTCTGAGAAATACAGGCAATTTTGTCGTTATGCAAACATCATAGAGTGTACTTGCACACACCTAGATGGGATGGCCTACTGCACACCTAGGCTATAATGGTTTGGCCTATTGCTCCTATGCTACAAACCATGGTACTATACTGAATATCGCAGGCAACTGGAGCCCAACAGTATTTGTGTATCTCAGCATAGAAAAGGTAATACATTGTGCTATGATGTTACAGCAGCTACAACGTCACTAGGTGATAGGAATTTTTCAGCTCCATTCTAATCATATGGGACCCCCATCGTCCGTATACGCAGTCTGTCAATGACCAGAATGTCGTTATGTGGTGCATTACTATTTACATACAATAATAGCAGCTGAGTGTTTTTGAGACCTTCGTACATGTGAGCACACAGCTAAACTCTCTGCATGCACCGTTCAATGAATTCTTACCAAAGCACAGCGACATAGGTATTGCCATGACTTTTCTTTTTACAAAAAGGGAAATTGACAAGGTGCATGGCTCACGCCTGTAATCCCAACACTTTGGGAGGATCGCTCGAGCCCAGGAGTTCAAGACCAGCTTGGGCAACATGGTGAAATATACAAAATATACAAAATATATAAAATATACAAAAGATTAGCCAGGCATGGTGGCTTGTACCTGTGGTCCCAGCTACTCAGAAGGCTAAAGTGGGAGGATGGAGATTACAGCAAGTTGAGATTGAGTCACTGCACTCCAGCCTGGGCAACAAGTGAGACCCTGTCTCCCAAAAAACAAGTAACTGAGACTTAGAGTGATTGTGGAATAACGTGTCCTATATCTCACAGCAAATAAGTGGCAGGGCAGGACTAGAACCTGGATCTGTATGACTCCGGAGTCTGAATTCTCAGCCTCTGCTAGGAAAGCATGGATGTGTACACATGTATGTGAAAATATCAAAGGCTATTCGACGGTCAACAATGGTTACTTAGGAAATTGGGAGGAGGGGAGGTTAGGTCAATTTTCTTTTTTCTTTTGTTTTCATTAACAAATTTGTTTTTTAGTCACAGAGTGAGACTGTCACTGAAAAACAGTCTGGAGTGCAGTGGCACGGTCACCTTACTGCAGCCTGGAACTCTTGACCTCAGGCAATTGTTTCGACTCAGCCTCCCAAAATGCTGGGATTACGGCATGAGCCACTGCACCCGGCCTCATTTTCTACTTTACATAATTCTGTACTGTTTACATTTTTCCCGTGAGCATATTATTTCATAATAAACATATAAAGGCTTGTTTTAAGTTGATTCTGCTGAGGACTAAGTTCTGATTTTTTATCCTGCCCAAATTCCTATCTAAGGGACCCAGAGAATCATGCCCTAAAAACCATAAATTCTCATCAGATGGGTTTTATTTAACCCTATATATGGTGACTTACTTTCCAGTCTTACCCTGGCATAATATTACTTGACAAAGAAGAAGGTCAAAATATTTTATCCCAAAATCATATTTTGAAATGACCCTGCAAAGCTGTCCTTTGTGGAGGAAATTTGCATCTGTAAAGAATCTCTATTAACATAACTAGATCTTTTTCTTCCAGGTTCTCCCAGTCCTGAAGAGATTAGTTAAGAGTCTAGCATCTTTTAAATATCTGATTAGGAAATATTTATCATCTATTGTCTCTAAGGGCAGCCACTGTAAGACTTCAAAAGAACCTTGGTCTCTACAATCTTTTAACCTGAACATTTCCTTTCTATCAACCCCAGGTCTTTAGACAAACTCGATCAATTGTCAATCAGCAAATGTTTAAATTTACCTATAGCCTGGAAGCCCCGCCCCACTTTGAATTGTTCCATCTTTCTGGACCAAACCAATTTATTTCTTAAATGTATTTGAGGCCGGGCATGGTGACTCACGCCTGTAATCCCAGCACTTTGGGAGGCTGAGGTAGGCGGATCACGAGGTCAGGAGACTGAGACCATCCTGGCTAACACGGCGAAACCCCGTTTCTACTAAAAATACAAAAAAAAAAAAAAAATTAGCCAGGCATGGCGGCGGGCACCTGTAGTCCTAGCTACTCAGGAGGCTGGGGTAGGAGAATGACGTGAACCTGGGAGGTGGAGCTTGCAGTGAGCTGAGAGCGCACCACTGCACTCCTGGGGGACAGAGCGAGACTCTGTCTCAAAAGAAAAAAAATGTATTTGATTGATGTTTCATGCCTACCTAAAATTATAAAACCAAGCTGCACCCTGGCCACCTTGGGCAAATGTTCTCAGGACCCCCTGGGGGCTGTGTCACGGGCCACAGTCACTCATAATAAATCTCTTCAAAATATTTTACAGAGTTTGACTCTTTTCATCAACACTGCTCACCAAACATACACAGAGAACAAAACTTAAATTACTCTAGCATTTAGGCCCTGTTAACTGAGCAACTACTGTGAGCCACACTGAGGGCTAAGCACTTCACATCCAAGACGTCACTGAATCCTCACAACTGGGTCTGGAGGGAGGGTATTTTCATTAACTCCCTTCACAGAGGAGGACCCTGAGGCTCAGGAATGTAAAGTGACCTCCCTAAGGTCACATAACAACTTAGGAACTCAACTTAGGCCTGACTGGTTCCTGAGCCCATGCGTGTAGCCACACCAGTATGTTAGCAGCACAGGAATGACGACAATGATAATAACAGCAGTTTACGTGCTTACTATGTGCCAGCCCTGTGCATTTCATGTATAATCTCATCACATCTCCATGGCAACCCCCATTTTACAGATGAAGAAACTGAGCATCAGCAGAGAGAAGTCACTTGTTTAACCAAGGTCATCCAGCAGAATTGAGACTAGAACCCAAACCACCGGCATCCATCCAGCATCAGACCAAAATCTCAGTAGCCATCCTTGACTCCTCTTTCTTTTTCCTCCGTATCTAATCCATTGGTTCTTCTAGTTGGCTTCAGTTTTCAAAATACATGTTCACTTCTCACTGTCTGACTACTGCAGGCCCCGTGGAAGCCACCGCCATCTCTCTTCCAGGCCAGTTTGAAGGACTTCCTACTGAACTCCCTCCCTCCATTCCTGCCTATTGCCCCCACCCCATCCACATTGCAGTCAGAGTGAGCTTTTTCAACTCTTTTGCTAAATATCTCTCCTGCAACCTTTCTTAGGGTTTTGGGAGATAATTAAGCCCCACAGGGAAAGGTTTGAGTAATTGTTTTCTTGATTTTCGCAAGGATGCTACTAGCTAATACCATTACTACAGTAGGAGGTAACTTAATTCATTACATGCAATGGATGCCTTAGAGTCTGAGGGCTTAAGTCTACCGAGAATTGGGTGGAGACAGCTGCAAAAGTTTCCTGTCACACTTCAAATACCAGTGACCATGGCCTACAAGGCCCCTGTGACCTGCCACTCACCACACCTTGACTTCTGCAGGTGCATTTCCTACTACGCTTTTCCCAAGCACAAGACCTCTTCTCCCTACCTCAATCGTAGAAGTCTCATCGTTGCCTTAGAGCTTTTGCAGAAGTTGTTCCCACGGCCCTGAACCCCTGCCCAAGCCATCCAGAGCCTCCTTTTGTCAGTCATTCAGGGCTCAGTTCAAAGGCCGCCAGCTCAGAGGGGCCCTTTATTCCCTTCACGACACTTATTTATCAAGATCTGAAAGTGCCTTTGCCTGTTCACTCAACTGTTGTGTGTCTCCCAAGTTAAGGCTGAGCCCCATGGGGCAGAAACCTTTTCACAGGGAAGCAATCTGTAAAAATATGTTTAGAGAATCCATCAGATATCTATTATGAGCCAGTCACTGGATTAGGAGCTTTGCAATGAATCCTTTTATCAACCCCAACATTGTCCAATAGATATACAATGTAAGCCAAGGCCAGGCACAGTGACTCATGCCTGTAATCCCAGCAATTTAGGAGGTTGACGCAAGAACGACTCTTGAGGTCACCAGTTCGAGATCAGCCTGGACAACATAGCAAAACCCTGTTTCTACAAAAATTAAAAGGGGCCAGGGGTGGTGGCTCATGCCTGTAATCCCAGCAATCTGGGAGGCCAAGGCAGGTGGATCACCTGAAGTCAGGAGTTTGAGACCAGCCTGACCAACATGGTGAAACCCCATTTTTACTAAACATACAGACATTAGCTGGGCATGGTGGTGAGCACCTGTAATCCCAGCTACTCAGGAGGCTGGGACAGGACAATGGCTTGAACTCAGGAGGCGGAGGTTGCAGTGAGCCGAGATTGCACTATTGCACTCCAGCCTGGGTGACAAGAGCGAAACTCTGTCTCAAAAAAATTTAAAATTCAAAATGGCTTTAAAAAATTAACAGAAAGAAATATAATGTAAACTATTTTTTTAAAAATCCAAGCCTCTTGGATGCAAGAGATTCTCCTGCCTCAGCCTCCCGAGTAGCTCCAGGTGCCATTTAACAATCTTTAATTGTCTAATAATCAAATTAAAAGAAGTAAAAAGAAACAGACGAAATTAATATATTTTATTTAAACCAATATGTTCAGAGGATTATCATCCCAACATGTAATTGGTTAATAAAGGTATGAATAGATGACAGACGGATGGATTGGGGTGTGTATGTGTGCGCATGAGCTCCTACTCTATGCCTTTTCTGGGTTCTGAGAAGCTCAGCAGCTGCGTTGCTGTTTGGGGACTCAAGGGCTTACACTTCAAGACCCAGCCTCAATGCCCCAGACACTGCATCTTGGCTTTCCCTCCTTTTCTGTGCCTGTCTCCATGTGATGCGCCCTTCAGGGCCTGCACACAGAGAAGGGAGGGCTGTCCTCCCGCGAGGCCTCAAGGTGCCTATCAGTGCAGTGGCTCAAACAAAACAGGTGTGACAAAAGGCCAGGAATGCCTCCCAGGGGCTGAGGCACCTCAGGGAGGTCTTAGCAGGAAGTGGATGGTAAAAAGAGAGCGTCCAGGCCGGGAGCGGTGGCTCACGCCTGTAATCCCAACACTTTAGGAGGCCGAGGCAAGTGGATCACTTGAGGTCAGGAGTTTGAGACCAGCCTGACCAACACGGAGAAACCTTGTCTCTACTAAAAATACAAAATTAGCAGGGCGTGGTGGCCCATGCCTGTAATCCCAGCTACTCGGGAGGCTGAGGCAGGAGAATTGCTTGAACCCGGGAGCTGAGATTGCACCATTGCACTCCAGCCTGGGCAACAAGAGTGAAACTCCATCTCAAAAACAAAAAAAAAAGGGCATCCAATACCAGGACGCATGTGCACATTAGCCACAACTGGAAGTGCATGAGGACAGAAGGGAAGCGGAAGTTGGGGCTGAGGTGTTCCTGCTGAGAAGAGTGATGGACACAGATTTTGAACCATGAATAGGAAATCAAGTTGGAACTGAAAGTTGACTTATCCACAAATAGTAAGAACTGTGAATTTGGGCCTCTAGGAGAGGAAATTTTATTCCTAGGCAGAGTTTTCTTGGGAAGGCATCTGGACAAGGCTTCTTGGAAGTCCAGTAAGGTCTTGGGAGGCTTCATTGAGAAACTGAATACTGAGAATGAAATGCTGAGAAATGAACAGATGCCAAAGCAAAAATTGTTCCAAAAATTGTGCCGTGTTGTAAATGTTTACATTGAATAAGTGAATTATACAAAAATATACTCAGGGCAATACAGTTGTGCAGATGATTGAATTTATAAGAAATAACGAGGTGACCTGTTAATGAGACACAATTTTTTTTTTTTTTTTTGAGATGGCGTCTTGCTCTGCTGCCCATGTTGGAGTGTAGTGGCACGATCTTGGCTCACTGCAATCTCTGCCTTTTAGATTCAAGCGATTCTCCTGTCTCAGCCTACCGAGTAGCTCCAGGCATGTGCCCCCATGCCCAGCTAATTTTTGTGTTTTTAGTAGAGACGGGGATTTGTCATGTTGGCCAGGCTGGTCTTGAACTCCTGACCTCAGGTGATCCGCCCACCTCGGCCTCCCAAAGTGCTGGGATTACAGGTGGGAGCCACTGCACCCGGCCGATGAGAGACAGTTTTTAAGTTGTACAGTGAATGAGACTTCGTGGTCCCAATCCAGTTAGCCTACCTCTGTGACTCTGAAAAATCTCATTTCGAGATAACTTCAGGGGTGAAAATTGAAAGTCTTCCTAGTTTCTGCCCCTACTCGTGAGGAGCCCCAGATGTTCTGTTAGGAATTAGTAAGCAGGATGACCCTGAGAATAAGCCGCAAGAGGAAATCTGTGATAATTGGATGTCCTGAGGGATGTTCTCATCAGATCAGCAGTGCTGGAGGAACATCCAGACTCCGTCTCCGATGCTACATTGGGAATGAGTGATGAGGGATGCTCTGTTTGGGGAGTGAGGTTTTTCATAATGTGCGAGGGTTTCTGGCTAGAACAACAAATAAAGCAAGATTAGGTTGGATAATCAGACTGGCAAGGCCTCTTGGAGGAGGTGTCATTGCCACAGAGACCTAGATGAAGTGAGGGAGCAAGGGAAGAAGGGAATGAGTCATGCAGGCAGAGGGAGCGTGGCCTTTTGAAGAGCCCTCAAGGAGGCTGGAATGGGGTGCGGAGGGCTGGAGCAAAGTGATCAAGATGGGAGGGGGAGGTAGGGGATGAAGCCCATAGTAAAATCTTTGGGGTTTTATTATGAAGGAATGGGAAATCATGGGAGGGTAGAGTGTAGAGAGTAGAGAGAGAGCATGAACTGATTTAACATAAAAAGGGCTTTCGGGGACTCTGGGAAGGGACTGTGTATCCCATGGGTGATAGAGGCTCAGTAGGAGGGTAAGTACAAAAGCGGTCATTTGTTGTAGGGGGCGCTAAGGAGCATTACCTCAGGTCACCAGCCTGCGAAGGAGACTCAGGTGCAGGCGAGGGTAATGAGGCATCTTTCCATGGGAGAGGCTTGGGGATTTTTGTTTGTTTGGGTTGTCACTGATTTAGGGGAGGAGGACCCAGGAATGTTGTGGTCGGTTGGTCTGTTGGGTGTCAGAAAATGTAGTGGGAGATCTTAATGGGATGATAGTCATCAAGGGCGGGGTGCTGTGTTCATTTCTCAGGAGCATCTGAGGCCATTTCACCCTGTTGAAGTTCTCGGGCCGCCTCCACAGTGCCAGCATTGTTGAGGTTTGTAATCAAGTAAATCAGGCTCTCAGGAGGGACTGTGATTAGGAGGTAACATGAAGAGCACCCTGTCAGCCACCAGAATTCTCAGCCTTGTCCCTCACAGCTAAATGGCTTTGGACAGTTTGAAGTTAAGGTGTCTTTATTGTGGTTGCCTTAAAATATTATGTTAGGCTGGGCATGGTAGCTCACTCCTGTAATCCCAGCACTTTGGAAGACTGAGGCAGGAGGATGAGTTGAGCTGAGGAGTTCAGGACCAACGTGGACAACACAGTGAGACCCCATCTCTACAAAAAAGTTTAAAAATTAGCCAGGCATGGTGGCATGCACTTGAAGTCCCAGCTACACAGAAGGCTGAGGCAGGAGGATTGCTTGAGCCCCGGAGGTTGAAGCTACAGTGAACTATGTTTGTGCCACTGCACTCCAGCCTGAGTGACAGTGTGAGACCCAGTGTCAAAAATAAATAAAATAGGCCGGGCGCAGTGGCTCAAGCCTGTAATCCCAGTACTTTGGGAGGCCGAGACGGGCGGATGACGAGGTCAGGGGATCGAGACCATCCTGGCTAACACAATGAAACCCTGTCTCTACTAAAAATACAAAAAAATTAGCCGGGCGTGGTGGCGGCGCCTGTAGTCCCAGCTACTTGGGAGGCTGAGGCAGGAGAATGGCG
>NW_012102454.1:152149-158862 GCF_000951045.1 Mandrillus leucophaeus | reverse complement strand
GATTATAGATGTGAACCACCGCACCCAGCCAACACAAGAAACTAAAATAGCTAAAAATTCTAGGGCTCTGAAGTCTAACAGAACCTGAGTTGAAAGCCTGGCTCTGCTATTTCTTCTCTGGGTGCTCTTGGGAAAGTCACTTCATCTTTATGGGCCTCAGTTTCCTCATCTGTCAGAAGAGAGCAAGTGAATACAGTTGCAAATATTATTTCTCTAAGTATGACTCTATCGAGTCATTATCTAAGTGGAGTTTTATAGCCTAATAATAACAGCTACCTTTTATTAACATGAAAAAAGCTAGGCTACCATTTACTGAGGTTTTCTTAACCCCTGTGAAGTATTGCTATTATTCCCACTTTACAAATGATGAAACTCTGGCCCTGACAGAGTGGCCACCCAGAGGACACATAGCTAGTAAAGCGGTAGGAACAGAATTTGAAATCAGGTCTGACTGATTTTATAACTCATATTCTAACCACTAAGTTGTACTACCTTAAATGCCTACAGCGGATCCTTAGCAGTGGTTTCCAAACGTTTTTTAAGGAATGGAAGCATTTTTTTTCCCAAGCAAAGTCTTAAATGAAACCATAGGTTATAAAGCAAGCGAAGGCCAAATTACACCAGTTAAAGCAGGGGTAAAGTAGGTATGGGTTCAATCCTGGCTCTGCCAGGTCCTGACTGTATGAGCTTGAACAGATTACAGTCATGGATCACTTAATGATGGAGATACATTTTGAGAAATGAAGAACCGCAGAATGCGCTTACACAAACCTATACAGCATCGGCTACTCCACACCTAGGTTGTGCAGTATAGCTTATGGCTCCCAGGCTACAAACCTGCCCAGCATGTCACTGGTCTGAATGCTGCAGGCAACTGTAACACAATAAGCATTTGTGTTTCTAAACATAGAAAAGGTACAGTACAAATATGATATAATCTTTTGGGACCACTGTTGTTTATGCGGTCTGTTGTTGACCGAAACATCATTATACAGAGCATGACTGTGCTTATCTCTCTGAGATTCAATTTCTTTGTTTGTAAGATGGGGATAATGATGCCAACCTAATAGGTTTGTTTTGCGCATCAACTTAGATAATATATGCAAAGCATTTGGCATAAAGCCTGGCGCGTGTTAAGAACCAAACAAGAATGGCTGCTATTGAATTGTGGCTGTGGTTGTTACCACCTTCGGGACTGTCTTTACTGACCACAGGATTGAGTGGAAAATTTTCAGCCCCCCATCATCTGACCTAACCTGCATTTCCAGGCCTCCACGCCTACAGGATAGCCAGGCTGAATGACAGCGTTCCCAGTCCAGAATCCCACACTACCAGTTCTTCATGCTCTGCCCACTGGAGGGCCCTCTTCCCCCCTCCCTCCTCTAAAGGCATACTCTTGAAATTTTTTGAATATTTTAAGAAACTGTTACTGTAGAATATTTCAAAATATGCACATATGAAAAGCTAATATAATGAACCTCTTTTTTTATTAGGTAATTACCGAACTTATTTCCTGTGTATCCCAACCTGTTCCCCCCATTGGAGTATTTTGAAGCAAATCCTAAAGAGTTTATTACTTCAAACATAAATTCATCATTATGTATCTGTAAGGTAAAGACTCTTTTTTAACATAACTACAATAACATTTTCACATCTAAAAATATAATTTCTTTTTATTTATTTTTTGATTGTTTCTTTTTTAAATTATTTTTTTAGAGACGGAATCTCACTGTGTTGCTCAGGCTGGTCTTGAACCCCTGGACTCAAGCAATCCACCCACCTCGGCCTCCCAAATCAAAGTGCTGAGATTACAGGCGTGAGCCGCCATGCCCAAACCAAAGATGATAATTTCTTATTACCAATATGTCCGTGTTCAAGTTTCCTTCATCGTCTCCTAAATCTTTTTCTCTCCCAGTTGGTTTGTTCAAATTAGGATATAGACAAGATTCATATGTTGCATTTAAGTGATGTGTCTCTTCAATGAACTTTTTTTTTTTTGAGACAGACTCTCCTTCTGTCACCCAGGCTGGCATGCAGTGGCACAATCTTGGCTCACTGCAACCTCCGCCTCCTGGGTTCAAGACATTCTTCTGCCTCATCCTCCCAAATAGCTGGGAATAACAGGCATGCATCCCCAAGCCAACTAATTTTTGTATTTTTAGTAGAGGCAGGGCTGCACCATGTAGGCCAAGCTGGTCTTGAACTCCTGACCTCAGGTGATCCACCCCCCTCAGCCTCCCAAAGTGCTAGGAATACAGGCGTGAGCCACCATGCCCGGCCCCCTCAATTTTTATCTTTTTCCCCCTTTCTCTTTTTTTCTACAGTGGTGTTTTTTGTTGGTGGTGGTGGTGGTTTTTTTTTTTTTTTTGGATGATGTTTCGCTCTTGTCGCCCAGGCTGGAGTGCAATGGCGCAATCTCGGCTCACTGCAACCTCCACCTCCCGGGTTCAAGCAATTCTTCTGCCTCAGCAGCTTCCCCAGTAGCTGGAATTACAGGAACATGCCTAGTTAATTTTGTATTTTTAGTAGAGACAGGGTTTCCCCGTGTTGGTCAGGCTGGTCTCGAACTCCTGACCTCAGGTGATCAGCCCACCTCAGCCTCCTAAAGTGCTGGGAATACAGGCATGAGCCTGACTTTTCTACAGTGTTTTTGTTGAAGAAACTGGGTTATCAGTTTCTAGAATTTCTCATAGGAAATGCCAAGGGTGGGGGGAGTTATTAATGTCTTTCCTGTAGAATCCTTTATTGTGTTCCTCTGTGCCTTTTCATCCCCCTGCAAACTGGTAGTTAGATCTAGGGTCTAGAGTTTTAATCCGGTTTGGAGTTGAGTTTTGGCAAGAATGCGTCCTATGTGGGGCCCTGTGCTTTCTGTTGCATCAGGTCCACAGAAGCTTGTCTCCTCTCTCTGGGTGTTGGATAGATCCATGGGTTCATGGGTTGTGAGCCTGATCCACCACCATAAAGTTCCCCATCAGCATTTCACCTGCCAGGTTTTTCAGTCATTAATGTGAAGGGGATTAGCATGTGCCACTCCAAAGTATGCTGCTTTCGCATAAGGATTATTTTGAGCTGAAGACAATTCAGAAGCGGCAGACATAGGAGGAACTCTCTGTCGTCTCCCTGTCTTCCTAAAGCAGGGCATACATTTCCCATCAAGTAGAGCAGATAACTCAACACTGGAGACTTGAATCTGCATCAGCAAATCTTGCTAAATAACCTTTATCTTCCATTAATTTCCCCTGTATACTTTACTTACCTTCCAACAATTTACCTCCCCTGGATGTCCAAATCCCTTTTTTATTGTTTTGTCATTTTTCCACATTTTTTTTTTTTAAGACAGAGTCTCACTCTGTTGCCCATGCTGGAGTACGGTGGTGTGATCTGGGCTCACTGCAGCCTCCTCCTCCTGGGTTCAAGGGATTTTTGTGCCTCAGCTCCTGGGTAATTGGGATTACAGGTGTGCACCACCATGCCCGGCTAATTCTTTTGTATTTTTAGTAGAGATGGGGTTTCACCATGTTGGTTAGGCTGATCTCAAACTCCTGACCTCAAATGATCCACTTTCCTCAGCCTCCCAAAGTGCTGGGATTACAGGCATGAGCCACCATGCCCAGCTTACTTTTCCACAATCTGTCACCCTTTGTTAAAACAGTATATGAGCCTCAAGCCTGGCCACTTCTTTAGGTTTCCACTTCTTTTCTGTGAAGCTCCTGGATGCATGCATAATAAGCCTTTTCTCCTGCTAATCTATCTTTTGTTTGTTAGCTTTTTTTTTTTTAAGATGGAGTCTCACTCTGTCACCCAGGCTGGAGTACAGTTGTGCGATCTCGGCTCACTGCTACCTCTGCCTCCCAGGTTCAAGCGATTCTCCTGTCTCAGCCTCCTGAGTAGCTGGGACTACACAGGCATGCGCCATGATGCCCAGCTAATTTTTGTATTGGGGTTTCATCATGTTGGTCTGGCTGGTCTCGAACTCCTGACCTCAGGCGATCCACCTCCTCGGCCTCCCAAAGTGCTGGGATTACAGGCGTGAGTCACTGCGTGTGGACTCTTTTGTTAATTTAATTAGCCTGCCACAGCCACTGAACCTAAGACAGTATAAAAAAATGTTTTTTTCCTTCCCTACAGATGCTAGCCTACATTCGTTATTTAATTAAATTTTGAAAAATGAAAATATTCTATTATTTCTTTTGCATTTATTAGCTTCAAATTCTTGTATAAAGAAAAATTTTGCCAGCCGGGCATGGTGGCTCATGCCTGTAATTTCAACACTTTGGAAAGCCAAGGACAGAGGATCACTTGAAGTCAGGAGTTCAAGACCACCCTGGGCAACATAGCAAGACACCCACCCTACTAAAAATTTAAAAATTTACCAGGTGTGGTGGCTTGTGCCTGTAGTTCCAACTACTCAGGAGGCTGAGGCAGGAGGATCTCTTGAGCCAGGGAGGTGAAGGCTACCTCCAGCCAAGATTATGCCACTGCACTTCAGCCGGGGTAAAAGAGCAAGACCCTGTCTCAAAAAAAAAGAGAGAGAGAGAGAGAGAGAGAGAGAGAGAGAAACTGTTTACCCTGAAGTATAGTTCATAGAGGAAAGTGAGGATGAATCTTTTATTCATTTCCTTTATTTACCAGTTTTTAAAATGAGTTGATTCCCAGCAGCCTTCCAAGGTAATAAGTGAGTTTGGCTTTGGTTTTTAATCCCTTTATGTCCTGGCTAAGTATGACAGGGACTTTTTTTTTTTTTTAAGTTCATTTATGAATGCCAGACTCAAAGTTACTTTCCCTAGTTTTCTTACCCTGGTGCAAAACTATCTCCCCCCTTCTGTCAGATTTAAACATATCGTTCTAAGGTATCTAGTGCCTTCTCCCTGTGTGCTTCCTTTGTCGTAAGCATCAACTGAATCATAACTCCTTGAAGGCCTTCTGCATAGCACTCAACATCATGCCTAAGGCCGTGCTTCTCAAACATTATTCCACATGTCAATCATCCTGGGGCAGGGGTCTTGTAAAAATTCTGATTCATTAGCTCTGAGTGAGCAGAGCTTCTGTATTTCTAGCAAGCAAGCACCAAGTGATGCTGATGCCGCTGGCTCGGGGACCACACTCTGAGTAGCAAAAGGGTGTGGTAAATGTCAGAAATCAGTTTCATTCACTCAGTTAAGAGGCACCTACTCTGGGTCAGTGCATGGACTAGGCCCTACCACTTTACAATGCAAAGCGTTTTTTGGTGTTTGTTTGCTTTACTAGAGAGTTTTTGATTTTTAATTTATTCTTTTAAATATGTAATTTTCACATGGTAAAGCATTTTTGTTCATAAAATCCAAAGGGGTACACAGCGAAAGTATCTAACTCTCCAGAAGTGATCACTGTTACTTCTCAAGTTTTATTCCAGATAATAGCAGATAATATGCAGATAATAGCATATATTTGTACCATATCTTTATTTTAACCACATGGCAGCATAATGATCTGCCACTTTCTTTTTTCATTTTACTCTATCTTGGAGATTGTTTCATAGCTCAGTGTGTATCTCTATGTCCTGTTGAACAGGTGGTATAGTGTCCATACAAGGTGCATTTGTTGGCCAGGCATGGTGGTTCACACCTGTAATCCCTGCACTTTGGGAGGCCAATGCAGGTGGATCACCTGAGGTCAGGGGTTCAAGACCAGCCTGGCCCACGTGGCAAAACCCCATCTCTAGTAAAAATACAAAAATTAGCCAGACATGGTGGCGGGCACCCGTGTAGAAGATGTAATCCCATCTTCTCAGGAGGCTGAGGCAGGAGAATCGTTTGAACCTGGGAAGCAGAGGTTGCAGTGAGCCGAGACTGCACCACTGCACTCCAACCTGAGCAACAGAGTGAGACTCCATCTCAAAAAAAAGGAAAAAAAATGTATTTGTTGTTATTGTTTTTCTAGAGTATAAAATAAAGAGTGACTACTCCCTGGCTTCTTCCTCATCCTGCACAGGTCATCCTCGGGAGCACAGGTGCTGTGTCTGCCATTCTTTGAATCCTCTGAATGGCCTGACCCGTGTTTGTGCATTTTGTCAATTTCACATGATCTAGCATACATCTGTCACTCACGTGCACAGCTTGTCTACACTTCACTTTGTCTTTTTCTTTTTGGTTCAGATTGCAGTCTCTCTCCAATTGTTTCTTGACTCTGCATTCTGTCAGCACTTGCAAATTGGTCTAGTGTTCTCTGGCTTTAATCATATGTTATCGTTATTGTGGAATACAACACACATTAGTGTGTATAAAGTGTACGTATTTAAAGAAGAAATGAAACATGATGTAGAGTTGACTTCTTTCACCCCCCTTATCTCCTGTGTGCCACTCTCCTATCACATGGGATCTCTCCGTCTAAGGGGCAACTACTATCCTGATTCTGGGTTAATCTTAAGTCCTGTGACTTTCCTTTTTGAAGTGGTTCTCAGGCTTTAGTGAATCAGACTTGCTTAGAGAGCTTGTTTAAACACAGATTGCTGGGTCCCACCCCTGGTTTCGCATTTACTAGATCTGGAGTGGGGCCCAAGAATTTGCATTTCTTTTCAGTTCCCAGGGGATCCTAGTGCTGCCAGCCTGGGGACCACACTTTGAGAACTACTGTCTTATCTCAGAGATACTCTTAACTTGTGTATCATGACTCCTAGTTCCCTGGGGATGCTTTACTCCTCCCCTAAAACCTAGTCACTCGATGGGTGTCCCTTA
>NW_012102454.1:132885-151606 GCF_000951045.1 Mandrillus leucophaeus | reverse complement strand
TTTTTTTTTTTTTTTGACAGAGTCTTGCTCTGTCATCCAGGCTGGAGCATAGTGGCGCAATTTTGGCTCACGGCAACCTCCGCCTCCCGGGTTCAAGCGATTCTCGTGCCTCAGCCTCCTGAGTAGCTGGGATTACAGACATACACCACCACACCCGGCTCATTTTTGTATTTTTAGTAGAGATGGGGTTTCATCATGTTGGCCAGGCTGGTCTCAAACTCCTGACCTCATGTGATCTGCCCACCTAATTTTGTGTTTTTAGTAGAGACGGGGTTTCGCCATATTGCCCAGGCTGGTCTCGAACTCCTGACCGCAAGTGATATACCCAGCTCAGCCTCCCAAAGTGCTGGGATTACAAGTGTGAGCCACTGTGCCCGGCCAGGAACATTTACATGTCTTATTCACCTTGTCTGTAAGTGCCTTGAAAGTAGGAACCAAGTTTAATTTCCCTTGTAGTGCACTTCCTCAATTAAACTGCAGTTCATGGTTTACAAACTCAGTTGCTTATAAAGGCCAAAGGCAATGTAAACAAGTGAAGCTTGCCAAGTAGAAACTTCCCTGGAAGCCATGTCCTATGTAAAGAGGGCAGCTGCTACTTGGCTTTAAGTCAGTCACAGGTCCACTGTTCTCTAATTTTCCCAATTTTCAAGAGAAACCAGAAATAATTCCAACCAGTTTAGTATTTTAAGTACACAAATTGGGTCATAGAAAAATACATCTACAGGAAATAAAACTAAATCCATTTCATGTTTCAAGATCTTTGCAGTGGATGGATGGATGGATGGATGGATGGATGGATGGATGGATGGATGGATGGATGGATGAATGGGTGGATGGATGGACGGGTGAGTGAATGAGTGAATCTGGATCATTGTGGCAGCTCTCTGGTTGAAACTGGGGGAGTAGCAATACATTATCTACTATATGCCTGACTGTGTGCAAGGGGCTTTACATACTTATCTCATTTGACCTTCATGACAACACCACATGGTGGTTATCATTCTTATTTATTCCCATACTCATTTCACGGATAAAGAAACAGAGGCTTAGAAAGAAACTCGAGGTCACACTGCTAGTTTTCTTTATTTAGAGCCTACCTAATTCCAAAAAAGGATTTCAGATGGGCTCATGTGATTTAAGCTGGGTCCTGAACCTTGGATTTCAGATAGCTCTGTTATACAAAATCGCCACTACAAAGGGAATCAGATTTTCAGAAGGTAGGTAGGGGGAGAATGCCAACAGTTCAGGGAGTAGGTTTGATCTGTGAAAGGAAAATAAAAAGTTGGGACCCCAATTCACTCTATCGAAAGGCAAAAAGATCAGCTGAAAGCTGAGACATGCCAGAAGCTGCCTTTCCTTTTGTTCCTAAACAGATAGCTACAGGTGAAAAGTTAACTACCTCAACAGATAGCTACTCTATGTTCACCACATCTTATGTAAAGTGCTGGATTTACTGAGCATGAGACAAATATATAATGGACTATTCCCCTACCTGCTCCTTTTCTCTTATAACATGTGGATTCAGTAATGTGACCATACCCTCCCTCTTTCCCTGCTTTTCCCCTTTAAATACTGAAGCTCTCAAAATCATCTTTGGAGAAAGGCACAGACCACAGACTGTTCCTCTGATTCTGTATTTTTTCTCCCGGGCATTGTCCTTAATCTTGACAAAATAAACTTCTAAATTGATTGAGACCTGTTTCAGATACTTTTTGGGTTACAAATTGGCAACCAACGAATGGCCTCTGAGTGGAGGTGACCCTGACCTCTGACAAATCTATGAGTGCTTGGCACTAGTTTGAGCTGTCTTTATTGCTCAAACCAACAGGACAGTTTTCTGGGTCCAGGAGCTCCCCCTCAAGAGAATGAGACCTGTCTCAGTTACTTTTTGGTTTAGAAATTTCTTGAGCATCTTACTAAGCAAGCCATAGCTTCATGCTCCTCAAGGATCCCAGTCAACACTAAGGAGCTAAGACACAAGGAGGTCTCTTGCCATCTTGGTGTGTCCTTTCTATTTCCTCCTGTCTCCCTACTTACTCTCCTCTTGGAAGTCAAGATTTCTACCTACCAGCCTTGGGGCCATCCCATCTTAACTCCTTTGTAAAGCCCAGTAGGAGGACAGAGACACAGATACAGGAGCTGTTGGATGGAAGACATTTTATTGGAGTTCCTGAGCCAGGAAAGGGTTATGGTAGGTTGAGAATCAGCGCTCACGCTCGCCCCCTCTCCCAGTGGAGGTCATGGTCACTGGGCATCAGGAGTTGCGCTCCTCAGTCCTTTCAGCTGGAGGGAGAGGGGTCAGGGTTAGATGGGGAAACCCCTGGGTGCCCAGTATAGGATGGCACGGATGGAAAGGAATTTCTGCCTCGATGTGAGTTCCCGTTCTCGTCTATATGTAGTAGTTAAGATCTCCCTTCAGTTTGGTGAGAAGGTTGATCCTCTTTTCCCTGTCCCCACTCTCTCTCCCATATCCTCTGCTTCTTCCCTTACCCCCAATATCCTCCTAATGCCCACACCTCTTACCTTAGGAAAGGCATCCCAGTTGAGGAAAGGAAGTTTCCTTTTGATAGACTAAAAGAAAGAAAGAGAAAGAGAGTGCTGTGTTGCAGGTCAGCCGGGCATGGATCAGTAAGCATTCCCTTAATGAACTCCCACAGTAACCATAGTAACAATAATGTTATTATTTTGTCATTACTTTATCAAGAGCTAATATTTCCTGAGGCCTTATTCTGTGTCTGCCTTGCATGGGCTGCTCTACAAGCATGATTTCAGTGGGTTTTTACAGCAACCTTTTGTGGTGGATTGTCATCCCCACATCACAGAGGAAGCTGAGGCCGAGGGAGCTGAAGGCATTCGCATGAGGCCACGTGTGAAGTGAGTGCAGTCAGGAGACGCGGACCCCAGCTCTGTCACTGACTTTGCCTTCTAAGTGTGGGTGGGCCCCAGTTTTTCCATAGAGGATGAGGGGATTCAAATAAAATCTTGACCGATTAGGCTCTTCCTCTTCTGCAATTGTCTTTGGGGCTCTGCTCCTCCACCACCATCTTAGGAAAACACGGGTGGCCAGGACAGACGCCGGGGGAAGCTTTCTTCGGTTGACAGCCCATTGGGCAGCATCCAGGCAGGGCAGTCACTCCCTCCCAGAGCTCAGGAACCAACCCGTACATTTAAAGCCAAAATGTGCTGCCACTACCCTGCGATGACTGCAGACAACCAAGGAGGGCAAGGGGCGCCCGAGCACTCACCTCAAAGAGGGCATGCCAGTTCAGGAATTCATCAGCCTTAAAAGCCTGTGGAGGAAGAAGGACAGCAGAAGCAGGTCAGCTCCAGGGGAGGCCAGAGCTTAGCCCCCAGCCCTCTGGAGAAGGTGAAGGAACCGTGGCAGCTTTGCAAGCTCTCTACCAAGGTGTTTATCCCCTCTGTAATGAAGGTATTCACGGGGGCAGCACCAGAGAAGCGTACTCACAGATCGCAACTTGTCGATGTTCAGGAACGGGGTGTTAAAGGCCTAGGCGGAAAAGCAGGGTGTTAGGAAAGTTGCTAAGAAGCACAAAGAGAGAAAGGACAGACTCGCGGCTGGAGGGCCGGGGAAAACAGACGGCTTACCTCGGGTCGTGAAGCATAATTCTCAATGGTGCTTTCTTCCTAGAAAGGGAGAGGGAGAAAAGGAGGCAGATGGTCACGTGACGCCAGGGCCCTCACCCACATCCCTTCCTGCCAGCTGTGCCTTCATCCACAGGCCAGTCCCCGAAAGAACGCAGCCTGTTCTCCACCATGGTCTCCATTCCAGTTGCGCACATGGTTGGTGGATGTGCAGGGTGAGGAGGGGGAATTGGAGAATGGTACATGTAAGCGGTGTCGTGATGGGCAGCAGGCAGAAAGTCTGGAGCCGAGCATTCGCTCAGGAAAAACTAGCTAGTGCTGTCCTGCAGTTAACTTAATTCTAAGAGGTGGGGTGTTCTGGAGACACCCATGCTCAGTCCATATAGCTGGATGGGAAAGATTCCAGTGCAGGTGAGAGCCCAGCTGCTGAGGTGAACTGCCTGCCTCTCACTGATCGAGGTTGCTTTGCTTTGTGGCTTTATTGCCACCACTGTTGGAGGCTCCGTTACCCCCCTCCATGGGGACCCCACCCCAGGCCTCAGTGTGCCCCATCGTGTCCTCCCCAGGACACAGCCAAACACGGAGCCCGCAGGCTGGATCCAGATGCTCAGATCTCATAAAAATTTGGCTCATTTGTTTTTTGGTTTGAATTGGACATTTTGAATTAGTAAGAATTCATAAATTCATCCCGATTTCTAGTTTCCCCTAAAATTTTTAAAATTCTAGGCACGTCTTCCCACTCCATGGTGTCAGGTAGTGTGAAAGCTGCCCTTTCAGACTGGGGAAGTCAGCCCCCCTTCACCTGAGGCCCCGACAGTCCCCTGGCTCAGTGACATCACTGGCTCGGTCGTCAGCCGCTGAGCCTGTGCCCCTGTCTTAGACTTTTAAATCCAGAGCAGGCATCAGGATTCCTCTCTGGCTGAGGACCGGATGGTAAAGATTCTCACCATGGTCTGCACTCCAGAGACAGTAAGGAGCCACCCGTCACCAGGGCACTGCTCACAGGGGCACAAATAAAGCAAAGAGGGGCTAAGCAGGGGTATCCCAGAACACCCCAGCCCCACTCCTCCTAGAGTTAAGTCAGCTGCAGGCAGCATTAGCTAGTTTTCCGCTTTGCTCCACCCTCTCCACCTGCTGTCCATGTGGACGCAGGCCTGGGTTTGGAGCTGCTCTGTCTCACATTGCCGTTCTCCAGTTCCCCCTCTTCCCCCGCACATCCCCAGGCATGTGTGCGCTGGAACAGAATGGGTGAACACTCTGAGGGCCCACGGTGGAGATCGTCTGAACCCAGACGACCCACTCAGTCCTGTCTCCTCCCAGGGTTCAGTCCACGAGCCTCCCCCACACACTTCACCATCCCTTCCAGAAAGAGGAGCATCTCTGTCCCAAATGTCTCCCCAGGGATGCTCTGTTCCCTCCTCCCTTCCACAGAGCCCCAACTTCTTCAGCCCCCATCAGAATCCAAAACTAAGAGCCAGCTATCCAGGAATGGACAGAAGGTAGAGAGATGGAGGGGTAGGTGGGTAACATGTATAAGAATAAAAATGCAGGTGACGTGCTCACCTCAGGACCACCCAGGGTGGCTCCCTGGGCAGAATGGAGCACCAGGAGGGAGAGGAGCACCACGGCAGGAAGGACCGGGATCTTCATGGCATCAAGTTTGGGGTGCTCTGAGGCGGGGCCTCAGTGCTTGCTCTTTATATTCCCAAGGAGGCAGATGAGCACAGAAATGGGGTCCCCACCCCACTGACTCATCCTCAGAGCCTGTCGCCCACCCCCGGGGCTCTGGGAGGGGGAGGCATGGACTGTTCCTCATTTGCCTTGGATTTCTCAATTCGCATTCTGCCCCAGGCACGTGGAAGGTGAGACTGCAATGGGTCTCTTCATGCAGATGGGGCTGGGACAGAGACAGGTTGGACCTGTCCCTCCGAGGGATTGGCAGTGGTACCCAAGCAACCTCTCCTTTTGTCTTTGTCTCTTTTCCTTATATCCCTATTCCTCTCTTAGAATTCAGGCTTTTTTTTTTCCCCCTTTTTTTTTTAAGACAGGCTCTCACTCGTTGCCCAGACTGGAGTAGAGTGAGGTGATCATGGCTCACTGCAGCCTTGACCTCCCAGGCTCAAGCAATCCTTTCACTTCAGCCTCCCTAGTAGCTGGGACTAGAGGCACGCATAACCTCACCCAGCTAATTTTTTTATTTTCTTGTAGAGATGTTGGAGCTTTTTTTATATTTTCTTGTAGAGATGAAGATGTCTCGCCATGTTGCCCAAGCTGGACTCAAACTCCTGGACTCAAGTGGTCCGCCTGCCTTGACCTCCCAAAGTGCTGGGATTACAGGTATCAGCCCGCGCTCCGCATTAATTCAGGCCGTTTTTTCACCCTACCAAAATCTATGTAAACTCTTTAGCTTGGCAGTGAAGGCGGTCTACGCTCTGAACTCAACCCACCTTTATAACTTCTTCCATTACTCCCTTTGTACATACCTCACATTCTGACCAAACTGGACTCCTTACCAACTGTATCCTTCTTTTTTCCTCTTTCAAGAATCTAGCCATGCTGTCCCTTATTCCTAACATGGCCTTCTCTCATCTCCAATTCTCAGAACCCAGCACTCTTCTTGGATGAAGCTTCCCAGATTTTTCCTGCTATGCCCAGTCCCTCTCTCCACACCTTTCCTTTCACAGAATTCCCATATTCATTCGTTAGTATGTCTCTGGCATTGTATCTAAGTAAGTCATGTTCTTGCCTTGTTTCCCTTTCAGAATATCAAGTTCCTTGAGGTCAGGAGCTGTATCTTGATCAGCTTTACATCCCCCTAGTACCATGGCTCACACAGAACCCAGGTGGAGTCAGCATTAGCCAGACCGGATATGTTAGACTTAGTATTCAAGCATCCTTCTGCCACAGTGTACATTTTTCTTCCATGGGGCTGAACCTTTCCATTTTCCAACTGCCCATCTTTTACTCTTGGGTCTTCAGAGAAATGACTGTCTTGAGCTAAGACGACAAGGAACAGGGAAACAAAAACCAGGTCTTAGGATGCCCAGTTGGAGATGGGATCCAGGTACCCTGAACTTGGAGTGCCCACTCCATGTCATTGCCCTAACCCACCTCGCCCCACCCCCGGTTTGGAAGTTGGATCACCTCACTGTGACACAACGTCCTAGTCAAGCAGCCTTCTCCACAGTGAAGTTCAGGTGGCCAAACAGGCTCCTGCTGTAACAGGGAGGGGCTGGGACATGGACCGGCGCTGCCAGGGCAAAGCAAGACCTTATCAACCCAACCTGATGCAATGCACCGTGGCGGCGGCCCTGGGTGGGAGGGCTGGACGGTGTCATGAATAACCTTTATGAACCCCAGCAGCTGGGCACCTCAGCTCCATCCTCACGCTGCCCCCACACCCCAGTCCCAGACATCCTGCCCCTCTTCAACCTCCTCTGATTTTATAACGGCAGCTTCCCCTTTGCAGAGCTACCTGAGGGAACACTGCTTGGAGAACACTCCCTTAGCCCAGATGGCCATGCAGTAGTAGATGTCACAGAGTTGGTGCTCCTGGAAGGGACAAGTTAGAGAATGACTGAGGTGGGTGGAGCACCTCCCAAAAGGTTTTCTGGAGGACACAAGTTCTGTGTAATGAATCTTACTAATTAACGAACAGTGACTGAAAAAGCTCATTAGCCACCGTTCCATCCGCATAGGGTCAACTCCAGGAGTGAAGAATCAGACAAAAGAGAACTGATGTGTAATCAGCTATGATTTGACAGATGGGTGGGAGGACCCAGCGCCAGTTTTGGCCTAGGTGATCTAGAGCATCAAACAATCCAACGCCATCTTCTGTTTGGCTCTAGAGTCTAGTCTGTGATTGTCCTTTGACAATAAATTGCCCTTCCTATATTTTCCTCTCCACCTCATGGTACTGATAAGAATGTTAGCTGAGTTACTGAGGCTTACTATGTGGCAGACCTTGTACTAAGTGCTCCAAATACGTGATCTCATTGAAATGTCCCAGTGATTCTGACACAGGTGGGTACTATAATTACTCACATTCTATAGGCGGGGGAACCACAGCATATAGAGGTTAAATAACTCAGCCCAGGTCACACAGCCAGAATGTGACAGGACCAGCATTAGAACGCTGGGCTTCCAGAGCCTGAACCTGTATCGCTCCTCTCTATGCTGGACAGGCTATGTTACAGCCCATGTAACACCCTGTGTGAATTAGACCTATGCCCTGAGAGTGGGGGGCAGACTGCATCAAACCCCCGCAGGTCCCCTTTACAGTGTCCTTTGTGATGCATAGCCCGCACCATCAGACGTGGCAGCCCCAAGCATAGGTGCATTCATTTAAATGAATCAAACTGCACGCTCTTGACAAAATGAAAACGAAGAACTAAGGTTAGTGGTATCAGTCCCCGAATGAACCTGCGATTACCTCAGTTTCCAGATGCCTCCAGTAGTATAATCATCTTGCCACACCAAGTATGTGTTTACAGACAGGGTTCTGGTTCTGGCTCTAGTGTTCAACATTCTGGTGTTTAAAAATAGGTACTTTTTGTATCGTGCCTCTAAACACAGGCCAACTACTTTGTGTGCTCAACCAAAGAAATTCTGTTCCTATGCTGGACAAAAACGCTGTCTGTGTTGGACATGATTTGTTTCCACTTGGCACCTTCCTGGTAGATTTTCTGAGGGTAATTTTTGGGGGTTTTGTTTGTTTATTTGTTTGTTTTTGAGACAGAGTCTTGCTCTGTCACCCAGTCTGGAGTGCAGTGGTATGATCTCGGCTCACCGCAACCTCCACCTCCCAGGTTTAAGTGATTTCCTGTGTCAGTCTCCCGAGTAGCTGGGGTTATAGGCATGCACCACCACCCCCAGTTAATTTTTGTATTTTTAGCAGAGATGGGGTTTCACCATGTTGGCCAGGATGGTCTCAAACTCCTAACCTCAAGTGATCCCCCCGCCTCGGCCTCCCAAAGTGCTGGGATTGCAGGAGTGAGCCACAGCGCCCAGCTAGTTCCATCCTGACATGATTTTTGCTGTGCCAGCTTTAGAAGCCAGTGTCTCTCTCCAGACTCCTCCAGCTTCCTCCATCTACGCTGCCTCAGTAGTTTGTGTCCCTGAGTTGGGTTGGGCAGATGGGGGAAGAGAGGGGCAGGGGGTTCTCCCTGGGAGAGGGTCCCAGCAGTTCAGGTGACGGGTGGCAGGAAAATCTGCCCGATATGCAGCTCAGCTTTGGATGAATCACGGAGGGGTAATGGAGTCAGGCAGCCGCAGAGACTGGCTCTGCAACATCACATCTCCAGGTCGGCTTGACTTCCTAGCTCCCTCACTGAGAATACCAGTAAACCCCTGTTTTCCCACAGGCCTGCCCCCACCCCACCCCAAATCTGCCAGAACTTGAGTGTGGGTAGGAGGCGAGGCCCAGCCCCGATTGCCCCATTGTGAGACACACCTAGGGCTTGGCAGCCAGCCTCTTGGGTCTAGGGAGGGAGTGGGGATTCCAAGAGATAGACACTGGGTTTTCGGGGCCTTGGCGAACACCAGGTGGAAAGCCAGGAATCCTGGGAGAGAAAGGGGGCTGGGGTGTGGAGTATTAGGGGGCAGAACTCAGGGCATCCCTGTCCCATCCCTTCCTCCCTTCGTCAGTGTTGTCACACCCAAGAAAGCAGCCTCATCCACCAGCAGGTCCGGTTTCTTCCTTTGCCACCCACCCTATGTGCCCTGTGCTTAAACCGGTCCTGGGAAGTCTTCCCGGATTGGTCCCACTTAATTCCAATCCCTCTCTCCATTGGCTAATTTGTAAATATTTATTTTACTCTTGGTGCTGGGGACTGCAGATGGTCAAAAGACCTGC
The DNA here is from genome assembly GCF_000951045.1 of Mandrillus leucophaeus. NCBI lineage: Eukaryota > Metazoa > Chordata > Mammalia > Primates > Cercopithecidae > Mandrillus > Mandrillus leucophaeus. Next base: position 142,149 of record NW_012102454.1, on the reverse strand, counting down.
CCTACGGAGTCCACATCCTAGCGAAGGAGACACCATAATGCAACAAAAAATAGACACACAAACAAGATTACTTCAGAGAAGGACAGGTGCTGCGAAGAAAACGGGGCCATATGATGCTGACAGGGCTTCATTGGTCGATGGCCTGAGGGTCGGGCGCAGCGGCTCACACCTGTAGTCCCAGCACTTTAGGAGGCTGAGGCAGGAGGATCACTCGAGCCCAGGAATTCCAGACAAGCCTGGGCAACATGGCAAGACCCCATCTCTATTAAAATACAAATTTAAAAAGGTGGCCCAGGGAGAGAAATTTGAAATTAGTCCTAAAAGCAGATGAAGCTCTGGCTTTCTGAAGACCTTGGTAACAGCCGCCCTTGTTCCCTGATGGCCTGTGCCAGTAGGCCCAGAGGGACCTTAGAGAGGGAGGCCAAGCCTATCGCATAGAGCCGTGGTGAGGAATAGGGATTTTATTCCAGGGCTAATGAGAAGCTGGTGGTAGGTTCCGAGCACGGGCTCCTTCCGGGCGTTGTGAAAGAATGGGATCTAAGGAATAAGATGGAAGCTGCGGCTTCAGGAGGTCACTGGAGGAGCCCTGAAAGGAGAAAGGGGTACCCACCCTTAGTTGGAGGGCCCCTTATGCCAGGGGACCTTAGCCTGCCTCGGGTGTCACTCTAAGCTTTCAAGAGCTGCTTTCAGCTCTTTGGGCCACGAGCACCCCACGAGCCAAGAACCGTGCCCACCCTGCCTCTCCCAGTGCCTCAGGGACTGGGCCGAGGAGACCTCAGCTCCCCGCGGGTTTCCACCCCCACCCACGCTCTGGGAAGCTCCCTGTGCAGCGAGGATGCAGCCTCCTCCTTGGGACAGCCCCGCGCTCTCCCCCTTGTGGCCTCCAGGAGGTACTGCAAGGCTCTCCTACGGCGTTGAACCCCGGAGGACAAGTACAAACCAGTGTCAGGATTTCAGGACCCAGGAGAGAAGAGAGGCCGAACGGAAGAGCGGCCGAGCCTTCTCCCAGGCAGGCGGACTGGGTCAGCTTGGTTTCCTGAAGTCAGTTTTGGGCCGGGTTTCTTTCACGTATACATCCCTGTGCCTGTCCTGTGGTTGGAGAGTGACCTAGGCAGATGGGGGCCATGCCCTTAGGGAACTCAAACCTGGGAGGGAGTCACTTAGGCTGGCAGGGCACCTCCTGTCCACCTTTTACTTCCTGTCCCCTGCAGGGATGCCAGGGGGACAAAGGGGTGGGGGATCCTTAATCCGGACGTGTTGGACCAGCTTGGTGGGGCTTAGGGGCTCCAACTGCAGACCCCCAGCCCCATCCCAAGGGCTCCTCAGCGTGGAATACGCCTGGCTCAGCCTGCGCCGCAGCCTCTCCTGTTTCATTGGTACAGTGATGGGGTGGAAGTGTTCTCCTCCCTCCCTCTGTATCCTGGAAACACAGGGCAGTGCCTGTGATAAGGCCTTGGGTTAGATCCAGTGCCCCTAACTTCCTAAGCGCCTCTCCCCGGCCATACCCCCATCCCCACGGCAGCCTGTCCAGGTGGTGAAGCATAGTCTCTACCAGCACCTTGCTCCTGTTTCCTGCCCTCTCCCTGACCTTCTGGGACTGACCTCCCGCTTTGAACAACCTCTTTCCTCCTGCCTCCTGACTTGAATAGTTCCATTGTCGCTTTTTCAGGCCACCAAAACACCTGTGGCTGCTTCAAGTGCAAAAAGAACTGTATTCAAGCCGGGTATGGGGACTTACGCCTGTAATCCCAGCAACTTTGGGAGGCCGAGGCGGGTGGATCACCTGAGGTCAGGAGTTCGAGAACACCCTGGCCAACACGGTGAAACCCCGTCTGTACTAAAGATACAAAAATTAGCCAGGTGTGGTGGCGCATGCCTAGCTACCCAGGAGGCTGAAGCAGGAGAACTGCATGAACCCAGGAGGTGGAGGTTGCAGTGAGCCGAGATCATGCCACTGCACTCCAGCCTGGGCCACAGAGTGAGACTCACTCTTAAAAAAAAAAAAAAAAAGAATGGTATTCAGATATAGGTTGGTTAATGATTTTTTTTTTTTTTTTTTTTTTAACAGATGAGGAAACTGATGCACGATGCAGGTTGCTTGTCAGAAATAAAACCCAGGTCTCATCTCTCTCGGCCTCTGTGCCTTATACCAGTTTCAGGCAGATTAGCTGCCCCTAAATCACTCTTCCATCCTCCCTGAGCCAGGCCATCAACATAGCATTAAAGAATAAAATTTGAGAAAGTCGTAGGGAAACAAGACTCATGTTTTATTTCCACAGAGAGACTCAAAAGTAGGAAGCTCCTCCTTCCTGGAGAACTGTCACAGTGACTTCAGGTCACAAAAGGGAGCAGGTAGAGAAAGATGCTGGTGTATCCGATGAGGCTGGTGGTCACTGAGGCCCCACAGTGCAGTGGGAGGAAATAAGGAGACACAAGCTGGGTCCCCAGCCTAGGAAACAGAGGTGCAGCAGCCGGGCCAGGGCTGGTACAGGCTGGGAGCCAAGAGGAGGAGCTCCCTGACTACCAGTGTTTTTCGGGGCCTCGGTGGTGGTTGGAAGAAATTGCCTAGAAGAAAGAAAATCAAATGGTAGCATGTGGCCATTCCTAAGCCTGCGGAAATGGGGCATCTTTTCACCCAGAGTCTGGGCGCCCACCATTCTTTTGCTGTCCAACCTGTTCACCTGTGGTGCCCCTCACTTTTGCTTCACCTAAAACAAAGTTTGTGGTTCTGCCGAGCTAAGCTATCACCTCTCGCCCCTGCAGCCTCGCTGCGTCCTGCCTCTGAACCTTTCCACCAGGAGGCTCTTTTCTCTATAGTTCCCCTGCAACATCTCTATCCCGGTCCCTGTGCTCCATCTAGAACGCCATCTTCTCTTCTCAGAGCTGTGCCTGTGTGGTCCCACCTTAGGGTGCTTTCTGATGGTCCTAGGTCATTTTCTTTCTTCCTTTATCTCTTTCTTTGTTTCTTTCTTTCTCTCTCTCTCTCTCTCTCTTTCTTTCTTTCTTTTTTTAGAGACAGGGTCTCCCTCTGTTGCCCAGACTAGAGTGCAGTGGTGTGATCATAGCTCACTGCAGTTTTGAACTCCTGGGCTCAAGCGATCGTTCTGCCTCAGCCTTCAAGTAGCTGGGACTACAGGCAGGTGCCACCATGCCCGGCTAATCTTTCCGTTTGTTTGTTTGTTTGTTTTCATTTCATTTGTTTGTTTGTTCGTTCTGATTGCCCAGGCTGGAGTGCAGTGGCGTGATCGCAGTTCACTGCAGCCTCAAGCTCCCAAGCTCAGGTGATTCTCCCACCTCAGCCTCCAGAGTAGCTGGGATTACAGTCATGCACCATCTCACCTGTCTAATTTTTTGTATTTTTAATAGAGACAGGGTTTTGCCATGTTTCCCAGGCTGGAATGGTTTGTTTTGGTTTGTTTTGCTTTTCTAGAGGTGGGGTCTTGCTATATTGCCCAGTCTGGACTCAAACTCCCAGCCTCAAGTGATCCTCCCACCCCAGCCTCACAAAGCACAGAGGTTACAGGCATAAGTCACCGCACCTGGCCCTAGATCATTTTATTATGGGTCTTTCTCCACACCCCACCATGAGCTCCCCTCTGCCTTAACACCTTTAGAGCGTCCACGCAGAGCATACCTGACTTCATGTCGCTGCCCACTGAGATCTGAGGATATACCAAGATCCTGGCCCTGCCCTGGGGTGACTGTGCATCCGCTCCCAGGATGTGGCCTGGTGCGGCCCACTCTGATACTCACCTACCAAAACTTCACCCACTGTAGCAGGCCAGGTTGCACCCGGGAAGCCTGCCGGAAAAAGAGAAAGTCTGAGTGGTCACCACAGGGTCCCTTCCACACCCTCTGGCCTCAGGCCCCTTCTCTCTCCAGCCAGATGAAGATCAGGCCCCCATACTCACCGAGGAAGAAGGCGAGACTCCCCCCTGCGAAAAGATCAAAGGAAAGTGATGTGGGGCTCATGGCCTCCCTGTACCCTGCCATGGCCTCCGAGCTCACGAAGGACCCAGCGGCAAGGGCAGGCTCACACCAGGGCTATCACCAAGGTTCTCCAGTCTGACTGTGGACATTCAGACTGTGGAGTTGGTTTCACAGCACATTTATTATCCTAAGTGTACTTGATCCAAGATGATATTGAACATGATTCCTGGGCACGTACTGGCCAAGGGGGTCAAAAGAGGATAGGCCTCCCTTCGGCCTGCCAGGTGGGTCGACATTGGCCACAGATAACCCGGCAGAGTGGAAGCCACAGGCAGTAGAAGCTGCATGTCCCTCCTCTCACCGGCCTGTAGTTTCTCTCAGTGGAAGGTCCACTCCCCAAGGCGAGGACTTTATTGTCGTGAGAAATGGAAATACCCAGCCTGCTGTCGCTTTGTCAGCTGAATTTGCACTTAGCATATTCATTTACTGATGTTACGAGATTGCCTTCATTGCAACAGAATGAAACCATATTTTCACGTATTTTTTCCTTTCATTTCCTTTGTGGAATAAAGCATCCATGTTCCCACCAACCATCCACTCCCTGGCTGGCCCCTAAGCACGAGTCTGTTTTCCTCACTCTCCATTCCATCTTCCCCAAAAAACGTCCACAGAGAGGGAACCTGTGAGGAAGAGCTGCTCGTGTGTTTTGCAGGTGTCGTGATTTTTTTTTTTCTAGACGGAGTCTTGCTCTGTTGCTCAGGCTGCAGTGCAGTGGCGCAATCTCAGCTCACTGCAACCTCCACCTCCTGGATTCAAGCAATTCTCCTGCCTCAGCCTCCCAAATAGCTGGGACTACAGGCGCCCGCCACCATGCCCGGCTAATTTTTGTGTTTTTAGTAGAGACGGGGTTTCACCATGTCGGCCAGGTGGTCTTGAACTCCTGACCTCGTGATCCGCCCGCCTGGGCCTTGCAAAGTGCTGGGATTACAGGAGTGAGGCACTGCGTCCGGCCGGTGTCATGAGTTTTTAGAGCCTATATTCTTCTTGGAGAGGGTGTTGGTTCTCAGTTTTCTCTGTTGCTGCTGCTCCTTTTTAACCTTTTCTGACTGGGTGGGTGTGAGGAGCATTGAACCCTCCTGCCTTTCGCTTCCAAACTGTCTCAGGGAACCCGAGTCTCCCTTGCAAAAGGGTGGGGAGGCCTGGACTCAAAGAGAGCGGGATCCAGCCTCAGGCAACCAACCGAGAGGACCCGGCAGAGAAAGCCTCTCTCCCCATCCCCCATGCAGAGCCCCCTGTGGGAAGACGGGGCGGTTGCAGGTCTCACCTTTGCAGGGGTCTTGACTGAGTACTGCCCACCATAGGCAGTGGGATACGCATGCTGGTTATAGTTGTAGTTCTGTGGAAGAAGTGGGCGTGGGGGTTAGAACAGACGGAAGAAGGCCATTTTGCTCTGGAATAAACATCCCACCTTCCTGTCTGGACCGAACCTTTCTTAAAACGCCTGCCTTCTCCCCTCGTGTCACGTGTTTTCTTTTATAGAATCTCCTCCAGCCAGCCAGGGCCCACACCCTCACCTGCCTTTACTGTCCTAGCCCAGATGGCCACCACCTTCTCCTCCTCCTCACCCTGCCCTCGAGTCCTCTCCCAACTCTTCAAGTGTTACTTGGGAGATGAGGGTAGGAGACCAAGAAAAGAAGCTCCAGGACCTAACCCAGTGGGTCCGTGGTAGATGTCTCACCTTGGAAGTTACAGCTGCCACCTCCTACCAGCCTGCACCTGGCTGAGAACGCCATTGAATGGGGTGGGGAGTGGGGGCAAAGAGAATTTCAGATTGCCCAGACCTGGGAGCAAGGCCAAGGGGGACCAAGGGCCCTGCAGGGGAACCTGAGGACGGAGACTCACCTGATCGGCGCCGCCTGCACGTTTCTGCAGTGATGACGTGTCCGCACCCTGAAAGAAAGAAGGGGCCACAGTTTTTGCCTCTGCAGTCGTGCGGGCCTTGCCGGGCTTCCGGAGCCCCAGTTTCTCCCTCACCCCACCCTTTCCACGTGCTACCTATAGAGAAGGCAGTGAGCCTGGAGAAGCTGTTGGCCCAGATAGATAGACGACAGATTTCCACACTCAGCGTTGGGAGCCAGGGAGAGAACCAGGTTTGGCAACTCCTTCCCCACCCATGCCCTGGGAGAGTTGGCAGCTCCAGCCTGAGACTGAGCTAGAACAAGTGAGTTGCAGCCACGCAGGCTCCTCTGGGGCAGACCCAGGCACCGCAGCCCAGCTCGCCTTCTGCCTGTACCAAGTCCTGCTGCTATGCCCGTAGGCCCTTAGTCCCTGCACACCGATGCCATGCCCCACAGGGTGCTTGAAGGAGGGGTTGTTATCTGCAGAAGCTGCATGCTTAGGTTAGCTCTGGGCTGCAGGAAGCAAAAAATGAGAAATACAAGAAAACAGATAAAGCAACTTAAGACACTGCAGATGCGCCGGACACCCCCAGCCCCAGCACAGGAGGAGAAACAGCGTTGATAAGCCATCACAGCTTCTCCACTTGGACCCTCCACCCTGCCACACACACACACAAAGTGACAGTGAAGTCCTGACTCCAGCATTAACTCTGCCTTATCCATACCTGACCTTGAACCTAAACCCCACTGCAAGCCCTAACCCTGAGGTCACAAACTGGTTGACCATGGGCCTCCAGATACTTTTTGCTTGGTCCACGTAAAAATTAAATTAGTTACAATTAGAGATCAGCATCCTGGTTCTTCGTGAAACATCAGACGACCTGCCACCCTGTTCACACACACATGCATGACCGCACTCAGCTGAAGTCGACCTCCCCCTTCGCAGGGCCCCACCTGTCCAGCCTCATGTGCTTGGCACATGTAGACGAGGGAGCAGGCAGCCCTTACCTCAGTGCCCATGGGTCCTGTTTCTCAAAGTCTACTGGCCATGCACAGTTGGAGTGTGGTCTTTGGCACGGTCCAGAGGTCCGGCCCATCCTCCCTGACCCAGGTCTTCAGACCCTCAGCAGCTGCCTCCACTAGACAGGGACCTGACCCCTGCATACCGCCCTCTCATTCTCCCTCAGCTGTCCTCCCCATGCCCCAGCCTAGGCCCCTTCTTCCCCACAACGTGGTCTCCCCGCACCTGCGCACCCTGCGGTACCCACCCAGCCGTGGCTCCCCTGGGTCCAGGCCAGGCCCAGCAGGAGCAGGAGCAGAGCAGAGGCAGTGGCCAGCTTCATGTTCATGTGCTTGTGGAAGCCCCAGCGCTTGGCCTTGGCTTTTATCCTAGGGAGGTCCTCCCACCCTGCTCCTCAGTGACTCACAGCTTCTCCCTCTCACCCCGCCCCCACTTGGGATTGCACAAAGCCTGGGAAAGCGGGAAGGGAGGGGAAGAAACTGGGACAGACACCTGGGTCAGCGGCTCGTCCAGGGCCCCGAACCCCGTGTCCCAGAGCTGAGAAGTCCTGTCCCCCTTACCTCAATAATTGCTTTCCAGTTGAGGAAAGGAGTATTGTGTTTGAAATCCTGCAGGGAGAAGGAGGGCGGAGTGGGACGGGGACGCAGAACCCAAGGGGTGGTCTGTGCAGCAAATTGGGGTAGTCTCCAGATCTTGGGTAGGAAGGAGCTTTTGGGTGTGGTTTGGGGTTGGAGGAAGGTAAGCACGTGGGAGATTGAGGGTGTCAGCACTTGAGATGGTATTGGTGATAAGATTTGGGCGATAAGATTTGGATGAGCCATCTCAAAAATGAAAAGAGGGGGAGTTTGGAGACAGGTGGTGGGAGCAGAGGGTGGCTGCCTTGAGGGAGGCTTGGGGAGTCGGGAGGGCCAGGCCCCCATTCTTCAAAGAGCAAGAATTCTCCTACCTCCCAGAGTCGGCTGAAGTAGAGGAGGGCTCGGGTGCTGGGGGGTGGGACTTTGTTCTGTGGATGAAAGGCGGTGAGCAGGTTAGCAGAGAGCCTGGGCACGCTCACCCACCCCTCCTCCTGCTACTGCCCTTTCTCAGCCTTCAGAACGTCATTGTGTCTAAGGTTTGGAACGGGAGGAGCTGGGAGTCTTTAGGGACACCGGAAAACCATGTTTGGAAACAGAGGGAGAGAGAGAGGCACTAACCAACTCTCCCTGTCCCAGAGCATACAATGTTCTCTATCCCAAGTCCCCCAGCCTCCAGCAGAACCTAATTCTAGCAAAACCTCAAGACTAGGACCTGCCTCAGAGCATCCCCTTTCCACCTGCCGGGCCTCCTCCATCCCATTTCCCAAAGCTGTGGGCTGCAGTCACCCTTTCCACACCACCCCGGACAACAGCGGAGACGTAAGAAAGGAGCAGAGACCAGGAGTTTAGGGCAGCTAAGGTTTATTTCAAGGGCAAGGGCTGAGATTAGTGATGAGAGAGTGGTGTTTTAAGAAGGGAGTAGGGGGCTCCCATCCATCTGGTGGCTCCTTGTCTGGAGGTCACGGGATGCGAGAGCTCCTCTGGTCCTGGGCAAAGAAATAGGTTCTTTTTTTTTTTTTTTTTTTTTTGGAAATGGAGTCTCGCTCTGTCACCCAGGCTGGAGTGCAATGGCACAATCTCAGCTCACTGCAACCTTCGCCTCCTGGGTTCAAGTGATTCTCCTGCCTCGGCCTCCCAAGTAGCTGGGACTACAGGCGCACACCACCACACCTGGCTAATTTTTGTATTTTTAGTAGAGATGGGCCACATTGGCCAGGCTGGTTTCAGACTCCTGACTTCAAGTGATCCGCCAGCCTTGGCCTCCCAAAGTGCTAGGATTATAGGCGTGAGCCACCGCGTCTGGCCAGAAATAGGTTCTAAAGAGAGAGCTTGAGGAACAGGAATTCCGGGACATCGTGAGCCGATGCAAGGGTATAAAAGACCCCTGCTCCGGAAATCTACAGGGACCTTTTTGCCCCACTATCCAAACAAACCCAGATATCCTGGCGTGGGCTTGAGAACCCCCTGCCTTGTCAGAAACATTACCCTGTGTTCCCCTCTGCTCCCTCCTCACTCTGGCTGAAGTCCTCATCTCCCTCACCCCACTGTGGAGAGCGGGGCTCCACCCTCTGCCCTGCCCACCTCTGCCCTGCCCCGCTTTCTAGGAGATCTGCCTCCTGAGGAGCTGGCCCAGATGAATCCTGCCTCACTGCCATCACTCCATCGACTGCCACCCTAGATGGGCAAAAATGGCACAGTGTCGGTCCTGGTTCTCTGGGAAGTGTCTGTATGTGCCCTGGCTCCCCATCAGACCCTAAGTTCCCTGTGACCCGGGAAAGAGTCTTGTTTCTACCAGAAACCGTTCTCTATGAAACAGAGAGGCCGGATGCAGTGGCTCACG
>NW_012102454.1:116103-128335 GCF_000951045.1 Mandrillus leucophaeus | reverse complement strand
GATTCTCCTGCCTCGGCCTCCCAAGTAGCTGGGACTACAGGCGCACACCACCACACCTGGCTAATTTTTGTATTTTTAGTAGAGATGGGCCACATTGGCCAGGCTGGTTTCAGACTCCTGACTTCAAGTGATCCGCCAGCCTTGGCCTCCCAAAGTGCTAGGATTATAGGCGTGAGCCACCGCGTCTGGCCAGAAATAGGTTCTAAAGAGAGAGCTTGAGGAACAGGAATTCCGGGACATCATGAGCCGATGCAAGGGTATAAAAGACCCCTGCTCCGGAAATCTACAGGGACCTTTTTGCCCCGCTATCCAAACAAACCCAGATATCCCGGCGTGGGCTTGAGAACCCCCTGCCTTGTCAGAAACATTACCCTGTGTTCCCCTCTGCTCCCTCCTCACTCTGGCTGAAGTCCTCAGCTCCCTCGCCCCACTGTGGAGAGCGGGGCTCCACCCTCTGCCCTGCCCACCTCTGCCCTGCCCCACTTTCTAGGAGATCTGCCTCCTGAGGAGCTGGCCCAGATGAATCCTGCCTCACTGCCATCATTCCATCGACTGCCACCCTAGATGGGCAAAAATGGCACAGTGTCGGTCCTGGTTCTCTGGGAAGTGTCTGTATGTGCCCTGGCTCCCGATCAGACCCTAAGTTCCCTGTGACCCGGGAAAGAGTCTTGTTTCTACCAGAAACCGTTCTCTATGAAACAGAGAGGCCGGATGCAGTGGCTCACGCCTGTAATCCCAACACTTTGGGAGGCCAAGGCGGGCGATCACTGGAGGTCAGGAGTTCGAGACCAGCCTGGCCAACATAGTGAAACCCCATCTCTACTAAAACTACAAAAATTACCCAGGCGTGGTGGTGGGCACCTGTAAACCCAGCTACTGGAGAGGCTGAGGCAGGAGAATCGCTTGAACCCGGAAGGCAGAGGTTGCAGTGAGCCGAGATCAAACCACTGCACTCCAACCTGGGTGACAAAGCGAGACTTGGTCTCACAAAAAATAAATAAATAAATAAATAAATAAATAAATAAATAAATAAATGAGAAAGAAAGAGAAAACATGAATCCACTGTAGCTGGGTGGGAACATCTGCACTCTCCTGTCTCCTCAACCTTCTTCCTAAAACGTCAGACTTAGATTTTCCTGAGCCCAGTCTTCTTTCTTTTACATTAAAGGCCAGAAACTCCACTGCTCACAGGGGCCAGTTGGGTGGCTAAAATGACTGTGACAGGTAGGGACAGTCTGGCCACTAGAGAGTGACCCTCCCACCTATTCCCAACACACCCTACCTGGGCCAAGCAGCAGCTGTTTCTCAGCTCTCGCCTAACCCCATCCCGTGGAAATGGAACCCAGTGTTGCCGAAGTTTTTGAAAGAAACCCGAAATCCAAATCATTATGTGAAGTCTCTCCATGTTTAAACTAATTCATATTCTTTAAAAAAAAAAATAGTGGCTCAGAAACCCATCCTCTCATCAGCAGTCGCAGCTTCTGCCGGGGCTGTGTTTGTGTGGGTTGTCTGTCTGTCCTTCCTCCCCTCCCTTCCAGTCCAGCCCCCTCTCCTCTAGAGGTGCCTCTGCTACTCAGGTATCAAAGCAGCCTGGCCAGGGGTTCCCCTGCAGGAGGGAAGTGTGGGCAGGGAGGAAGGAGGGAGGGGTTCTGCACCCCAGCTGTGTTTTTGTTTGTGTGGGAGAGACTAATGCCTGTCACCCCTGAGGCTGTCGGCCACTGCTGGTTCCTTTCTCTGGGTGTCCATCCTCTCGGGGCGTCTTAGCTCCGCCTTACTCCTCATTCTGTGTACCCTCTAGGAGTCAACCTACTCTCCCCTTAATCTTCCCCATCTCAAAGGGGAAACTGAGGTTCGGGACCTGCTCGGGTCTATGTGTTGAAGCCGCAAAGAAGCCCATTCCCTCCGCTCATTCTCAATCCCAACTGCTCTGGATTCTCCCCCTCTTTTCAGGCCTCCTCTGTCCTCCCTCCTCCACCCACAGTGTGTTTAGTTTTTGTTTTTAGCACTGGCCTAAATGCTTCCTTAGTAGCCAGCGTCACTGTTTCCCCAGCTCACCGAGCGGAGGTTTACCTTTCTTCCCTATACCCCTCTCTGATGAAGATTGGGATCACACGGCCTTCCAGCCCTTACCTTGCTTATGGCATCCCAGTTAATGAAACCCAGCTTGGATTTAAAATTCTGCGGAGGAAACAAAAAGAATGGGCAAATTGAGTCATAAGGTAATTGGCTGAGAGAGGTCAAGGGCCACTGCTGACTGTTGGTTTAGAAAGAGGACCCCAGCCTGTGGGGCCAAGGGCAGGGGTTTTCCAAATGCAAGTGAACAGGGCCATCTCGCAGAACTCACCTTCCAGAAAGTGTCAAAGTTAAACATCCCAGGAGATGTCTCAGAGTTCTATGGAATCAAGGAGAAATGGGATGAGACGAAGAACCCATTTCGTGAGCCAGAGGCGGGAGATGTGAGTGGCAGGAGGGGAGGCGAGGATTGCGTGACACCATGGTCCCAGCCCAAGGTGGAGTGTCGCCTCCACTCACCACAGTATTGACTCCACCAACAGCGTCACCTCCTCTGCTGCCCCAGCTGGACCCTTGCCCCTGGGTGGGGAAAAGGGGGACCGATGTCCAAGGCTTATGCGTCCTATCATGCCTGCCACCTGTCAACCTGCCCCGGATTGCTTCATCCCCACCTCGGTCCAGGCTTCCTGTCCTCCTCTCTGTAAAACCGCCTTCTCTCCCTTACACAGCCCCTAAAAGTTCACCTAGGAAGGCCTTCTTAGAATGGCTTGCTCCCATGGAACCCCACTCAGTCCCCTGAATCTCAATATTCAGACTCTTGCCTTCACCCTTTTCTGTCCCCAAAACACCCCGAGTAATGAGATTAGTTGGCACGCAGTCCCACGGCACGCCAAGGACCGTGCATTATGCAGCATCTGCCTCCAGAGTCTGGACTCCACAACACCGTGGTCTGGTGGTGACACAGAAAGCTGTATGGTAACTGAAGGCTGCGTGAGTCAGGCTTCACTTTCCTCATTTTACTGGAGGAAGCTCAGGCTCAGAGAGGTTAGCTGACCTACCTGAAGATACACAGATGACATGATAGAGCTGGTGGTGTTTTTAACATATATCTTAAATTTTTTTGAGGCTGGGCACAGTGGCTCATGCCTGCAATCCCAGCACTTTGGGAGGCCAAGATGGGCGGATCACGAGGTCAGGAGATCAAGACCATCCTGGCTAACACAGTGACACCCCGTCTCTACTAAAAAAAAAAAAAAAAAAAAAAAAAAAATTAGCCGGGTGTGGTGGCGGGCACCTGTAGTCCCAGCTACCTGGGAGGCTGAAGCAGGAGAATGGCGTGAACCCAGGAGGCAGAGCTTTCAGTGAGCTGAGATTGTGCCACTGTACTCCAGCCTGGGCCACAGAGCGAGACTCAGTCTCAAAAAAAAAAAAAAATTATTATTTTCCTTTCTTTTTTTGTTTTTGTTTGTTTGAGATGGAGTTTTGCTCTTGTTGTCCAGGCTGGAGTGCAATGGCACAATCTCGGCTCACTGCAACCTCCACCTCCCAGGTTCAAGTGATTCTCATGCCTCAGCCTCCCAAGTAGCTGGGATTACAGGCATGCGCCACCATGCCCGGCTAATTTCATATTTTTAGTAGAGATGGGGTTTCACTATGTTGGCCAGGCTGTTTTCGAACTCCTGACCTCAGGTGATCGACCCGCCTCAGCCTCTCAAATCCTAGGCTGTGATTACAGGTGTGAGCCACTGTGCCCGGCCTATTATTTTCTTTTTGTAAAGTAGAGACAGCATCTTGCTATGTTGCTCAGGCTGGTCTCAAACTCCTGGGCTCAAATGATCCCCATACCTCAGCCTCCCAAAGTGCTGGGATTACAGTTATGCTGATGCCTGGTCAGAGCTGGCTTTTGAAACCCCATCTTCTACCTCAAAGTTCAGTGACTTTCTCCTTCTCAACACTGCCTCCCTAAGTATGGAAATCCCCTTGACCATTCTTCTGTTACTTTTATCTGTTTTTTCCCATTACAAAAGTAACATGGCTCTGATCCAAATCAAAAGGAAGGAAGGAAGGAATGAACCAAAGAGGGAGATGGGGATCCCAGACCCCTGTTTTGGTCTCCTGATGGTTACTGGACACAGATTTAGAGCAGCTTGCAAGAAGAAACTGACATTTTTGTTTCTTTTCCCAGGATCTTAGCATGCTTCACCATCTCTTCTCCTAAAGCCAACCCTGCCTGCCCCTAAGCTCACCTGATCATTGTCTCCAGAGCCTCCAAGGAGGTGACTGCCCTCTTTGCTTACTTCCTAGGGAGACAGAAAATGGAGAGGAGTTGATGGGGAGGCAGGCGGGTGGGGGGACGAGAGGGCAGGGAAGCAGGGTGTCAGCGAGGGGTTTCTGAATTGGGGGACTGAGACATGAGCATGACAGAGGACTTCCCAGAGCCCCGAGAAAGAGGTCCTTGTCTCAGGGAAGCTCCATCTGCCCTGCGATCTCATTTCGAGCTCCTGTGGGTTGGGTGGTTGCTCACTTACAATGTCCACAGATAGCATTGCCATCTCTGTTTATGTTCCTTTCTGCAAGCCACCCAAAATCCATCAGGGAGGGCTTTGCCAGCAAGGCATCTGAATTCTCCCCTGGCTTTGGAGCTGGAGTGAGCCAGGCTGTTGCACTAAATTGATTCAAACTGAAGGACCCTGTCTGGGCTGATTGGCATTAGTAAGAAAAGGGGATGCTAGCTGGAGAGCCAGTAGGGGCTGAGGCGGCGTAGAGTAGACTGGCTGGTCCCCTCTTAAGGGAGAGGTGGGCTCCTCTGGAGTCCTGCTTTATCTGCTGTGAAAGGTGGTGAATTCCAGACCCATCAGTACTTCCTCGTTCCCAGAGCTCTCATGTAGACCTGGCAGGGATGTGGGACCACCTGTCTGCCAGTATTGCTCCTGGAGAACCTACCTCTATCCCACTTACTACTGGTACAGTCTCTGCCCCCAGGTCTGCCATCCTCTTACCCTCGTGTTGCTGGAAACTCCCTCTCCTCTGAAGTCCTGCAGGGTGAGACAAAGAAACACAGACCCCTGTTTAAGATCCTGAGGCCACCTCCAAAAATTAATGTATTGATTTAATGATTCCTCTAACAATCCTAATGGCACTGTCTTTTGGAACTGGTTCAAACACTGACTTTTTTTTTTGGAAGGACAAAAGTCTAAGAATAGGTAAGAAAACACTGGAAAAGATAAATGGTAAGTGAAGATAAGAGGAAGATAGTAACATACTCTAAAGCTACCATAAATAAAGCAGTATGGTCCTTGTCTGACAGAATTCCCAGAAGCTCCCCAAAATACTAAGGTATTTACAAGAGGCATTTTAAATCAGTGGCTGAAGTGTTTGAATACATGGGACTGGGAATATCAGTGAAGCATTTTGGAGGAAAATTTTAGTTCTAGCTCATCAGTTTCCTCCTCTCTGTTTTTAACCAGTTTTCCCCCTCATAAAGGAGCACACAGCTCGGATACAAAGTGTAGGATAAGTCTGGTTAGATGGAGGGGTGGGACTAGACAGCATACGGGAAAACAAAGTCCAGATGCATCCCAGTTAAACTGAAAAATGAAATTACAGGACTATGCATAGTGCTAGAAGAAAATAAAAACCTTAAAGCGGTACACCAAGAGCAAAAACCATAGAGGAAAAGATGGCTGCTTTTTGACTACTTATATACTTAAAACTGTGGTATATTAAACTAGAAGAGGCCGGGTGCAGTGGCTCATACCTGTAATCCCAGCACTTTGAGAGGCAGAGGCGGACAGATCACCTGAGGTCAGGAGTTTGAGACCAGCCTGGCCAACATGGTGAAGCCCCGTCTCTACTAAAAATACAAAAAAAAAAAAAAAATTAGCCAGGGGTGGTGGCAGGCGCTTGTAATCCCAGCTACTCGGGAGGCTGAGGCAAGAGAATCTTTTGAACCCTGGAGGTGGAGGTTCCAGTGAGCCGAGATCGCACACTGCACTCCAGCCTGGGCAACAGAGTGAGACTCCATCTCAAAAAGGAAAAAGAAAAAAAAAAACTAGAAAAAGGGTTACAAATGGGGAAAAAGTTTTTTAAAATCCAGTTTGTTCCCATAAAAGGTTAGTATCCCTCATAGATGATCTAAAAAGAGCTGTCTCTACTCAGCCCCAGCACCTCCGGTCTGGCCTTACTCCTGGCCAGGTGGGTCCTTTCCCACCAGCCTCACCCAGGAGCTTGTTAGCAACGCGGAGCTCAGCCCTACTCAGCCCTACTCAGCCCTGTTAGAGCAACCCGCACTTTCACAAGATTTCAGTAACACTAACTCTCAGCACCACGGTTGCTGACATAAAGCCCACATTTCCAACATAACTGGGGGGAATGTTCTTTCCAAAACACTCTGAATCCCCCAGAGTTCACCACAGTCTGTTCCCTGGCTGGATAGAGGACATTTAAGACAATTGTGCCAGGATCGGTTTACATGGGATTTCTCCCAGCCCCATCTGTGGTATAAGGTGAGGTATATCACAGCAAGATTTGCAATTAATTAGTACTTTGGAAATTGTTAGCATTTTTAGGAGTGCATTTTGGTTTCTTCTGCTGAAATAGTTCCCCGCAGACAAGGCAGGAGGGGGCTGAGCGGAGTTGAGTTAGGAGGAGCGGGCGCAGTCCTGGGCAGGAACTGCAGTCCCCAAGAGACTTTGGCTCTCACCTGAATCCCAGATCCCCCGGTCCCGCGGGCTTCATTCCCTGGATTTTCACACTGCCGGGGGAAGAAAGTGGAGGCTTTCTCTCAGTCCCCTCCCAAACCAGTCCCAGCCCCCAAATGGGAGCATTTTAACCCTGGGGCGAGCCCCTTCCGCTCCACTCCGCGGCCATCCAGCCCCATCTCCGCGGAGCCTTGGCTCCTCGATCCTGCAAGTGACATCAGCTGCTCTCCTTTTTCTTCCCGCGGTAGGTGGGAGATTCACGCCAGTCACTCACCCCGGGTTTACGTCCGTTTCCTCCGCCGCTCGCACCGTGGTTGCCGGAGGAGGAGCCGGTACTGGATCCCTGCAGGGGAAAGCAAGATTTCAAACGCTGTCCTAAAGGACCTAAAGGGGACCCAGTCGTTCCCAGCGGTGTTGCAGATTTGTTGGAACCCCAATCAGATTCCAGTCCTCTTTCCAGCCTCCACACCTTCCCCGTCTTTAGCCTGTTGGTCGCTGCAGAAAGTTATTCTGAGCATGGAGAAAGCCAGGTGTGGCCGAGGGTATTCGGAACTATGCAATGATTTGGGGAACCTAAGCTGCTGCCCACCGCAGGCCAGGGGTGGGAACCCCTGGAGCCCGGCCGCGCAGCAGCCGCGATCCTGCCACCAGGGGGCAGCAAGTGGAAGGGACCCGAGAGCCCTCACCTGGGAGCTGCCGGAGCTGCCTTGGTCACCATTCCCAGAACTGCCCTAGATGGGGGAGAAGAGGATTGTACGGGGAGCGGGGCATGAGAGCAGCTCAGGTTATTTGGCGTCTTGTGTTCATGCACCTCCTCGTGTCTGACACCTTTCCCAGACCCCCGAGGAAGCCAGATGTGGCTCCCTCTCCAGCTCGACTCCAAGACACGGGATGGGAGACGCCATCAGCCAAGGGGTTGGACAGGCCATTGGCCAGGAGGCTGGAGGGACTGCCGGCTCTGGAGTCAGTGAGGCCCGGGGCCCTGGGGTGGCAGCTGCGGGGTCACAACGCCCCTTCCTGCCCTCACACTCATGCAGGGGCCCCGTGTGTGAATGTCGTCTGCACCGTCGCTCTGTCAGCGTCGGTGGGTCTCCCGGATCACAGTCCTGCCCCCATTCTCCTGGAAGCTTCCCAGACAAGTGTCATATTCTCCCATGTCCCCCTCTCTTCTCCACCACCCCAGGATCTCCTGAGACTTGCCAAGTGGACTTGACTGCAAGAGCTTAGACAGGCGGGATAACGTCCCCACCATCACAGAGTGGAAAATAGGGATACAGAGTCAGAAGCTGTGGGGTGGCTCTGGCAGAAATGATAGTGTGCGTGTCAGGGGCACAGCATGGGTGGGGAACAGGAGGCTGAGGGAACCCCTGAGTGACGACTGCCAGGGAGACTGCCCATCCTGGGGCAGCGGCAGCTTTCAGAGAAACTTGGAGCCCTCTCCCGGCAGGGACCACCAGGGCCTTACCCCATCTCAGTCTTCCACAGAGGTGCCAAACTCACCCAGGAGGACTCACTGCTGCTGTCACCTCTACTGCCACTGTCACCTCTACTGCCACCATTGTTGTTGCTGCTGCCACCATTGTTGCTGTTGCTGCTGCCACTGTTGCCACTGCTGCCACTGCTGCCACCACCGTTGCCACCGCTGTTGCCACTGCTGCTGCCGCTGTTGTTGTCACTGTTGCTGCCACTGCCACTGCTGCCCGACTGTGAGCCACTGCCTCCCTGAGGGGCAGGAAGGGAGCAGGGCCAGGATTAAAGACAGAGCACCAAAACAGGCCCCACTTCTCTCCCTCTCCACCCAGGCCAAATTCCATGGTGCCCAGTCTAAGGGGAGCAGAACTTTTCCATTTCCTCCTGGTGCAAAACTCCCGGGTTGCCCCTCTCCACTCACCCCAGAGTTGCTTGAGCCTCCGCCTGAGCCAGATGGTGGGGGGTTAGTGCACTGCGGAGGGAAGGGGACAGTGAGTTTGGAGATGTCGGCCTCGGGCATGGACACAGGCCAGGCCTCTCCCGTTCTTTAGGGCTTGGCTTCCTTTCTCTTAACATGTTTCTCCCACCTCCCCTTCCCATCTGCCTCCTTCCCGGGCCCAGACCCAAGCCCGTCTCTTCCTCCCTTTTTTTTTTTTTTTTTTTTTGAGACAGGGTCTCACTCTGTTGCCCAGGCTGGAGTGCAGTAATGCGATCTTGGCTCACTGCAACCTCCCTCTCCCAGGTTCAAGTGATTCTCCTGCCTCAGCCTCCCAAGTGGCTGGGATTACAGGCACACGCCACCACGCCCAGCTGATTTTTGTATTTTTAGTGGAGACAGGGTTTCACCATGTTGGCCAGGCTGGTCTTGAACTCCTGACCTCAGGTGATCCACTTGCCTCGGCCTCCCAAAGTGCTGGGATTACAGGCGTGAGACTCCTCGCCCAGCCCCATCTCTTCCTCTCACCCCAATCCCTCCACTCCCGCATCTTGCTTTCCTCTTTCTCTTTCCCCAGCTCTCCGTAGCCTGCACCCAGTGGCTTCTTCGTTCGTTCGCAGCCCCTTCCTCTTACCCCTTCATTCTGGTTGCCGCTTCTCACTGAACCATAGCCAGGCTGGGCCACAGCTCCCTGCAGAGAGGGTGCGACTGAGTGTAGGATCCAGAGGGACCAGAGAGGCACGTGGAGTGTGTGGGCTTGGAGGGAGGGAGGTGGCAGGTAGCAGGTCTGGGGGTGACTTTACCTGAGTGTTGGTCCCAAAGTTTGGTGGCCCTCCATTGCCTCCTTGACCCCAGGGGGCTCCCTGAGGGTTGGTTCCAAAGCTGCCTGCTGAGTTTCCAGGATATCCCTGGCTCCACGGAGTCCCCAGACCTCCAGGATTGCCCTGGCCCTGGCCTCCAAGACCACCTTGAGAGCCAAAGGTGCCATGGCCTCCAGAAGTTTCCTGCAAGAATAACAAACCTGCACTTAGTGGGACCATCTCTGACCCTGACAGAGAAGAGCCAGAGCAAATTGTAGAGAGACCGGGAGAGGGACAGGCAGAGGGACTCCAGGGTGGCATAGGAGGGGGGCGGAACATAGAAGAAAGCTGCCCCAGAAGGCTGCAAGTAAGAGATCCATCCATCCTTTCAACCGTTTCCCAAGAATCTCAACCCAGAAG
Source organism: Mandrillus leucophaeus (assembly GCF_000951045.1). Lineage (NCBI taxonomy): Eukaryota > Metazoa > Chordata > Mammalia > Primates > Cercopithecidae > Mandrillus > Mandrillus leucophaeus. The sequence continues at coordinate 118,496 of NW_012102454.1, read as the reverse complement.
CCCACAGCCTCCCATTTCCACACCTGGCCCCACAGCCACTCACCCAAGCACCGTTGTGACCGGGTGCCCCCTGCCAGGAGCCGTGGACAGCATCTGCTCCGTGTTGAATGACATCCTCCACCTGTCTGCCAATCTCATGCCCAGGGTTTCCCAAAGCATGGGCTGCTTCCCCGACCCTGTTGCCCAAAGCATCTGCTGTGCCAAGGCCCGGAACCTGCCTGACTCCAGTGCCGACTGCCCCTCTGGTCCCTTGGCCAAGGGCCTCCCCAATATTTGTCCCAGTGCTTTCCCCTCCACTCTGCAGGGGGCCAGCCTCCCCACTGCCCAGGCAGAGGGCCAGCAGGAGGCAGGCCAGGGACCCCTGGAACTTCATCTCTGCCCAGCCCCCTCTCTCTCCAGAGTGTCTTCCTCCCACCAGGGTCTCCTTCTTGCCGCCCTTGCTCTGCGTCTGTGTGCCCTCCTCTGTCCTCCTCCTTCCGACTCCCTGTCCTCCCTCCCTCTGGGTCTGCAGCCTTCTGTCTCCTGTCCTCAACTTCCCGGCCTTCCCAGAGTCCACCTCCCTGTCACTACTCCTTATACTAGGTTGGGAGAAGGTGACAGGGCTGGGCAACCTGAGGTCCCTCCCCTCAGTGACTCAGGGCCCAGCCACCGATAGGGTAATGAGCGGTAATTGTGAGTCTCAGAGTCTCTGTCGAAACAGAGAGTGAACTGCATCAGGGAGGGAGGGAGAAACGGATGAGGTGATGCAAAAGCGCTCCCATTTCCCAACCCCAGGCATTCGGGGCGCTGGGTGGGGGCAGGGGCATTCAAGGAGACAGGTTGTCGGTGGCTCCTGGAGGCGGTGGGGTGGGGGCAGACTTAGAAAAGAGGAGTTACTGGCAGGACCCCACCAGGGGAGTAAGGACAGGGAAGCCCCAGGGGACAGGACCCACCCAGGCTCAGCCAGCCTGGCTCAGGGGCTCCAGAGTGACAGGCATAGCCCATCGTCGGCCTTTTTTGGTTTCAGCACCTCAGCCTCTCCTCTCCCTCTCCCCTCCCGCATTGCCACCTACAGGTGACTGCCCTGTTGTTCCTCCACACCTTCCAGCCCGAGAGAGAGACTGGCTGCGTGTCAGCTTCTGACATTCTGGGGAGAGCCCCCGGGGGGACCCTCAGTGTTGGGGAGGGAGGTGGCTGTCGCCCTTTGAGTGGTCAGCAGGGTGTCTCAGCGTTCGGGCTGCTCCCGGCTGAGAAAGCTGGGCGCGGAGCAGGACGGCCGGGCGCGCCAGCCACCCCCGGGGAACGAGTGGGAGGGAAGGCCAAGGGAGGGAGCCGCTGACCCAGGCGCCCATCCTGTTTACGCAGCCCTGGAGGGGCACGTGTGAGTATGAGCACCTATGAGGGGCGGGACCGGGCCAGCTCACCCCACCCATCCCCCAGGCCAGGGGCCAGGGCAGCAGTGGGAAGCGAGGAGAGGGTAGCACAAGGTCAGAAGTCATCCGTGAGTGCCACAGCCCTCTCCCCAGTCCCAGCTCGCGATACAGAACCTGGGAGCCTCCCCCCGCCTCACCTCTGCCCAGCAAATGTGGCTGCTTCTCTATTCCCAGGGGCCACAGGTTCTCCCACTGTCTCGTATCACTGGGGTTCATCACCCAGTTAGGAGGGGCCAGTTTCCATCAGCCTTTCTCAATGTCTCTCAGTCAGTCTCTCCCTCCTCTCTCCACCCCAATATCCGCACCCCACCTTGTAATATCCAACACTTCTTACCTTGTAAACACAATCCCCATCTGTCCTCCTCAGCTCCTGCTTCCCTGTTATTCCATCTCTTACTCGTTAATGATGATAATAATAATGGTGGTAATAATAACAACAATAATAATAATTACAGCTCCAGCTTATCAGCGCTTCTCTATGTACCCAGCATTGGACTAAGCACAAGCAGTTTAAGAATTATACAACTCTAGGAGATAGTTCTTTTTTTTAAGAGACAGGGTCTTGCCCAGGCTGGAGTACAGTAGCACACTCGTAGCTCACTGCAGCATGGACCTCCTGGGCTCAAGCGATCCTCCGTCTCACCCTCCCAAGTAGCTGGGACTACAGATGCACACCACCACGCCCAGCTAATTTTCTTTTTTTTCTTTTTGAGACACAGTCTTACTCTGTTGCCCAGGCTGGAGTGCAATAGCACAATCTTGGCTCACTGCAACCTCTGCCTCCCAAGTTCAAGCGATTCTCCTGCCTCAGCCTCCCAAGTAGCTGGGATTACAGGCGCCCGCCACCATGCCGGGCTAATTTTTGTATTTTTAGTAGAGACAGCATTTCACCATGTTGGCCAGGCTGGTCTCGAACTCCTGACCTCGTGATCTGCCCGCCTCGGCCTCCCAAAGTGTTGGGATGACAGGCATGAGTAAACA
>NW_012102454.1:109485-110503 GCF_000951045.1 Mandrillus leucophaeus | reverse complement strand
GTGCACCTCTTCTTCAACATCTGTGAGGGCGATGATCATGGTACTTGCCTCCTAGGTGGTTGTGGGGAAATGAATCATGCCTGTAAGTGCTTAGCACAGACCCTATAAAAGATGCCCAGTGTGAGCCACACCCAAACTCCTCTCCCTGTTCTTCAACATCTTCAGAAACCGGCCCTTCCTCTCCGTGTTTCTCCCTAGCCTGGCTCCACCCGTCTCAGGCAAAGCAGCCTGTGTCTTGCTCACATTCATTCCATGGCCCTTCCCAACCTGCTCAAGCCAGTGGCTTCCCTTCTGCTTTTGGCAGACATTGACGCCTGGCCTTGACATCACTGCTTGAACCTCTTCGTCTGGGGGGAAATGGATAGGATATTTGTAATATGATTACAGATTGTCGTAACCAACAGGAAAAACAAGATCAGGGCTATGAGAGAGAGTGACAGGGTGGCCGTAGCTCAGGTTGAGCGGTCAAGGTAGCTGAGATGCATAGGGTCGGGAAGAGCCAGTATGGGGGGCCGAGGGGCATGGAAAGTGTTGCTAGCAGAGGGAGCAGCATGCAAGACCTTCAGACAGGAGAGAGCCCAGCCTCTTTTACCCTCAAAACAGACTCAAAGCTCTGCTTTTTCAGAGGCCTCCCAGGACTGACTCAGTGTCTATCAATTATCTTGTATCTCTTTGGTATTTTCAGGACCCCCATCCAAGCAAACCCAGCAAGAAAATGTGCCTGAAAAATAGTCAATCAGCCGGGCGATGGCCAGGCACGGTGGTTCACACCTGTAATCCCAACACTTTGGGAGGCCGAGGCGGGCGGATCACCTGAAGTCAGGAGTTCGAGACCAGCCTGGCCAACATGGTGAAACCCCATCTCTACTGAAAATACAAAAATTTAGCTGGATGTGGTGGCGCGCACCTGTAAAGGAGGCTGAGGCAGGAGAATTGCTTGAGCCCGGGAGGCAGAGGTTGCAGTGAGCTGATATCACCCACTGCAATCCAGCCTGGATGACAGAGTGAGACCCTGTCT
>NW_012102454.1:106236-108580 GCF_000951045.1 Mandrillus leucophaeus | reverse complement strand
GTAGAGACAGCATTTCACCATGTTGGCCAGGCTGGTCTCGAACTCCTGACCTCGTGATCTGCCCGCCTCGGCCTCCCAAAGTGTTGGGATGACAGGCATGAGTAAACAATGGTATTACATCATACTTGCTGCAGCTCCTGCACTCTTTGTTTTTTGTTGGTTTATTTGTTTTGTTTTGAGATGGAGTCTCCCTCTGTCGCCCAGGCTGGAGTGCAGTGGAGTCCACGCCTGGCCTCCAGCTAATTTTTTAATTTTTATTTTTGTGGAGATGAGATCTTGTTGTGTTGCCCAGGCTGATCTTGAACCCCTGGGCTCATAAGATCCTCCTGCCTCAGCCTCCCAAAGTGCTGGGATGACAGGCATGAGTAAACAGTGGTATTACATTATACTTGCTGCAGCTCCTGCACGCTTTGTTTTTTGTTGGTTTATTTGTTTTGTTTTGAGATGGAGTCTCCCTCTGTCGCCCAGGCTGGAGTGCAGTGGCGCGATCTCGGCTCACTGCAACCTCCACCTCCCTGGTTCAAGCAATTCTCCTTCCTCAGCCTCCCAAATAGCTGGGATTACAGGTGCACACCACCATGCCCAATTAATTTTTGTATTTTCAGTAGAGATGGGGTTTGACCATGTTGGACAAGCTGGTGGCGAACTCCTGACCTCAAGTGATCCGCCCACCTCAGAGTCCCAGAGTGCTGGGATTACAGGTGTGAGCCATCGCGCCCGGCCACGTGCCCTGTTTGTTAAGAAGGAAGATTAGCAAGGATGAAAGAGGTGTTCTGACTCACCAGCACAACTGGACACGGGGTCTTTCTCAAAGGTAGGTCCAGGCCTCAGGAGAATAACACTAATAATAAATGTTTTCAAAAAATAAACATAATTGAGGTCTTTCTCTTTAACACACAGAGCTTAAAAGAAAATTGAGAAGAAAGTAAGTTTCTCCCTGTGTGATTCAGTTATTCAAAGCTGTGTCCACGGTTCACCTCAATTCTCCCACGCCACCAACAGGCCCGTGTTCTACTGCTAGGAAAAAATTGCCCTCAGACGTCGCCGGACCTGAGGAGCCACCGCAGGTCAGCCCTAGGGCATCCTTATTAAATACCTAGTGTGAACCAAATAAAATATTAGGTGCTTTCAGATACATGATCTCATTGAATCCTCAGTATGACCACAAGAGGTTAATATTATTTTCATTATACAGATGAGGTAACTGAGGCCCAAGTGGCTCAGCATCACACACAAAATCATATGTGAAAAGACTGTGGGAAAATAGAGTTGTCAAAACTTGAGCCAGGCACTTTGGGAGGCTGAGGCAGGTGGATCATCTGAGGTCAGGAGTTCAAGACCAGCCTGGCCAACATGGTGAAAACCCCGTCTCTACTAAAAATACAAAAATTAACCGAGTGTGGTGACAGGCACCTATAATCCCAGCTGCCCGGGAGGCTGAGGCAAGAAAATTGCTTGAACCTGGGAAGTGGAGGTTGCAGTGAGCCAAGACTGCACCATTACACTCCAGCCTGGGCAACAGAGCGAAACTCCGTCTCAAAACAACAACAACAACAACAAAAACTTGAGCCAGGTCAGTCTGACTCCAAACAGCTTTCTCTCCTCCATCACCATGCCACCCGTGTTCTTACCCGTGATGGCACCCACAAATCTGACATGCCTACGTCATGTCCAAGGCCCTCTGGTCTCAGCTCTTCTCGTTAATTCACCACATCATTCATTCAGCAAATATTTATGACTACCTGCTCCGTGACACGCCTATTCCGGACACTGGGGATACAGCCTAGAAACCATTCTCCAGCTAAGTGACACCTCGTAATCCCAGCCCATGCCTGCAATCCCAGCACTTTGGGAGGCCGAGGCAGGTGGACGACTTGAGGTCAAAAGTTCGAGACCAGCCTGGGCAACACAGAGAGACCCCATCTCTAAAAAATGTTTTTGAAAAAGTAGTTGGGTGTGGTGGTGCACGCCTATAGTTCTAGCTACTCCAGAGGCTGAGGTGAGAGGATCGCTTGAGCTCTAGAGGTTGAGGCTGCTATGATCGCACCACTGCACTCCAGCCTGGGTGACAGAGTGAGACCTTGTCTCAAAAAAAGCATTCTCCTTGCAGAGTTTACATTCACGGTGAGAGAAGTTGGGCAATAGGTGACAGAGAGGTGTTTTAAATAGGATACTCGGGAAAGGCTCTTTGAGATGTGACCTGTGAGCTGAGCCCTGCAGGGAGTGGAAGTGTGAGCCGTGGGGATTAGCTGGGGCTAGTGGATTCCAAGCAGCGGGAACAGCCATGCAAAGGCCTGGAGGCAGGAGCCTGCCTACTGTATTTGAGAACCATTGTGGCTGGAGC
>NW_012102454.1:103203-106186 GCF_000951045.1 Mandrillus leucophaeus | reverse complement strand
GAAAATTGAGAAGAAAGTAAGTTTCTCCCTGTGTGATTCAGTTATTCAAAGCTGTGTCCACGGTTCACCTCAATTCTCCCACGCCACCAACAGGCCCGTGTTCTACTGCTAGGAAAAAATTGCCCTCAGACGTCGCCGGACCTGAGGAGCCACCGCAGGTCAGCCCTAGGGCATCCTTATTAAATACCTAGTGTGAACCAAATAAAATATTAGGTGCTTTCAGATACATGATCTCATTGAATCCTCAGTATGACCACAAGAGGTTAATATTATTTTCATTATACAGATGAGGTAACTGAGGCCCAAGTGGCTCAGCATCACACACAAAATCATATGTGAAAAGACTGTGGGAAAATAGAGTTGTCAAAACTTGAGCCAGGCACTTTGGGAGGCTGAGGCAGGTGGATCATCTGAGGTCAGGAGTTCAAGACCAGCCTGGCCAACATGGTGAAAACCCCGTCTCTACTAAAAATACAAAAATTAACCGAGTGTGGTGACAGGCACCTATAATCCCAGCTGCCCGGGAGGCTGAGGCAAGAAAATTGCTTGAACCTGGGAAGTGGAGGTTGCAGTGAGCCAAGACTGCACCATTACACTCCAGCCTGGGCAACAGAGCGAAACTCCGTCTCAAAACAACAACAACAACAACAAAAACTTGAGCCAGGTCAGTCTGACTCCAAACAGCTTTCTCTCCTCCATCACCATGCCACCCGTGTTCTTACCCGTGATGGCACCCACAAATCTGACATGCCTACGTCATGTCCAAGGCCCTCTGGTCTCAGCTCTTCTCGTTAATTCACCACATCATTCATTCAGCAAATATTTATGACTACCTGCTCCGTGACACGCCTATTCCGGACACTGGGGATACAGCCTAGAAACCATTCTCCAGCTAAGTGACACCTCGTAATCCCAGCCCATGCCTGCAATCCCAGCACTTTGGGAGGCCGAGGCAGGTGGACGACTTGAGGTCAAAAGTTCGAGACCAGCCTGGGCAACACAGAGAGACCCCATCTCTAAAAAATGTTTTTGAAAAAGTAGTTGGGTGTGGTGGTGCACGCCTATAGTTCTAGCTACTCCAGAGGCTGAGGTGAGAGGATCGCTTGAGCTCTAGAGGTTGAGGCTGCTATGATCGCACCACTGCACTCCAGCCTGGGTGACAGAGTGAGACCTTGTCTCAAAAAAAGCATTCTCCTTGCAGAGTTTACATTCACGGTGAGAGAAGTTGGGCAATAGGTGACAGAGAGGTGTTTTAAATAGGATACTCGGGAAAGGCTCTTTGAGATGTGACCTGTGAGCTGAGCCCTGCAGGGAGTGGAAGTGTGAGCCGTGGGGATTAGCTGGGGCTAGTGGATTCCAAGCAGCGGGAACAGCCATGCAAAGGCCTGGAGGCAGGAGCCTGCCTACTGTATTTGAGAACCATTGTGGCTGGAGCGGTGTCGGGATGGGAGAAGCTAAAGTCAAAGAGGGAAAGATCCTGGGGTCTTGGGGACTGTTATGAAGACTGACTTTTTTTCTTTTTTCTTTTTTCTTTGTTGTTGCTCAGGCTGAAGGTCAATGGCACAATCTCAGCTCACCACAACATCCACCTCCAGGGTACAAGTGATTCTTCTGCCTCAGCCTCCCAAGTAGCTGGGATTATAGGCGCCTGCCACGATGCCTGGCTAAGTTGTGTATTTTTAGTAGAGACGGGGTTTCGCCATGTTGTCTAGGCTGGTCTCGAACTCCTGATCTCAAGTGATCCACCCACCTAGGCCTCCCGAAGTGCTGGGATTACAGGTGTGAGCCGCCACACCTGGCCAACTTTGACTTTTATTTTTACTCTGAATGAGGTGGAACCAGCCAAGGGTTCTGGGCTGCCATGGGTGCTAACAGCGTTCACCTAGGGAACAGATGGTTGGGGGTTGTGGAGTACAGAGACCAGGGAGGAGAGAAATTGGAGGCTGGACTCAGTCTGGTGGGAAGATAAGGCCTTGGGGGTGGGTGATGTTTCTGCTCCCTTCTGTGGGATGCCAGGTCTCAAACTGGCACCTACGGTCTCACCTCTTCCACGGTGCCTATCCCAGAGCCTACATTCAAACCCTAGCTCCACTGCTTACTAACCATGATCTTAACCCATCTGTGCAACAATTTTCTCATCTGGAAAGAGGGGTGAATGTGAGGATTGAGTGAAGCAATACAAGTAAATTGCTTAGAGAAGTGTCTGCCACTCAGAAGCACTCAATATATTTCTCGGCAGTGCTGATCACGTTGCTGTGGCTGGAATGCTTTCTTGGCAGTTGTTTAATCTTGAGACACACACATGCACACATCCTGAAATGCCAGATACATGGCTCACGCCTGTAATCCCAGAACCTTGGGAGGCCAAGGAGGGAAGATTGCTTGAGCCCAAGAGTTCCCAACCACGCTGGGCAACATGGTGAGACCCCGTCTCTACAAAAAATACAAAAATTACCAGGGTGTAGTGACATGTGCCTGTAGTCCCAGCCACTTGAGAAGCTGAGCCCGTGGATCGCTTGAACCCTGGAAGCAGAGGTTGCAGTGAGCCATGATTACGCCACTGCACTCCAGCCTGGATGACAGGGCGAGACCCTGCCTCAATTTAAAAAAAAAATGCCAGATACAGAAACTTACTTTTAAAGAACACTCATTTGGAGCCAGAATGGGGTGGCTCACACCTGTAATCCCAGCACTTTGGGAGGCCAAGGCAGGCTGATTACCTAAGATCAGGAGTTCAAGACCAGCCTGGCCAACATGGTGAAACCCCATCGCTACTAAAAATACAAAAATTAGCCAGGCGTGGTGTGCGCCTGTAATCCCAGCTACTTGGGAGGCTGAGGCAGGAGAATCTCCTGAACCTGGGATTCGGAGGTTGCAGTGAGCCAAGATCGTGCCGCTGCACTCTAGCGTGGGCAACAGAGCAAGATTCTGTCAAAAAAACCAAACAAACAAGACAACATTCATTTGGATGTAGCCCCCTCCC
>NW_012102454.1:87448-101915 GCF_000951045.1 Mandrillus leucophaeus | reverse complement strand
GTTTTTTAAATAAAAATAAATAAAGTCAATGAAAGCTTTCATTTCACAAAAGAAAGAGTCCCTTGAATTTTGCCTTTTCAAAAGCCGCCACTGCAGGATTCCTTTAAGTAGAGCCTCCCCCAATACCTGTGAAACGAAGTCCAGCACAGAGCAGACCCTCACTCAGTATGTGACATGAATGGAAGGTTCTATTTACATCAGTGCAGCAAGCAGGTGGGTGCCGTGGCTCACACCTGTATTCCCAGCACTTTGGGAGGCTGAGGCGGAAGGATTGCTTGAGCTCAGGAGTTCAGGACCAGCCTGCGCAACATAATGAGACCCCCATCTCTACAAAAAAAAAATTTTAAATTAGCCAGGCATGATGGTGTGTGCTTGTAGTCCCAGCTACTTGAGAGGCTGAAGTGGGAGGATTCCTTGAGCCCAGGAGATTGAGGCTGCAGTTAGCCGTGACCCTGCTACTGAACTCCAGCCTGAACAACAGACCAAGACTCTGTCTCAAAAAATAAAGAAGACAAAATGCAGCAAACATAATGTTTACAGTTTACTTTGAAATGCATCAAAAATGTTTGCTATGGGGCTAAATGGACAGATGCGTGATCAAGCAAGTATGGTAAAATCTAAGCGGTGAGAATGTTGGTGTTCACTCTAAAACTCATCTTTTCATGATGTTTGAAATGTTTTCAAAATAAAATATCGCAGGGGGAGGGAAGGAGCATATGTAATGAAATTATGGTATTCCACAGAATAAGGGAAAACGCAGTGACTATAAAGTGAGGAACCTCACGTTTTTTGCACAAATGTAGGCCCCTCCCCTTGCCAGTCATTGAGCTCTTATTGATGCGTGGCTTTGTGTGTTTGCATTCACATTCTGTTTATAGGCCTTGCCTCCGAGAGGAAAGCTGTGAATTCCCCAAGGGCAAGAGCACTGTCTCTTAGTTCCAGTCCCCCACTGACGGAATTTTGGAGCTGGAAGCAACAGTTGTGGAATCCCTGCCTCCGGGAAATACGCTGCCTTCAGGCATCTTGCTCCTGATTGGAACGCAAGTCTCCCAGCGCCCAGGCTAGTGCCTGGGAATGTTACAGAGACTTCATGGGGAACCATGAGAAGTCAGGTGCTGGCGATAGACGGAGCCAGACCCAGGCCTGCTGTTTTCTCTGCGGGTGCCCTTGTCCCACTGAGCTGCAGCGTCCTCATCCATACAGTGTTGACGAGAAGAGGGCTTCTGCCTTTGGGTTGTGGGAGACTTAAAGAACATGAACGGGCCAGACGAAGTGGCCTTGCCTGTAATCCCACCACTTCGGGAGGCCAAGGCAGGAGAATCCCCTGAGCCCAGGAGTCTGAGAACAGCCTGGGCAATATAGTGAGGCCCTGTTTTTTGTTGTTGTTGTTGTTGTTTTTGCGACGGAGTCTCGCCTTGGAGTCTCGCCTTGTCGTTCAGGCTAGAGTGCAGAGGTGCAGTCTCAGCTCACTGCAACCTCCACTTTCCAGGTTCAAGTGATTCTCCTGCCTCAACCTCCTGAGTAGCTGGGATTACAGGCACCCACCACCACACCCAGCTAATTTTTTTTTTGTATTTTTAGTAGAGACAGGATTTCACCATGTTGGTCAGGCTAGTCTCGAACTCTTGACCTCGTGATCCGCCAGCCTTGGCCTCCCAAAGTACTGGGATTACAGGCGTGAGCCACTGCACCCGGCCAAAAAAATAATTTTTAATTAGCCAAGTGTGGTGGTGCGTGCCTATAGTTCCAGCTACTCAAGAGGCTGAGGCGGGAGACTCCCTTGAGCCCAGGTTTGAGAACAGCCTGGGCAATATAGTGAGACTAGTGAGACCCCCCTCTCCAAAAAAAAAAAAAAAAAAAATTTAATTAGCTGAATATGGTGGCGCGTGCCTGTAGTAGTTCCAGCTACTCAGGAGGCTGAGGTGGGAGGATTGCTTGAGCCCAGGAGGTCGAGGCTGCAGTGAGCCATGATCGCATCTCTGCACTCCAGCCTGGACGAAAGAGCAAGACTCTGTCTCAAAAAAAAAAAAAAAAAAAAAGAGAGAATATGAACAACTCTGTACCCGGTACCTTGAGTCTAGCAAGTGCTCTATACTCAGTAATTGTAATCGTTGTTCCTCTGGGCTTTGAATGGTGCACAGATCTGAAAATGGGGCCTTCTGTGCCCCCACTCAGGTGGCTCCTGTCACCAACATGTCTTCCACCTGAGCCTTCCATCCTTCCCCTTCCTTCCCCTGAGAGGATCCCCGGCCCCATCCCGTGTCTCACTTTTCCTGTTCACCGATTCCCCCTCTCCGCTGCTGCCAAAGGGCAAAGACCTCTGTTTTTCCAGAATATCCTTTGTAGCTCTTCACTGTCTCTCTCCCTCCACTCACTGACTGTGTAAACTTGGTCATGTTTCTTAATGTGTGCAAGCCCCCACGTGCTTCTCTATAAAATGGGGCAATAACAGTCCCTTTCACCTAACTGGGTGGTTGGGAGGAGTCAATGATGTCATGCAGGTAACGCGCCTGGCAGGCAGCCTGGCATGTCTTAACTGCACAATAAATACAAGTTACTGTTGTTATTCTTTTGGCGCCCCACCCCCTTGACTGAGGATGCTACCTCCTGGACCCAGACCATTCTCTCCCGGTGTGTCTGTCCCCACCAGTGGCCGGCAGTGCTTTTCCCTGCACGAGTCCTCCTGCCATTAGCCAGCACGAACTTTGCGCCCCAGTAAAGTGTAGTTTGCCCCCATTACCTGCCCTTTTACGGCTGATCAGCCTGAAATCTCCAGCCCAACCCCTCTGTGCATCAGACACCCCAACTCCTTCAGCAAAGTAACAAGACAAGCCAAGCCCCTCCCGCCTCCCTGTCCATCCCTCCTTAGGGAGCCCAGGGGACCACGATGAGACAGCATAGTGTATCGAGTTTATTCACAAATCCCAGTACAACCCCCTTCAGGGACTCCAGAAACCTGTCCCCCACCCCCAGCCCCTCCAGGTCATGTCCGCTGATGTGACAACGGCAACATTAGTCTCCCAGCAAGGGCAGGTGCCCGTTTAGGGCATGATGTTGGCGACGCTCTGGAAGACAGAAGGAGAGCAGGGTGAATTCTGGGTCTACAGTCATGACCAGGGCCTGAGACCTCAGCCCCACCCCTCAGGAGAAGCGCAAGGGGCACTGGCTGCTCTGGCCCCGGAGTTAGGTTCTAAGGAACAGCTTCAGGAAGACAGCATCTAAACTTAAGAACATGAGGAAGCCAGCTCCCCCGGCCAGAGGGGCTGGGGCCTCTGCAGGAACAAGCAAGCCTCGTGTGTTTAGCCTCAGAGGATGCTCTGCAGCCCCCATAGCCCAGGATACACAAGGGTGGGCCTTCCTCCTCCATGACACACCCTCACCCTGGCCTGCACCCGGTCTCAGGCAGCAGATATAATAAATGCAAAAAAAGCCTGGGCACAGTGGCTTATGCCTGTAATCCCAGCACTTTGGGAGGCCAAGGAAGAGGGGATCACTTGAGATCAGGAGTTCAAGACCAGCCTGGCCGATATGGTGAAATCCCCGTCTCTACTAAAAATACAAAAATTAGCTGGGCATGTTGGCGCACACCTGTAATCCCAGCTACTCAGGAGGCTGAGATAGGAGAATCACTTGAACCCAGGAGGTGACGGTTGCAGCGAGCTGAGATTGCGCCACTGCACTCCAGCCTGGGAGACAGAGTGAGACTCTGTCTCAATAAATTAAAATAAAGAAAGAGAGTCAGGAGGTTACTTTGAGCCCCAAGTGGGAACAAGGATTCCACTGGAGCCTCTACGCTGGGGTGACCTTGCACCAGGGAGAGGACAAAGCCACAGGCTCCTCCTCTCAGCATGAAGCAAAGGCATTTGCAGCAGGGTGGGGGGACAGGAGGGAAGTCAGTCAGGAACGAGGATAGGGAGAAAGAGGGAATGAGAACAGTCAGCAGCCCCTCCCCCCTCCCTGGCTCCTAGGGGCGCCAGGGCCCTGGAGGTCTTCTCTGCCAGCTTGTGTTTGCCTTGGTGGAAATGAAAAGCACCCAAAAGATGAGGGCAGGGTGCAAAGGGGAGGGAGCGGGTGGAGAGAGGGAAGCCCAGGACTGGGTATCAGGTTGGAGGGTCCAACAGACACTGGGAAGGGATCAGGGTGAGAGTGTCTATCAGGACGCAGAGCAGAAAGGAGACACCGTGTGGCACTCACCCTCCACAGAGCGGGAAGGTTGATGAAAGGTGTGTTGACCGAGGCCTGCAATCCAAGGACAAGAAGGTCAGTTTCCAGCGTCCGACCCACAGCCACGCTAGGGAACTCCCAGGGGCCTTCTCTCCCCTACCCCGGAGTCCGCACTTACCCCAGAGGCTAACGGCGTGGTTGTGGCCCCTCCTTGATGGCCGGAAGATCCGCTTTGATGGTTGCCCTGTGGACAAAGCCCAGACTCTTGTTACAAACCCTTAATCCTGGGGGTCTCCCAGTTCCCTTTCCCCAGTGACCTGGTCCCCTCCAGGGTGACTGGGGCTGGGGTGGGAGGCACAGCTTAACCCACTGCCTCCTCACTATCCAGAAGAAAACCCAAAGCCCGTGCTCCCGTGGGCATTCTGCCTCCTGCTACCTTTTCCTCCCCAAAGCCCCTTTTAATTTCCTTAACGAAGTGCCCTCAGTCACGGAGGAGGGGCTGGTGGAAAGGGAAGGTAGAGGACCCATGCCATTAGCAGGACCTAGTTTCACCTCAGCCCTGACCTCACATCTACCCTTCTATGCCCTGTCTAGCTGCATCCCTAACTCCACTGATCCTCATCCTTAACCCAGCCCCAGACACTCAGCCATGCACCCCAGCAGCGCCCCCAACCCCGGTTGCTGTTGCGAGCCCCAACTCCCACAGTGCACCTCTGCTCGCGGCACCCTGCAGCCTGCCGCGCCCACTCCTCTGCTGCACCGTTCCTCCCCACCCTGGCTCTGTCTGGCGGCAGATGCGGCTCTGGGCTTTGAGTTCGGAGCCAGTCACATCTTGCAGATCCCAGGACCCCTCATGGAGCCTGGAAAGTGAGGGCGCACAGGAGTCCACCCTCTCCTGCTCCCCACGCTCCCTTCTTGGTGTCTGTTCTGTTGTGAGTGGCGCTATTTGCCTGCCTCCAATCTCTGTTCCCTCTACATATTTTATTACTATTATTTTTTGAGACAGAGTCTCACTCTGTTGCCCAGGCTGGGGTGCAATGGCACGATCTTGGCTCACTGCAACCTCCGCTTCCCGGGTTCAAGGGATTCTCCTGCCTCAGCCTCCTGAGTAGCTGGCATTAGAGGCGCCCGCCACCACACCCGGCTAATTTTTGTATTTTTAGTAGAGACGGGGTTTCACCATGTTGGCCAGGCTTGCTCTTGAACTCCTGACCTCAAGCGATCCGCCTGTCTCGGCCTCCCAAAGTGCTGGGATTACAGGCATGAGCCACTGAACCTGGCTTCTGTTCCCTCTACATAAATGGGTGAGAGAAACCTTCCAGAAAAACTCTCCTGGCTGGGCAGTGTAGGGGAAGAAAACACTGGCCTGCCCTCCGCCAAAGCTGGGCACTAGCCACAGGACCTTGGCACGTCCCCTAACTTCTCTGAGCCTTTGTTTCCTTATCTGAGAATCAGGGCGCCAGCAGCCTCATCTTGACCACATCAGAGGGTAGTTACGAAGATTGCACAGGCCAAGGCTCATCTGCAAAAGCTGTTCCTCATGCTCACTCTCCTCACCAGGTTTTCTCAACACTCAATGCCTTTGCAGTGAGTGCCTATACTAGATCTTGATCTCAGGAACTGTTTCCCATTCCCCAGGAGGGGCTTCACGGTCCCCACTTGAGGCCCCCTTAACCAGGAGTGCCCACCAACCTGTCTGATACATGCTTTGCAGATAAGGTGGCTCACCCTATCTGACCAGCTACCACCAGCTTCTTTGTAAGGGAGATGGGGAAAGGGGAGAAGCACAGTGATACAGCTGCCCAAGCTTCTTTCACCAAACGAAGACTACATGGACCCCCCCAAATGTCCCAGGGGTTTAACCTTTCCCTCCCCCAACCCCCATGTCCCCCATTTCCCCATCCCTGTTCACCTACATTCAGCAGCTGGTTGGCCTCCTTGCTGGCTTGGTTGACCCCATTATGAGCATTCTGCGGCTCCTTCCCGGCCTGGCCAGCAGCATGGTGGGCACCTTGGCCAAGCTTCTCCACTTCCTTTCCAGCCTGGTCAGCAGCATGGTTGACCCCTTGACCAAGTTTCTCTGCTTCCTTCCCAGCCTGGTGGACCCCAGTGTGGAACCCTTGGACCGCTTTGTCTGCTTCTTTTCCGGCCTGTTCAAGGGTATGGTGAACTCCCTGGCCAAACTGCTCTGCCTCCTTCCCAGCCTCGTGAACCCCGGTGTGGAACCCTTGGACCGCTTTGTCTGCTTCCTTTCCGGCCTGGTCAGCAGCATGGTTGACCCCTTGGCCAAGTTTCTCTGCTTCCTTCCCAGCCTGGTGGACCCCAGTGTGGAACCCTTGGACCGCTTTGTCTGCTTCCTTTCCGGCCTGTTCAAGGGTGTGGTGAACTCCCTGGCCAAATTGCCCAGCCTCCTTCCCGGCCTCATGGACCCCAGGTTGGACACCGTGGACTGCTATGTCTCCCTCTTTCCCAGCCTGCCCTGCTGCATAGTGAATGTCGTGGCCAAACTGCCCCGCCTCCCTTCCAGCCTGACTAATGCCATGATGGAGGCCTTGGACCGCTCCGTCTCCCTCCTTCCCCACCTGCGAGGCAGCATGGTGGACTCCCTGGCCAAACTTCTCTGCTTCCTTCCGGGCCTCATTAACCCCATGGTGGATCCCATGGCCGAGCTTCTCTGTTTCCTTCCCAAACTGACTGGCAGCATGGTGGACCCCCTGGCCTAACTTCTCTGCCTCCTTCCCAACCTGACCAGCAGTATGGTGGATTCCCTGGCCAAACTTCTCTGTCTCCTTCCAGCCCTCACTGAGTCCATGATGGACCCCCTGGCCAAACCTCCCTGCCTCATTTCCCGCCTGCCCTGCAGCATGGTGGATACCCTGGCCAAACCTCCCTGCCTCATTTCCGGCCTGCCCCACAACATGGTGGGCCCCCTGGCCAAACCTCCCAGCCTCATTTCCGGCCTGCCCCGCAGCATGGTGGGCCCCGTGGCCAACCTTCTCTGCCTCCTTCCCAACCTGACCAGCAGCATGGTGGATCCCCTGGCCAAACTTCTCTGCCTCCTTCCCAACCTGACCAGCAGCATGGTGGGCCCCCTGGCCAAACTTCTCTGCCTCCTTTCCAACCTGACCAGCAGCATGGTGGGCCCCCTGGCCAACCTTCTCTGCCTCCTTCCCAACCTGACCAGCAGCATGGTGGGCCCCCTGGCCAAACTTCTCTGCCTCCTTCCCAACCTGACCAGCAGCATGGTGGATCCCCTGGCCAAACTTCTCTGCCTCTTTCCCAACCTGACCAGCAGTATGGTGGATCCCCTGGCCAAACTTCTCTGTCTCCTTCCAGCCCTCACTGAGACCATGGTGGGCCCCCTGGCCAAACCTCCCTGCCTCATTTCCTGCCTGCCCTGCAGCATGGTGGATACCCTGGCCAAACCTCCCAGCCTCATTTCCAGCCTGCCCCGCAGCATGGTGGGCCCCCTGGCCAAACCTCCCTGCCTCACTTCCCGCCTGGTTGGCCCCGTGATGGACCCCATGCTGGATCAGTTTGTCTGCCTCCTTCCCAACCTGTCCAGCAGCGTTGTTGACCTCATGGCCAAACTTCTCTGCTTCCTTTCCTGCTTGTCCAATACCATGGTTGATCTCATGGGCTACCTTGTCCATTCCGTGGTTGAGCCCCTGGACGCCTTTGTCCAACTCCTTGCCGGTGTGGCTCCCCATGTTGCTAAGTCCGTTGAAAACCTTCTCCACTTCCCTTCCAGCGTGCGTGATTCCACTGTTGATGCCATCCAGGGCCTTGCCCACCTCTCTCTCTGCATTGCTCAGCCCTCGGTTGATCCCTTCAATGACCTTCTCAATGGGGTCATCGCTGGCCGCCCATCCAGGCAGGGCCCCCAGTAGCAGAAGGAGGGAGCAGGAGCTGACCAGATGTGCAAGATGCATATTGCTGGGAAGGTCGGGGAGGATGCAGAGAGGAGCCTGGGAAGCCACACTGCTATTTATTCTCTCTCCCTCTAGCCCTCTTCTCCACCCCTCATGACTCAATTACCCCTGTGAGGCACTGACTTGGTCCTCAGTCAAGGAGGTGTTTCCCAGGGAGATTTGGAGTTGAGCAATGGAGAGGAGGAGGAAGAGAGGGTGAGTCATGGATGGAGAAGAACTCTGGCATCTTTGCTTCTTGCCCTCCACCCCAGAGATGGGTGTCTGCCCTTCCAACCACCTCCTGTTTTCATTCCTCACCCACTGTCCAGGACTCCTCTCTCTCAAACCCACCTTCCACCACTCTCTGTCCCTGGGATGCAGGGGATTCCTCAACACCTCACTCCTCTCAGGCATCTAAGCCTCCAGCTCCCCCAGCAGTGAGGGGCTACAATGATGGGAGGCACCGTCTGGAGAGGGAAGAACCCTAGGGGGTTTGAAGGAGTCATCAGACCTCATTCTTGTGGGCCGGCCCCTGCCCTTCACTCATTCCATTCCAGTCACACAGGCCTTCTCCCTGTTCCACAAACACACCAAGCTCATTCTTGCTGCAGGGCCTTTGCACATGCTCCTCTCTCTGCCTGGAATGCAGAACCCAGATCTTTACATGGCTGGCTCCTCCTCATCCGTACTTGACTTAAATGCCAACTTTGAAAGAAAACCTCCCCTGACCATAACATGACATTAACTATACTCTGTAGTATCACCCTTTTGTTTTCACAGCAAAAAAAAAAAAAAAAAAAAAAATTCTGAAATTACCTTTATTTTTTATTGCTTGTCTCACCTACTAGGAATGTAAATTGGTCATGTTGGTCACTGCTGTATTCATAGCTTCTTGGACACTGCCTGGGGTTCGGTAAATATTTATTGACTGGACAAATGGATAGATTCAAGGAAGCCAAAGGAAGAGACTCCAAGCCCAAGTCTGGGTTTACAGGGTGCTGGAGGGAAGGGCGCCTGGGTCGCCAGGACAGCATAGGGTCTCTTGGGGAGTGTTGCGGATTTTGGAGGCGGGATCCCATTCCTGTCACAGAACCCAGACCGCCTGCCTCCCAGCCCTTGGGCAAGGGCAGGGGGCTGATTGCCATGAGCTGGAACAGGACGCAGTGTCTCCTGAAAAGCCGGTCGAGGCAGCCACGGGGAGGGGCCGAAGACCCGGGGCAGCAGGAGCCTGTGAGACAGAACCTGGGCTGGGGCCAGGCGCTCATCCTTCCTGCCCTCCCCGCATGGGCCCTCCTAAGCCCCAACCTGAAGCTCCAAGCGTTGACATTTTGGCTCAGGTTGGAGGGGAAACAGCTGAGAGTCTGACCTTGGGCATGAAAAGGGCATTAGAAGGAAGGGCAGGTGGTGGTGGGCAGGCTTGGGGCAGCAGATGGATCTAGGATCCGGTTTGGAGGAGGCTAAGACCAGAACAAGAGCCAGTGGGTGGCTACAGTGGGTGCAAGGGTGAAAGATATTTGGGTTTTGGTGCTAAGGGGAGAGACTGAGAGAGGGGTGGAGGTGGGATTGCTGGTGGGAAGGCCAGGCAGGAAGGAATGTGCAGGGTGTGAGCAGCTGGAGGTGGCAGAGCTATGTGTGTGGGTGCCCAGGTGTGGCGAGAATCTGCACGTGTTTTCAGGCTTTGCTCAAACAAGAGTGCTAAGGCCCACTCCCTTCAGAGGACCCAGGGTTCCTCTCCAGCTCCTGGACACTTGACTCCACCCAAAGACAGGCATCCCAGGACAGATTCCCAGAAGCTTCTGCCTTCTCTGGGCTCTGCCTATAGAGGGTGACTAAGTGTGCCACCTCTCCAAGCTTGAGTTCATCAAATCTGTTTCCTGGTTTCACACTCCAGAGAAAAAGCCAACTTCCTGGGCAAACTCAGGTGTGGTTTTTCTGCCCTGGTCCAGGGCCGAAATGATGGAGTTTCCCACACCAGGAGGTGGCTGGGCAGAGAAGAGTGGGTGATGAGTGTCAGAATCCTAATCCACCCGGAGATCAAGAGGTGGCATTTCTCCCACTTTGAACTGTGTTCCATCTTCTTTTTGTTTTTTTGGAGGCACAGTCTCGCTCTATCCCCCAGGCTGGAGTGCAGCGGCGTGATCTCAGCTCACTGCAACCTCTGCCTTCCAGGTTCAAGTGATTCTCCTGCCTCAGCCTCCTGAGTAGCTGGGATTACAGGTACACGCCACCACACCTGGGTAATTTTTGTATTTTTAGTAGAGATGGAGTTTCACCATGTTGGCCAGGGTGGTCTCAGACTCCTGACCTCAGGTGATCCACCTGCCTCGGCCTCCCAAAGTGCTGGGATTACAAGCGTGAGCCACTGCACCCAGCCAAAATCAGCCCTTTTTTAATCCTGGTTTTGTCGATGTTATATTTTTCACCTCCTTGATTGTACACCAAAATGTAGCCCCCTTTGTTTAATTAATCATCTGTGTTTTGGTCTCGGTTCATTAAAACCTCCTCACCTGTACACCCGGTTTACTTTCTTCTCCCAGGCTATCAAAGAAGGAGAACCTCCCCCTGCCCCAGTCCCATGGCAGGTGCTTGGCAAATGAATTTCCCATGGATGTTGGCGGAAGGAAGAGGTTATCTCATTCTGCCCCTTCTTGCATCCATCCCTCTCTGGGATGGTGACTCCTTCCTGGCGCAAACCCCGACTCCCCCTGAATCTTGGTCACAGCTGCGTGTCAACCTGCTGTGCAGGTGAGGGTGCCTGCCTGTGAGTCACTGAGGTGCAAGCAAACCCCTACCCCGGGGTTGCAGGGAAGGGAGCTGTTTGTCCACTTGTGGTTTGTCAGATGTTTATTGAAAACCTGCTTTGTGTTGTTCTAAGTGCTAGAGGCACAGTTGTGAACAAACAAACAAGAACGGGAGCCCTGTGAGGGGTTTAGAGCCCAAGGGGGAGACATCGAACAAATAAACCAATCAATAGATCATGACAAACTACATGAAAAGCTACAAGGAAAAGAATGGGTGCTGCGAGAAGATGTGACGTGAAGAGTGTGATAAGATTGGCAATCAGGGCCGGGCAAGGTGGCTCATGCCTGTAATCCCAGCACTTTGGGAGGCCCAGGCAGATGGATCGCCTGAGGTCAGGAGTTTGAGATCAGCCTGGCCAACATGGTGAAACCCCATCTCTACTAAAAATACAAAAAAAAAAAAAAAATTAGCCAGGTGTAGTGGCGCATGCCTGTAGTCCCAGCTACTGAGGAGGCTAAGGTGGGAGAATCACTTGGATCCAGGAGGCAGAGGTTGTGCTGAGCCAATATCACATCATTGCACTTCAGCCCAGGCAACAAGAGAGAAACTCTGTCTCAAAAAAAGAAAAGAAAAGAAAAGATTAGCGATCAGATGAAACCTCAGGAATTGACGTTTATTCATTCAGGCATAGTTTATTGGGCTAATGCCTTTTTCTGATTTTCAGACAGGGTCTTGCTCTGTCGCCTGGCTGGAGTGCAGTGACACAATCACAGCTCACTGCAGCCATGACCTCCCAGGCTCAAGTGATCCTCCCACCTCAGTCTCCCTAATAACTGGGGCGACAGGTGTGCACCAACACACCTGGCTAATTTTTTAATTTTTTGTAGATACAGGGTTTTGCCACGTTGCCCATGTTGGTCTCAAACTCATGGGCTCAAGTGATCCTCCCACCTCGGCCTCCCAAAGTGTTGAGATTACAGGCGTGAGCCACTGTGCCCAGCTCACAAACACCTTTTAAGTGCCAAACACTTTTCTTGTCAATGGGATATAGAAGTGACAGAGATGACGTCCCTGGTCTCTCAGAGCTTACAGTCTAGTGGGCAAAGACAGTTGGCAAGAAAACAATTTTTAGAGAGACATGTGTTCTAAGGAAAATAAAAACATAGACAGTGTAGCCCTAGAGAAATTTTGCACATTGGAACATAACCCAGAATGGAGAAGTCAGACAAGGCTTCCTGGAAGATGGGCAGAGATTGGGGGGAAGGGGGTGACGGCTGACAGTGACAGAGAAAGGAGGGAACTTAGATGGGGAGTCTAGAAAGCCTCTCTTAAAGGGTGGGAAACCAAGAGGCAGCCAAGGGAAGCCCTGGGTGGGTTTTCCAGGCATATGGAGGCAGCTAGAGTCACCCCGGGGGAGAAGCCAAGGAACAGTATGGAGCCTGTGTACTTCAGGAGACAGAGAGGAAAAGGCTTTCAGGACGGTGTAAAAGGTGGAATTCCAGGCTGGGTGTGGTGGCTCACTCCTGCAATCCTAGCATTTTGGAAGGCTGAGGTGGGAGGATCGCTTGAGCCCAAGAGTTCTAGACCAGCCTGAGCAAAAGAGTGAGACTCTCTCTCTACAAAAAAATAAAAAATAAAAATAGCCTGCCGTGAAGGCTGTACATGTAGTCCCAGCTACTCAGGAGGCCGAGGCGGGAGGATCGCTTGAGCCCAGGAGTTCAAGGCTGCAGTGAGCCATGATTGCACCACTACACTCCGCCTAGGAGACAGAGTGACACCCTGTCTCAAAATAAATAAACAAATGATAATTTTAAAAAGTGGGATTCCATGCTGACATCCCATGCCTCTACGGAGATGAGATGCGGTGGTCTCAGGCCTCTGGCTTGGGCACTGCCTCCTGGGTGGCGTCACTGGATACTGTGACATCACTGGGTACTGTGACATCACTGGGCACTGTGACATCACGGCAAGAAGCCCCGGACCCACCAGCCCTGGCACTCCGCACGCACCTCAGTAACATCGCGGCAGGTCCCGGGGCAGCCAGGCCAATGATAACCTTATAAGAGACCATGTCGAAGCGAGACATCGTCCTCACTAATGTCACTGTTGTCCAGTTGCTGCGACAGCCGTGCCCGGGTGAGGGAAGCAGCGGAGGGCGCGGGGGAGGGGTGGAAAGGGTAATGGGGAGCATCTGCACCCTCACACCTGTGCCACATCCCAACCGCCCTTCCTGGCGTGTGCACCATCTAGGGACAAGGGGGATCGTCTGCCCTCCCTCCCTCCACACCCGCCAATGTGCTGGCAGACTGGGGTCTACCGCGATGGCGGGGAGACCGGGCCTCCGCCCGCAGGGCTGGGTGGGCTTTGCGCCGCTATCAGGCAGTGGAAAGAGCAGAAACCAGCGCGCATCGGAGGCTGCAGCCTGAAAGTGGCGGAAAGTGGGAGGGCTTAGGAGGGGCTCATGGAGAACCCAGGGGTGCTGGGCTTCCACGTAAAAGTGATGTTCATGACGCTTTGCGTGAGGTGGGCTTTGCCCTCCCTGTGATGCACAAAACAAGGACACCTGCAACCTTGCCGGGGACGTACTGACCACTTCGCAGGCGAGAGCTCAGGGAAGCCTCAGCACCACTTGAGAAGGCCAGTGTGTGCCCGCAGTTTGCAGAGCGGACAACACAGGTTAAGAGAGGGCAAACTACTTCCTCAGTCTCTCAACTAGGGCAGCGCGCGCACACACACATACACTCACTCATTCTAGCCGGAGGAACCACGTCTTCCCGGTGGGCTGCCCCCATTCCCACACTGTTCCCTCACTTCCCACGGGCGGGGGCCGCAGGGGTAGGTGGGGCCGGGATGGGGGCAGGGCTTGGGTCCAGGAGACTCTGGAAGACATAGGAGCAGACAGGCTTAACAGCCATAACAGCCATGAGACTTGAACCCCTGCCCTGTGCATCACTGCTCCGTGGCCTCGGGCTTCATTTTCCCCTCTGTAAAGTGGGTTTATAGCTCATGCCTCTCGGGATTCAGTGGGAGGACAGCAGTGAGGAGCTCCGCACAGCACCCAGCTAGCCCCCAGGCTTTTCTCTAACCCAGGGACCCCACCCCTACAGTGGAGGGGAAGAAAGTGCAAGGCTGGGGGTGCTGAGAAAGGAGGAGCATCTGAGTTTTCTTCGGAAACGTCACCCATTGGGCTCAGTTTCCCACCCTGAACCAGATGTACAAATCCCCTTCCTCCGATAGCAGAAAGAACCCCCAGGGATTCTAACATCCTCAAGTTCACCGATAAACACTAACACCTTCATGAACTTGGACAGCCACTGGAAACACCCATAGTCCAGCCTCAGGCCACAAGGTCTGTGGCAGCAGGGAGAGGTCAGGGAGACAGACAGGCCAGCTGGCCCCCAGCTCCCAGCCCCACCACCTCCCAGATGCCTTTGATGTGGTGCCAAAAACTTGGACTCCCACTATCCCCTTCCAGCCCCTCTCTACCCTCTGCTGTCTCCCTTTCCTCGTGAATCTGCATAGGATCAGACTTCCCTCCTCTATTAAAATCAGCTCCTATGTGTGGGCCTCGAGATCTCACTGAGCCCTCACAGCAGCCCCAATGCGGAGGATCAGCCCCGAGAGGTTCATTAACTTGCTCAAGTCCACAG
>NW_012102454.1:83409-86728 GCF_000951045.1 Mandrillus leucophaeus | reverse complement strand
TTTTGAGACAGTCTTACTCTGTCGCCCAGGCTGGTGTGCAGTGGCACAATCTCGGCTCACTGCAACCTCTGCCTCCCAGGTTCAAGAGATTCTCTTGCCTCAGCCCCGCTAGGAGCTGGGATTACAGTATTTTTAGTAGAGAATGGGTTTCTCTACGTTGGTCAGGCTGGTCTTGAACTCCTGACCTCAAGTGATCCACCCACCTTGGCCTCCCAAAGTGCCAGGATTACAGGTGTGAGCCACCACACCTGGCCACTCTGATGATTCCTATCATTGGAACAGTTTGGGGACCACTGGGCTAAATCAATTATTGGACAAGTTCGGGGAACAATCTCCAAAATACTAATGCATGTCAAACGTTTCCTGGGCTTGGTCATAAGCACTCCATGTATTACCTCATTTAATCCTCACAACAACCCTCTAAGAAAAGTACTATTATCTCACCTTACAGAGGAGGAAACCGAGGCACAGAGAATGTCACCCCAAGCGATCTATGTTGAAAGTACATACCCAGGCCGGGTGCAGTGGCTCACACCTGTAATCCTAGCACGTTGGGAGGCCGAGGCGGGTGGATCACCTAAGGTCAGGAGTTCGAGACCAGCCTGGCCAACATGGTGAAACACCACCTCTACTAAAAATACAAAAATTAGCCAGGCGCCATGGCAGGTGCCTATAATCCCAGCTACTCGGGAGGCTGAGGCAGGAGAATCGCCTGAAGCCAGGAGGCGGAGGTTGCAGTGAGCCGAGATCAGGCCACTGCACTCCAGCCTGGGTGACAGAGCAATACTCCGTCTCAGGAAAAAAAAAAAGAAAACGAAAGTACATACCCAGTGAATTAGAATCTCAGGAAAGAGCCCTTGGGATTGATATTTTAAACAAGTTTATTCTGTAGAGAAAGTGGGTTTGGGAAACACTGGGCTAAATAGTTGGTCACTAGGGGCCAGGAACCAGCAGCAGATTCTGGGCAGCAAAGACAGTTTGTTCTCTTTCACTTTGGTGGTCGCGCAACCCATTTTCCCTCCCTTTCCCCGCATAGTGACCAGACCACCGCCTCCACCTGAGCCCAAGGTTGAAATAGAGCCCCAGCCACAACCAGAGCCCACACCAGTCAGGGAGGAAATAAAGCCGCCGCCGCCACCATCACCACCTCCTCGCCCTGCTACTCCTCCTCCTAAGATGGTGCCTGCGCCCCGGGAGCTGACTGTGGGCATCAATGGGTGAGTCTATTCCAGCCCCTGATCAGTCTGAAGCCTTAGAGTCCAGCCCTTCCTCTGGCTGCTAACTGGGGGCACCTCCACATTGCCCCCCATCAATGCTTTCATTCCGACGACCCTGGAGAAATAGCCTAGAGTAAGGCAGACAGGGCCCCACGCCCAGCCCACATTCTGGTGGGGAAGACAGTAATCAAATAAAGAAACGACATTGTTCAGTAGAGTGTGCTGGGAACAGCGTAGAACCCAGTGGAAAAGTAAGGCTGGAGAGGGCAGCCTTTGCCAGTGATCAGGAAAGGCCTCAGGGAGAAGGTGTCATTGGAGTTGGATCACAGTGATGAGGCGCAGCCAGCTCTCAGGACACCTTGCTGGGGAAGGAGTCTTCCACGCAGCGGGACAAGCAATGATTCTGGGGCATAGGCAAGTTCCGTGTGTTCAGGGGCAGCCAGGAAGTCACAGTGGCTCGTGTCCACCAAGCAAAGGGAAAAAGAGGGAGGCCGGTGGGAAGCCCAGCGGGGGGCTGCTACACCACGGTGAGGAATGTGGATCTTGTTTTACTAATGGACAGTCGTGGATGTTTTCATGCCAAGAGATGTAATCTGTCTTGAAGCTTTAGAAGATCCATCCAGGCTCACACCTGTAAACCCAGCACTTTGGGAGGCCGAGGCAGGAGAATCCTTTGAGACTAGGAGTTTGAGACCAGGTGTTTGAGGCCAGCGTGGGCAACATAGCGAGACCCTGTTTCTACAAAAAAAATATTTTTAATTGTTTAATGAAAAAATAAAAGATCTATCCAGCTACAAGGTTAAGAATAGGGGTTAGGAGCCAGGCACGGTAGCTCAGGCCTGTAATCCCAGCACTTTGGGAGGCTAAGGCGGGTCTATCAACTTTAGGTCAGGAGTTCGAGACCAGCCTGGCCAACATGGCGAAATCCCGTCTCTATAAAAAATATAGGCCGGGCGCGGTGGCTCACGCCGGTAATCCCAGCACTCTGGGAGGCCGAGGCTGGCGGATCACAAGGTCAGGAGATCAAGACCATGGTGAAACCCCGTCTCTACTAAAAATACAAAAAATGAGCCGGGCGCGTTGGCGGGCACCTGTAGTCCCAGCTACTCGGGAGGCTGAGGCAGGAGAATGGCGTGAACCCAGGAGGCGGAGCTTTCAGTGAGCCAGGATCGCGCCACTGCACTCCAGCTTGGGCGACAGAGTGAGACTCCGTCTCAAAAAAAAAAAAACAAAAAAAAAACCAAAGTTAGCTGAGAGTGATAGTGCGTGCCCGTAGTACCAGCTACTCAGGAGGCTGAGGCAGGAGAATCACTTGAACCCAGGAGGCAGAGGTTGCAATAAGCCCAGATAGCACCACTGCACTCCAGCCCTGTCTCTTATACACATCTAGATGTGTATAAGAGACAGCCACAGGGGAGCAGGTCTGTGTGGACTGAGCCAGGCTTGACTTACCAGCTTGAAACTCTCTGCCACCAGATCCCGAGTCTCCACTTCTCCCCTCTTCTCAAGCCCTCCTCTGTAGCTCAGGTGGCTGCTACCACCAGGTGCAGGTGTTTGTAAATGCAGTCTGGGAGTGGGAGTGTGTGTGGAGAGGTGGGAGCCAATGCGAGCTTCCATGGGCTTCACAGAGTATGATACACGGCACTCTCTAAGCTTGCCTGGGGATAAGAAATGCCTGGAGTGCTTATTTTATTTATTTATTTGTGTGTGTGAGACAGAGTTTCACTCTTGTTGCCCAGGATGGAGTGCAATGGTGCAATCTCGGCTCACCGCAACCTCCTACTCCCGGGTTCAAGCGATTCTCCTGCCTCAGCCTCCTGAGTAGCTGGGATTACAGGCATGCGCCACCACACCTGGCTAAATTTTTTTGTATTTTTAGAAGAGACAGGGTTTCTCCATGTTGGTCAGGCTGGTCTCGAACTCCTGATCTCAGGTGATCCACCCACCTCGGCCTCCCAAAGTGCTGGGATTACAGGTGTGAGCCACTGCTCCTGGCCTGGAGTGCTTATTAAAAACAGGATTTCTGGGCCTCCATACAGACCTACGGAGTCCGATTTTTCTAGGAAGAGCCCTCCTCAGGTGATTTTTTTTTTTTTTTTTTT
>NW_012102454.1:70625-80884 GCF_000951045.1 Mandrillus leucophaeus | reverse complement strand
ATATATATATATATATATAAATTAGCCAGGTGTGCTGGTATGTGCCTGTAGTCCCAGCTATTTGGGAGGCTGAGGTAGGAGAATCACTTGAACCCAGGAGGCAGAGGTTGCAATAAGCCCAGATAGCACCACTGCACTCCAGCCTGGGCAAAAGAGCTAAACTCCGTCTCAAAAAAAAAAAAAAAATAGGGGTTAGGGAACGGATTGGGAGAGGGAGCTGAAAAAGCAGTGAAGGGGCTGGTGAGGTCATCTTAGCAAGAGGCACAGAGGTGGTTGCCTTCTTCCCCTGGATTAAGGATTCCCGACCAGCCTCCTCTCCATTACCCCCTCTCTCCCATCCCTTCCTCTGTCTGTCCTCGGCCAGATTTGGACGCATCGGTCGCCTGGTCCTGCGCGCCTGCATGGAGAAGGGTGTTAAGGTGGTGGCTGTGAATGATCCATTCATTGACCCGGAATACATGGTCAGTAGCTGGCAGGGGGCAGGAGCAGCAGGGTGGGACTAGGGTGGGAAGGGGGCTCAGGGAAGCCGTATGGAAGGCTCTCAGCTGCAATGTGAGGCCTTCACCAAAGAGGGGACTCTCTAGGGATCCTCACCCTGCCACCCCAAGACTGGGAGCCGTTCCATCGCCCACAGGTGTACATGTTTAAGTATGACTCCACCCACGGCCGATACAAGGGAAGTGTGGAATTCAGGAACGGACAGCTGGTCGTGGACAACCATGAGATCTCTGTCTACCAGTGGTAAGGGGAGCATCTGTCTGATGCACGGCTGTGACATAGTGAGACAGGGGATGTGGAGGTGGCTAAAATGGGATTCCAGCCTCTCACATGGGGTTCTGAAACCGCCCCCAAAATTGCATGTGCATGCCTCTAGGTACTAATTTGAAGAGGAGAGTCTCAGATAGGTCCTTCACCCCTAAAATGGTTAAGAAGCACTAATCTAAAAAGATATCTCACTGTACTCAAGAATGCTTTTTATTTTTATTTTTTTTAGGGACGAGGTATCACTCTCTTGCCCAGTATGGAATGCAGTGGTGTAATCATAGCTCACCGCAGCCTTGACCTCCCGGGCTCAAGTGATCCTCCCATCTCGGCCTCCCGAGTAGCTGACACAAGCCACCATACCTGGCAAATTTTCTGTAGGATGAGGTCTTGCCATTTGGCCCAGGCTGGTCTCAAACTCCTGGCCCCAAGCAATCCTCCCACCTTGGCCTCCCAGAGTGCTCGGATTACAGCCATGAGCCATCACATTTTGCTTTAACACACATTGGTATGTTTTCTCGTGGGCATATCAACATGTCCAGAACTCAACTCTTGATTCGCCTTCACCCCCACACCTATTCAGCTCCCACTGACCACTGCTGGTCAACTGTGCCTGAAATCCAAAGGGAGGAAGGTATAATGAGGCTTGTGTGAACATCCGAACATCCATTCCCATCATGGCCTGAATCAGTGTTTCAGGTTTACTTTAGAATGCCCTGGGCCGAGAGAAGGGCTCCATTCAGTTAGTTGGGAGAGCTTAGAATTTTATTTTTGGCTGACATTTACCTTTCTAATGTAAACTATTAGCCACACCTGGCTCTGTGGCTGCCTGGGGCTTTTACACACACACACCCACAGGCACACACACATGCACATACACACAGGCACACTAGTGAACCCTGTCCGGGCCCAGGCAGGGTCTGCAGCCTCCCCAGCGCCCCTCCCCACAGATCTAATCTCAGCCCTTCTCCTTGTAGTTACTGGGGGTAGGGTGAGTGATAAAGAAGCAGGGATGGGTGCAGGAAGTTTGCGGGTGGGGGGCAGAGACTGGAGAGTCGGTGAAAACGGAAGAAAGCTGCTTAATCCAAGTTTGAAATCAAGACAGCAGAAACAACTCCAGCACCATAGTTATCACGCAGACTTCAACGTGGCCACCACCATTCCTGCCACTTGGAGTCATCCCCCTTCCCCACCTAGCTGCCCCCTCCATCAATGGCCCCAACCCGGGTGTTGCCTTCTCTGGTCACTCGTGCAATGCAATGCGGTTCCCCACGCCTCCAACCCCCTCTCCACCCCTGCACTGTTGGGCTGCACAAGCCAAGCTGTGTGCCTGCACTCTGCCCTGCGCTGCCGCTAGCTGGCTGGGTGACCTTGGGCAAGGGACCAAACTCGCCTGAGCCTCAGTTCCCCGATGTGATGGGGAACCCACCACAGCGGTAGCTGGGAGCACGAGTGGAGTGAACACGTGTTTGTGGACACTTAAACAGGCACTTCCCACAAGGCCTTGCAGGGAGGGCTCTGTCAACTGGTGCCACCACAGTTGCTCTGGCATTAGCAGGTACAGGACCTGGTAGACATTAAGAACTTCCTTTGAATAAACAAATGGAATCCTCAAAACAGCCGGTGGGCAGGAGGCTGGGGCCCATGGCAGCCTTGGGGAGGGCCTGGGGTCTTCTGGGGCACATTCCTTGCCTCAGGCCAACTCAGCAATTGCTGCAGAGGAATCGGAAGTGTCCCTAATTTGGAAGGCCGGAAAGGGGGGTAGCTGAGAAGAGCTAGTTGGGCCAGATGATGGAAAGCGGACTGACAGAGCAGGAGACAGGAAGAGGATAACCATGTACTATGGCCTTGCCTGGGGCCTTGCGTGGCGGCCGATTCATCCGTTCATTCAGGCAGTGGAAACAGGAGTGCAGACCCGAGCTGGGGCCAGCCACCTGCACTCCAGCAGGCTCTCCCTCTCACTCCCCTCCCCTCCGCCCCGACAGCGGTAAAAAAATGCAAAAAACGACAGTGGTAGCACTTCCTCATTGGGTTGTGAAGGTTACGTGAGTTTAATACAGGTAAGGCACTTAGAATATGGGCACAGGACAGGTGTTCAGTAAACATGTATAAAATGGCTGACTTAAAAAAAAAAAAACATGAGGCCAGGTGCAGCGGCTCATGCCTGTCATCCCAGCATTTTGGGAGGCTGAGGTGGGCGGATCACTTCAGGTCAGGAGTTTGAGACCAGCCTGGCAAACACAGCAAAACCCGTGACCATTAAAAATACAAAAAACAACAAAAAACTAGCCAGGTGTGGTGGCGGGTGCCTGTAACCCCAGCTACTCAGGAGGCGGAGGCAGGAGAATTGCTTGAACCTGGAAGGTGGAGGTTGTAGTGAGCCAAGATCGTGCCACTGCACTCCAGCCTGGGTGACAGAGTGAGACTCTGTCTCAAAAACAAAACGAAACAAAACAAAACAAACAAATAAAGAAAACCCATGAGGCCAGGCACGGTGGCTTACACTTGTAATCCCAGCACTGTGGGAGGCCAAGGATCACTTGAGCCCAGGGGTTCTAAAGCACCCTGGGAAACAAAAGTGAGAGCCCATCTCTACAAAAAAAAATTAAAATTTAGCTGGGCATGGTGGTGTGCACCTGTAGTCCCAAGCTGCTCGGGAGGCCAAGGCAGGAGGATGGCTTGAACCAGGAAGATCAAGGCAGCAGTGAGCTCTGATTCCACCACTGCACTTCAGCCTGGGCGATAGAAGAAGACCCTGTCTCAAAACAAACAAACAAACCCCACAAACATTGATTGAACCCCCCATTGAGGGAAGCAGGCTCAAGGGCAAAAGAAACAGACCGACATGACCGAGAATCACAGAAGGAAAACACTCGGTTACTCGCGATAAACCTGGGAAGGAAGAAAGTGGAATACAGTTTATTCACTTAATGCTTGTTTGCTAAAGCCAAGTAGGTAACGGCAATACTAGATGTTTAATGTGTTTCAAATACGAACGTTTGTCAAAATACCAAGTAAAAACGTAAATTTATAAAACAGGAAACTAGAAACCTCCCCCTACTTACCTTTCTAATGTAAACCATGAGCCACTGCTGCCCCAAGGCTGCCTCAGGCTTCAGGCGTCCTCCAGGAGCTTTTTCTTTAATGCAGTGTCTGTTTTCAGGGACTCTCCTGGCCCTTGGCAGCCAGCTTCCTATTGCAGGAACTGAGGATCTAGGAGGGTTCGTGGCGAGGTTGTTGGGGTTGGGGACCAGAAAGCAGCCGGGCAGGCCTCACAGTCACAGAGTCCACATCCCGGGCAGCATACGGAGAAAGGGTCTGAGCTGGCTGACAGCAGTCAGGGTTGGCGCCTCTGAGGAGGTTGAGGGCTGAGTTGGGGAGGTCACTGCCTGTACCCAGGCATAGCAGAGGTGGTGCAATCAACAAAGGGAAGCTGGTCCGAAGTGGGGCAGTGGTGAAAAGCCAGGCCAGCGGGGTGGAGCTCATCTGGAGCAAGTAGGTATGTCGGTGGGGGACGCAGGTAGTTGCAGGTGGCCGGCATCTGCTCAACCTTTCAAATGGTGAAGGCCGTGGACTATGAAGGTGGGGCTCAAGCAGGGGAGACTGACTCAGCCCTGCCACTACCCCACAGCAAGGAGCCCAAACAGATCCCCTGGAGGGATGTCGGGAGCCCCTACGTGGTGGAGTCCACAGGCGTGTACCTCTCCATAGAGGCAGCTTCGGTAAGCCGGGGAGAGGTGTCCAGGGCCAGCTGGGGGGATGATGGCACCAGAAGCACCTGACACCTGCGCTTCCTCCCCAGAACCACATCTCAGCAGGTGCTCAACGTGTGGTCATCTCCGCGCCCTCGCCGGACGCACCAACGTTCGTCATGGGTGTGAATGAAAACAACTATAACCCTGGCTCCATGAACATTGTGAGGTAAGGGGGGCAGCGACATCCTGCAATGCGTGGAAGGGAGGGTAGACTCGTCCTCCCCACTCTCAGCTCCACTGGATTCCTGGTCACTCGGCTTCTACTTCTCCTTCCCTAAACTATCTGCTAAACACGCATGACTTCTGGAGGACAAGCTTGGGGAGCCTCCCCAGCTGCATCTCGGTGCCTCCTTCAGTCTGACGGCGTCTGCACAGATCCCTCTCACCCTCATCCTGACGTTTCACAAAACCAAGTCTGCGTGCATACCCCAAGAGGGGTAAGGGTGGAGGGGTGGCTCTGCAACTCACCTCACAGTGCCTGTGCACACCTTGGCTGTTGCAGCAACGCGTCCTGCACCACCAACTGCTTGGCCCCCCTTGCCAAGGTCATCCACGAGCGATTTGGGATCGTGGAAGGGTTGATGGTGAGTTGAGGATGAGGGGCTGGGGCAGGATGGCAGGGAAACCCCAACCTTTTCTTCCCAGGCCTTGCTTACTATATGGAGTTAAGAGGGAGAGATTGGTTTCGGGAGGAGAGGCCCACCAGTGCGGAAGCCTTTTAAAACACTGTACAACCCTCAGTCAAGGCTGGACCCTGGCCTGCACACGTCCCCTCCTGTGGTCTGTGGTGGTGGCCCCACCAGCCTCCACACCTAGGCCACTACCCTAGTCCTGGAAAAAAAGAGGCATGGGAGCTTAGGACCATGAAGGCCTCATCTTGGTCCTTCTCTTCCCCAAGACCACAGTCCATTCCTACACGGCCACCCAGAAGACAGTGGATGGGCCATCAAAGAAGGCCTGGAGAGATGGGCGGGGTGCCCACCAGAACATCATCCCAGCCTCCACTGGGGCTGCGAAAGCCGTGACCAAAGTCATCCCAGAGCTCAAAGGGTATGAGGACAAGAAGCTGCAACCAGGGTGGGGGCATACCCCGGGAGGACTGGACTGGCCCTCAGTCCTTAAGGGGAAAGCAGGAGCCTGGCCCGGCCACAGGGCAAGGGGGATTGGAGGGCAACGTCCCTAAGTTCTGACTCCTGTTCTTCATGGGGGATTCTCCAGGAAGCTGACAGGGATGGCATTCCGGGTACCAACCCCGGATGTGTCTGTTGTGGACCTGACCTGCCGTCTCGCCCAGCCTGCCCCCTACTCAGCCATCAAGGAGGCTATAAAAGCAGCAGCCAAGGGGCCCATGGCTGGCATCCTTGCCTACACCGAGGATGAGGTAGGGGCTGAGGAGAGGAGACCCTGGGAGGAGCCCTCTGGGGAGGGACATGATTTCCACTTGCCAGGGAGCTGCTCTCAATGTGTCAAGACAGAAACTGCAGGGCGGGAAGGGAGATCTCCCTGCCTCAGGGCCTTTGCACTTGCTGTTCCTTTGGTCTGGAATGCTTGCCCCCCCAGATGACCACACAGTCTGTCCTTACTTCCTCCAAGTCTCTACTTCAACCTCCCTCTTCAGTAAGGCACCCCCTCAAAAGATGTTCTTTTTGTGGCCCTATTCCTCACCTGAAATTTCTTGTCAGTCACTGTTGACTCCAATGGTGTGTGCATTCCAAGAAAACAGGGATTTAGGGGCTGCGTTTTCACTTTTCTGGCTCCAACCTGGCAGACAGCAGGTGACCAATATATGCTTAGTGAACAAAAGACAACAGTTCTCATTTTTTTCAATACTTGTTCAGGGCCAGGCCATGGCCAGGTGCCTTCTCTGTGAGGAGTGGATGCGGAGGTCATGGTGGACCCCGTACGTCTACCTTGGTGCTGTCTCCCTGCATTAACTCCTGCAGGTCCACTTTCCCACAGTCGCCAGGATCTTTTGTTTTAATGGAATCACACTGCATCACCCGTTTTCAGGAGTGAAAACACTCCTGTGGCCTTTCCTGACACTAGGGCTAAAACCCTCAGGTTCTCCGTTCCTGCAGCTCCTTCCACCTCAGACACTGTGTTGAGGGCCAGAGCCAGTGAGATCTTCCTAGTCATCTAGACCCAGGCTCATGGCCACCCCTCAGAGAGGCCCTCCATACTGGCCCATTTCAAATGCTTGCATTATTCCTAGGAAAGGGATGTACTGGTACAGCATGAGGGTGTTTGTGACCTGTGCCCTTTGTCAGACCCCAGTAGAGTGCCTTGGTCCCTGTCCCCAGAGACTGAACACAGTAGGGCTACATCAAAAATAGATGAATGCATGGATGGGCGATAGAGCTAAGAGCACTGTCAGCTCCTGGAGGTCCTTGCTCTGCCGGACACACTTATCTTTGAAATTCTGACGCCCAGGTCGTCTCTACGGACTTCGTCGGTGACAGCCACTCGTCCATCTTCGATGCTAAGGCCGGCATTGCGCTCAATGACAATTTCGTGAAGCTCATTTCATGGTAAGGGGAAAGGAGCTGGAGACTTGCAGGGGAACTAAGGGGTGGTCGGAAGGAACCCCCTTGAGCCTGCCAATCCCTCCTCCACAGGTACGACAACGAATATGGCTACAGTCACCGGGTGGTCGACCTCCTCCGCTACATGTTCAGCCGAGACAAGTGAAACGGAAAGGTCCCTTCTTTCCTTCCCAGGGGCCAGGGCCGGTAGATGTGCCTCCCGTTCCTGCATCTGGCTGCCCGGGGGTGGAAGGGCACCCGGGGCGGACGCCCCACGCCGCTGGGTCCATGGTGAAATAAAAAACAGTGCTCACAGCTGCGTCCCGTATTTCTGCGCCGGTCACGGCGAGTTCTGATCCGGGTTTGAGGCCCGCCCCACCCTTACTCGATCGCCTGCGCCCACGGGCGAGGGGTCGCGCTTGACGTCAAGCCGGGTTCCACTTCGGGAGACAGGGACAGCGATGGCAGCGGGAGAGGCCCCGCATGGCCGGAAGTCACTTCCCACAGCGCTGGGCCGGGAGCGCTGGCAACCGGGCCCGGCCACGAGCGCACTGACGTCACTGGGCGCGACGCCCCGCGCCGAGACTACCGATCCCAGAAGGTCGCGCGCGGGCCCCCGCCAGTCAGGTGGGCGCCAGGCCCTGGCCGTGGCGAAAGTACGGGCGGAGCCGGAGACCCGCTGCCGGAGACGCCGCCTCGCGATCCCCGCGCGGGCGGGACCGGGCGGCCGGCGTCATGACCCTGTTTCACTTCGGGAACTGCTTCGCTCTCGCCTACTTCCCCTACTTCATCACCTACAAGTGCAGCGGCCTGTGAGTGCGGGAAGGGCGCGGGGCGGAGAGGGCGCGGGGCCCGGGCCGAGCCTCACCTCCCGCTTCTCCAGGTCCGAGTACAACGCCTTCTGGAAATGTGTCCAGGCTGGAGTCACCTACCTCTTTGTCCAACTCTGCAAGGTAAGGGCCGCCGGACTCCACGTGTTCTGGCCCCCAGGCTCTGCAGACCCAGGGACCCGCCCCCGTTGCGTATCCCCCGCCACGGTGGGACCGCCCTCGGGACTCAGCGTAGGGAGGCGTCAGGATACCTAGAAAGGATAGACTTTAAAGAGGGCACGACCTGAGAAGAGGCCTAAAAGCAACTTTTGCGTCGCACTTAGTAAAACTGAGAAAACGTCAGTAGTGTGGTTGGCTAAGAGGTGTTTTTTTTTTGGTGCGATTAAGAGTGATCACTGATTCCCTACATGATGTTAACACTGCCCAAGGAGCAGCACCTTCAAACCTGACTCAGATGCCCTATGATCACCCAGAACTCCAACTTCCAGCCCCCTCGGGGATCCAGGGACCTATCCTCTATCTCCCCTATTCCTGTAATCTTGCCACCATCTGGTGGTTCCTCTTCCAGATGGGTCCCCAGAACCTGTCCTGCCCTCCTCATACCCACGAACTTCCCACAAATCCCACGTGGTTTATCTTGATCCCCTCACCTTGAAGTGACCTCTTTCTGCTTTCTCTTCTCAGATGCTGTTCTTGGCCACTTTCTTTCCCACCTGGGAAGGCGGCATCTATGACTTCATTGGGGTGAGAGGGGCCAGGGAAGGGCAGGGCATGCAGGAGCGGGGCTCCCTGTCCCCTGTGCTTACTTAAGCCTCAACCTGACCCGCAGGAGTTCATGAAGGCCAGCGTGGATGTGGCAGACCTGATAGGTCTAAACCTTGTCATGTCCCGGAATGCCGGCAAGGGGGAGTACAAGATCATGGTTGCTGCCCTGGGCTGGGCCACCGCCGAGCTTATTATGTCCCGGTGCGTGCAGCAGCCTGGAACCCAGACACCTGAGAAGGGACACCTGGGTTCCACGGGGGTGCTGGAGGGCAGGGGCTCACAGCCTGGTACTGAAGGTGTCTGGGTACTGGAGAATCCCATCCTTTGCCTTCCTCAGCTGCATTCCCCTATGGGTCGGAGCCCGGGGCATTGAGTTTGACTGGAAGTACATCCAGATGAGCATAGACTCCAACATCAGTCTGGTAGGCAGTCCTGCTCTCCCACACACACATTTCTGCTGGCGGCCATACTCCTATCGAGGCCTGGCCCCGACTTTCCGCCTCCCTCCAGGTCCATTACATCGTCGCATCTGCTCAGGTCTGGATGATAACACGCTATGATCTGTACCACACCTTCCGGCCGGCTGTCCTCCTACTGATGTTCCTCAGTGTCTACAAGGCCTTCGTGATGGAGTGAGCTGGGTGGGGTTTAGGGCTGGGTCCAAAGTGGGGTGGGTTATCTAGTCTCCCTCCCTCATGGTGACATTTTCCTGCAGGACCTTCGTCCACCTCTGCTCACTGGGCAGCTGGACAGCCCTACTGGCCCGAGCAGTGGTAACGGGGCTGCTGGCCCTCAGCACCTTGGCCCTGTACGTCGCCGTTGTCAATGTGCACTCCTAGGCTTGGTGTCTCAGATACTGATGTACCCTTTCCCTGCCTCGCTTCAGGTTTTAGTGAAGTAAACAGTATTTGGAAAGTTGCTGCTGCCTCCATTTCTCTCTCTCTTGGGAACTGTCTCCCAATACCGTGCCCACCTGGGTCCCAGAGGCCTTGGTTCTGGCTCAGGAGCCAGGTAGACAAGCTGGAAGCTAGCCAGTCACTGGCTTGTCCCATGTCCTGTTCCTCAGGCTCCTAGTTTGTCAGGAGTAGACAATGTTTGGATGATCTTTGAGCAATGGCAGAGGCCAGGGCCCTCAGGGAACAGGTGATAGAGGGGAGCTAGAATCCAAGAGAAGGCCCTTGGGGGGCTCTTCCTCTCCTCACAGCCTCAACCTGGGCCTCCCCACACAGGTCCTTCCCGGGCTGGTTACCTCTGAGGCTCCTGGCCCCAGTGTCCCCCTCCAATCCATCCTCTGTATGGCAGCCAGGGGATCTATCTGAAACCCATGTAACCGGGTCATCCTACCGCTTGCAACCACTTGCAGCCCCTTGTTACACAGCGGACAGTCCAATTGCTCGGCCTTTGGTTTTATCCAACCAGCAAAACCAGCTTTTCTGAAACTGCTCCCTAGAATAATTTGCCCAGCCAGATTCTTAACATCGTTCAAGCCATGGGGTCAGCATGAGGCTGGGGGGAGAGTTGTGACTGTAAGCTCCTCAGTTCTATGGCCCTCAGCTCAGATCCCAGCCTGAGCCTTCTCAGGGTGGAGTGGAGAGACAGCTGCAGCCAAGGAGCAGAGCAGTGGG
>NW_012102454.1:56455-69745 GCF_000951045.1 Mandrillus leucophaeus | reverse complement strand
AAGTGTAGGTTGCAGAAATTACCAGCTGGAATAATCCCAGCTTACATGGGGTTCAGGGAGAGAGACTGGAGTGGTTAGGGCTGAGTTGGCAGAAGACGGTGAAGCCTGGGCGGTTGGACTGTGGGGAGCCAGGCTGCAGGTGATCAGGGTTATGATGGGAAAACACTGGGTTGTGGGGATCCAGAGGAGCTGCCTGGCCTGCCGTGGAAGCAGTGCGGGCTCCCCTGAGCAGAGGACATGTGAACTGAGACCTAAAGAATGAGTGACTGGGGCAAGGCAGAGGTAATGGTCTTGAGGTCAGAGAGGGGGCCTGTTTTTCCCAAGGGAACATAACTGGTTGGAATGAGTTCAAGGAGGCTTGTGAGACTACAGAAGCTGGCAGGGGTCAGATCACAGAAGGCTTTGGGAACCATGGAGAGCTCTAGGCAGAGGAAGGACAGGGTCAGATTTGGCTTTAGGAAGCTCTGCATGGCTGTTGTCTGGAGTGGGAAGGCTGAGGCCAGGAGGCCAGGGCTGGACGAGAGCGGGGCTGGTGGGGTTAGGGTAGCGACTGGAAGCCAAGCGGAGGTGTTGGTGATCAGTGGGCTGTGTGTACTTATTTACCGGCAGGGGGCGCCGTGGGGTGGTAACAGGTAAGGGAGGAGCAAAGAGTTCCAGGATAACTGGAGTTTGGGGCCTGTAAGCCCGAGGGTTTACCACGTTTCCAAGGGAGAAGGGACCACACTGATGAGACAGTGGGACTATCAGATTGGGTCAGTGCATGGGTACAGGTATGGGGGTATGGAGGATGATGAAGAGGCCAGTGTAGGTCACCTCCGACACTGGGGGAAGCTGGGGACAGATGTGGACCTCAAGGCAGAAACAACTGAAGCCACGCGGGTCTGGGGGGCTGTGGTCATAAGGAAGGAGAAGCCCAGGACCTAGCCAGAGAAAGCTACATAAGAAAGAGGAAGAGAAGTGAACAGAGGGGCTAGGAAAGGAGCAGCAGAGGTGGGAGGTGGGGGGATGGGGTTAACCTTTCAGGTGAGGGGTGTGAGGAGGGGACCTCCAGGAGTTGTTCAGGAACTGGCCATTTCTGGGACAGAGGAGTAAGCAGGTAGGCTCAGAGAGGAGACACTGGTGGGGGGTGGGGGATGCTTGATGTGGAAATGACTTGGGCCCCCTTGTGTCTGGGAGCCCCCAGGAGGGAGAAGGGTGCTGAGAACAGAGAAAGCCCA
Source organism: Mandrillus leucophaeus (assembly GCF_000951045.1). Taxonomy (NCBI): domain Eukaryota; kingdom Metazoa; phylum Chordata; class Mammalia; order Primates; family Cercopithecidae; genus Mandrillus; species Mandrillus leucophaeus. The sequence continues at coordinate 68,528 of NW_012102454.1, read as the reverse complement.
GAGGTGATGGGGGGTGCCTGTGGTCACGGCCCAGCTTGCCTTTAGATGCCATGACCCTGGGCAAAGAAATAGGAATCATTTCCCCAAGGCAGGTTTATTGAGCACCTACTGTGTGCCAGGCTGTGTCCTAGGCACTGAAGGTATAGCCCTGAATAAACAGCCCCCATGTGTAGGACTGTGGAAGATCACAAGTACTAATGAGAGACGCTGAGGACAGTGCCTGGCACCGGATACAGCACAGTCAGCGTGAGCTGGTTTTATTACCATCGCCCAGGACACAAGCATGTCTTTACCGAAGGGCCCCCGGGCAGCCCTCCTGCCTGGACTGGAGTCCTGAGGACAGAAACACCCTGCAGGAGCGGCCAGCTGTACTCCCTGTCAGAGCCCCACCGCCACCGCAGGTAGGGGCTTTCCCAAGGCCAGCTCAGAGGACTGCCCAGGTGCTGCTGCTCCGGGAGGTGCAAACTTGGGGATGGGGGAGGGGAGTGGGCAGGTCCCTCCAAATGTGGGGTGCCGTGGGCTGCAGAAGCAGATTCTGGTGGGGCTGGGACTCTTGGTTGCTCAGATGACTTGCTGGCTGTCCAGAGGCTCCCACAAGCCCCGCCCCCACCTGCTGTGGCGGTTGCAGGGATGCTTGAAGGCAGCTGTCCCTCTAATAGTAGAGTTCCTGGTCCCACCAGCCTGGGAGAGAGAGGGAGAAAGGAGACTCAGTGCTGGGTGTGCCACTTAGGCAGGGCCAGGGGCTGAGAGGTCAGAGATTGGTGCTGGTTGCTATGGAGGGTCAAGGGCTTGGAGGCCAAGTGTTGAGGATCAGAGGTGGGTGCAGCTGCTCGAAAACGTTTCAGTCCCCTGCCCCCAGGCCCTCAGTCTCCACACTCACTCCCTGGGCAACAGCGAACTCCAAGCTTCCGGATCTCATCATAGACGAAGATGAGGATGCCGTAGGGCAGGGGGACCAGCCACCACTGGAACCTGAAGGCACATGGCAAGGTGAAGGCCATCCCAGGCCTGTGCCCCACAGCCCCCTCCCTCTCCTGGCCCCTCACAGCCTCTCACCGAATGGGCATGAAGTTGAAGATGTTGGGCATGCCGGGGCAGTAGCACAGGAAGCAGCCGATGCAGACCTGGAACACGATGGCGATCACCAGGATCTTATTCCTGGGGGTGGGCAGGATAGGACAGGCCATTAGGAATTGGGGACGTGATGCCAATCAGGATACTGTGGGTCAAAGTAGGTCAGATGTCAGCAGCAGCAGGGAGGTGTTCTACACACTGAACACTGGAGTGGCCCGGGCCTCTCGGCACCACCCCTTTAGTGAAATGAGGGGGCCGTTCGGGGGAGCTGTTGGTCAGTTAGAATAAGTTTTTTGGCATGTCAGCGTCTGGCACCGGCACCCGCTAGCATTTGCCAGCTGTTCTAAACCACAGTCAGGATCTGATGGGAGTTGGGACCAGGGGTTGGAGGGCAGGAATGGGGCCCGCCAGGGACACCTGAAGAAGCCTTGCTGGAAGGCAGAGAGGCGGCGTGTCTTGCGGATGAGGACGTCGGCGATCTGGCACACCTCGATGCTGATGAAGAACACGGTATAGCAGGTGTACTGCTGGTACAGGCGCTGCCCGAATGTCTGCAGGCCAGGGGCAAACGGAAACAGCCTGAGTCCAGCCTGAGTCCCGGTGGAGAGCCTCTGCAGCCCACCGGGCATAGGGTCCCAGGGCCGTGAACCCCTAAATGCTGTCTCTGCCTTGCATCAGAGGGTGGGAGGTGGGGGGAAGGCAAGAGGCAGAGTCTGTCAGGTGTGCAGGACCCTAGACTGGGGCCTAGAAACCTCAGCCTAGCAGAGCTTGGATGACAGTGCCCGGGAAAACTGTAGGCTGGGCTGACCACTTTCATAGTGGAAGTGGGGAGGCACCCAAAAGAAAGGGCCTGGGAAAGGGGAATTGAAATCCTCAGATGGGATTTGCAAAGTCCAGTGACTCCAGGGGCCAGGCGGATGGCAAACATAGGTGAAGCAGGCACCGCAGGCCTTTGGGGAACAGAGGGCACGTGCCCCATTTAAAAGGGGCAGCCACTATGCAGCCCATTTCTTCAACACAGCTACTTCTTTTTTTTTTCTGAGATGGAGTCTCGCTGTATCACCCAGGCTGGAGTGCACTGGTGCGATCTTAGCTCACTGCAACCTCCAAATCCCAGGTTCAGGAGATTCTCCTGCCTTAGCATCCCAAGTAGCTGGAATTACAAGCATGCGCCACCATGCCTGGCAACACAGCTCCTTCTAATACCAGCTAACTATGGGGATCCCCGACTGCTCCAGTGTTGCACGTTCATTAGCTCATTTAATCCTCTGGGTAACCCTAGGAGGTAGATAAGTGGTGCTGGAACTTGAACATGCATGAGAATCCCAGCAAGGGCTCCCAGAGGGCTGGGACAGAGCCTGAGAATTTGCGTTTCAAACAAGTTCCCAGGTGATGCTGATGCTGCTGGTCTGGGAACAAACTGAAAACCACTGCGGTAGACTTTGGTATTCTCTCCACTTTGCAGGTGAAAAAACAGGCACAGCGAGGCAAAGCAACCTGCCCAGGGTTACACAGCTTGTGAGGAGCAGTACCAGACCATGAGTCCAAGTGGTCTGGCTTCAATGTCTATCTTAACCATGACAGAAAATGTTTAAGGGAAATATCCTCATCTGTATGGATCTCTACAGGTGAACTAAACACATCTGCTGGCCAAATCTAGCCTCGCTGTGCTCCACACCTTCATTAAAATGGGCCACATGTGCAAATACCCTGTGGGAGTGATGCTGTAGGGAAAATAGCAGATTAGAGGCCTGGTTCCACATCTGAGATGATGCATTAGTGTCAGGGCAGAGACACCCATCTGCAGTTGCCATCATCAGAAACAGGAGTTTGCAGCTGGAGATGGTGGGAAAGGTCCTGGCCTCCAGAACTGGCAGGGAGTCTGGGCGTCCGGGATACTGTGGCTGAACTCAGTCACATGTGGAGGAACAAGTGGGCTGCACATAAGGCAAGTGGCCCTGGGAAGGAGGGAGCCCAGGGATGGGAGGGGGTGGGGCGAGGCTCACCCACTCCTGGCCGTAGCTGTCCTGCAGATCTTGTAGGTGGTGGTCCTCCCACTGCGCCCGCAGCCCCACGCACAGCAGTGGGAACCAGCCCTCCTGGGCCATGGCCGTGAAGTAGTCAGTGAAGCCAGCAAAGGACTGAATGGCACCTGGAGAGAGGCAAGGGGACACAGGGAGACAGAGATGGACACAGAGACAGGGACATGGGAAGAGAGGGACATGGAGAGACAGGGACACAGATACACAAAGGTCAAGGACACACAGAGACGGACACAGGAAGAGAGACAAGGACATGAAGAGATAGGGACACAGATACACAAAGAAGGTCAAGGACACAGAGACAGGGATGCAAAAACAGAAAGAGACACAGAGGCAGAGAGAGACAGAAGCAGGGACAGAGAGAAAAAGACACATCCAGGACCCAAAAAGACAGAAATAGGCAATGACAGGGTCATGGAGAGCAAGGTCAGAGACAGAGCAGGGACACAGTGGAATCAGAGAGATCGTCACAGAGAGGGACACGGAGGACAATGGAGACCCAGGACCAAATGCAGACACCGAGGTCCAGAACCAGCCAGAGCCCAACGCAGAGCCTGGGGCAGGCGAGCAGCCCAGCGCAGAGCCCCCCACCTCCAGGCTCCCTGGCCCATGGGCACCCACCAATCTGGAAGTAGGAGTAGGCGGCCAGAGGCTCGTTGACCAATCTGTCGCGCTTTGGGTTGCGTGGACGCAGGTGCATGATGTCGCTCTCGGCTTTTTCATACGCCAGGGACACAGATGGGAACTGGCCAGGAGTGGAAGGAACTGGGACTGAGGGTTTGGCTTGGCCCCTGTCCCCTCCACTGCGGGTCCCCCTTCCCCCACTTGTGGGCAGGAACAGGACTGAGGTTAGCAGGCAGGACCTGCAGGGACGGCACAGCCACACCAGCCTGGACAGCCTGGGCCCCACTGACCCCTGGGTGTTGGCATCCTGGTGTCCATCTTCATAAGAACATCTGCTTTTATCTTCTCCCTCTGTCTCCCTCTCTCTCTTTTTCTGTTCCTCACTCTGTTTCTCCGTCCCTGTCTCCGGTGTAATTCTCTTGTGACTGTATGTCTGCTTTTGTGCGTTTCTGCGTTACTCCCTATCTCTGTGTATCTTCAGTCTCTTGGTGTCACCGTGCCCCCTTATCCGCTTGTGCCTAGAGTGGCAGCAGAGCATACTGACCACGACCACAGGCTGTGGGACCTGTGACTGCCCGGACTCAAGGCACAGCCAGGCCACTTATTTGCCCAGTGACCTAGGAAAAGCCACTCTACCTGTCTATGCCTCGATGAGCTCATCAGTAAAGTAGGGGTGATAGTAACAAAACCCATCTCATAGCATGGTTAGGAGTACAATATTAAGGAAATGATTGTGTGTCTGGCCCAGAAAAAGCACTATGTAAATGTTACCGAATAAATACCTGTCAACCCAGCCATACCTCTGTCTGCATTCATGACTGTATCTGTGGCTCTTTTCCGTCTGTCTGCCATGGGGTCTCTCTGAGGGCGTTTATTTGTCCATGTCTGTTTAGGGGCACGTGTCTGTGATTCAGGTTAGGCTAGATACCTGTTCTGTTTCCATCTCTGTCTGAGTATCTGTATCTGAGTCCCCGTGTGTGCATGTCGGCCCGGGCCTACCTGAGTGTCCGCCTGTGTGTGCATGGCTGTAGGTCTGTCCATTTAGGTCTGTCCACCTGCCTGCCACCCGTGTGTCTTGCACTGGCTGTCATTGCACACACAGGTCTTGTCTGTCACTCTGTGCCCAAGAGTGTCTGTGGTGGTCTCTGTCCCTCCTGTCCATCTGTGGGCAAGTGTCTCTGGGCACCCTGTGGATGGGTACCCTGGGCTATGGACTCACAATGTCAGTGCAGAGTTCGATGAAGAGGATAGTGATGCACCCGAGGGGCAGGGGCACGCTGACGGTGATGTAGATGAGGTAGGGCGTCAGCTCTGGGATGTTCTTGGTCAACGTGTAGGCAATAGACTTCTTCAGGTTGTCAAAGATCAGTCGACCTGTGGGGTCGGGCAGGCACCTCAGCCTCCTCACAGCCCTCTCCCTCCTGTGCCCACACCGCCTACCCCCTCCCTGGCCTGGCCCGGACCCTGCTCCACGCCTGTCACAATGGAGGCAAAGTTGTCATCCAGCAGGATCATGTCAGCTGCATTTTTGGCAGCATCCGAGCCAGCGATGCCCATGGCTACTCCGATGTCTGCCTTCTTCAGAGCTGGGGAGTCATTCACACCATCCCCTGTGACGGCCACGATCGCACCCTGCAGGCAGCAGGTGCAGGCGGGTGGGCGGGTGGTCAGTGAGAGGCCGGCCCAGGACCAGCCCCGCCCCTCTGCCCGCCTGCCCGCCTGCCCGCCCTCATCAGCAGGGCTCACCAGCCGCTGGCAGCTCTCCACGATCACCAGCTTCTGCTGGGGGCTGGTGCGCGCAAACACCATCTCGGGGTGGGTGCGCAGGGCTTCGACCAGCTCCGATGGGTCCATGTCCTTCAGCTGCATGCCATTGATCACACAGGCACGGGCGTCCCTGGGGAGGAGATGGGAAGACCTCACCGGGACCTTAGTCTGTGCCAGATGTGGGGAGAACCCCGAGAGGTCTAGGGGGGGCTTACTTGCGATTAACCTGGTCCACGGGCACACGGAGGCGGGCAGCGATGTCCTCCACCGTCTCACTGCCTTCCGAGATGATGCCCACACTGGCTGCAATGGCCTTGGCGGTGATAGGGTGGTCACCCGTCACCATGATCACCTGTAGGTGGAACCAGCGGATCCCTGACCCCTTCAGATCAGCCCAATCCCCCGTCCTCCCTGGGAGACATCTGCTGATACACGTGTTCATTTACTTGACCAAGCGTGACCACCTGCTACATGTCTGGGATATAGCAGAGACAAAAGAGACAAAAATCCCCGTCCTTGAGGAGCTGACATTCTAGTGCGGGTGACAGAAAATAAAGAAATGAATTATATAGTATGTTACAAGGTGGGAAAAACATATTAAGCTTGGTGGAGAAAATGGTGACTCGATTTTAAGTGTACCCAGGGAAGGGCTTATTGAGAAGGTGACATCTGAGCAGAGACCTGTAAGAGGCGAGAGAGTTGGCCACATGGAAAGCTGGGGGAAGAGTGCTCCCGGGAGAGGGAACAGCAGGTGCAAAGGCCCTGAGGTGAGGACAGGCCCAAACTGTCGGAGGAACAGCAGGGAGGACAGCATAACCGCAGAGGAGTGAACAAGCAAAGAGGGCTAAGGAACGAGCTTAGAAAGGTAACAAGGCCCTGATCTAACAGGGCCTTAGAGACATGGGAAGGGCTTGGGCACTGCCTGCCTGGCCTTGGGTTTCCCACCCTTGTTTTGTGTTTGGGGAACCACTCCTCTCCCCTAGACCATCGGTTGCAGTGAAGTCCCTGGCTAAGACTGGGCAAGAAAGCCCAGATCTGGCCAATCAAGGTCTTCCATCCCCCAGCCACAGTGACTGGCTCAGGGATGAATGAGTGACCCAATCTAGTGCTACTGAAAAAGAGGCACTCTCTTTTTATGGGGTGGCTAAACAGGTGGGAGTTAAGTTCGAGCTGCTTGAGCAGGGGTGTGTGTGTCCCCAAGTGGAGGGAGTGCTTGCAAATAAAGCCAGCAGAGCGAAGAGCAGAGCTGAGACATGGAGAAAGGAAAATTCCTAATGACCCTGAGCTCCTGGATCCAGCTATACCTGAAGCTTAATTCCCCAGAATTTTTCAGTATCATAAACCAATGCATTTTTGCTCAAGCCAGTTTCAGGTGGGTTTGTCATGGGGTTCTTCAACCCAAATCCTGCTGCCATCTTCTGTCCTCACCCCACTTGTTCCTCCCCACAGTGGCATACCCGGATGCCTGCCGTGCGACACTTGAGCACAGCATCAGGGACGGTGGCCCGGGGTGGGTCAATCATGGATACAAGTCCCGCAAAGCAGAGGCCGCTAGATGGAAAGTTCATGTCCTCCACATCGAAGGCATAGCCGGGCGGGTAGTCCTTCTCATTCAGGTAGAGCTGGCAAAAGCCTGGCCGGAAACAGGGAAGTCAGGGAGGAGCCCTGGGCAGACCCTTCCTTAGCAGGGCCAGGAAATGAGTAAAATAACCAGGCCCCTTGCACCAAACATCTATGGATGCCTGACCCTGTGCTAACCCCTTCACTCACATTATCTGAATCTACCCTCACAACCACCCTTGAGGCCCATTCTCATCTTACAGATGAGGAAACTGAGGCTCAGAGAGGGGACATTTCTTGCCAGAGGTCACACAGCAAGTAAAAGGCCCAGAATTGGACCACAGATCTGTTTTCTAGGGTAGAGGCAGGGAAGTTTAAGGCGTCAGGACAAAAATTGGGAGAGGTCAGAGGTCAGGATAAGGATGAAAAGTCCAGGTGAGGCCTGGGGTCAAGGTAGAAAGTGAGGACAGACAGGGGTCAGGACTGGTACAAGGAAAGTCAAGGGTGAGGCTGTGGACTGGGACAGATCAGCCAGCAGCCAGGGATGCGGACGGTCAGGGCTGGGCCTGGCGGGGTGGGCAGGGTCTGTGCTAGCTCCTCCTCCCACCTAGAGTCTCCTCCCCTGCCCAGGGATCTCACCGAGCACGCGTTCGCCCAGGCCTCCCAGGCTGAGGTAGGCGGTCTGGAAGGCCTCGCGCCACTGCTCGTCCAGCGGCAGTTCCTGGCCCTTGATAAGGATGGAGCTGCAGCGCTCCAGCACGCGCTCGGGGGCGCCCTTCATCACCAGCAAGTGTCGCGGGTCCCGCGGGTCCTCCAGCGTATGGATGGACAGCTGTGGGCGGGGAGGGGCGGGGATATGGGCGGAGGAACAGGGCGGGGCTGAGGAGAGGGGCGGGGCCGAGAGCTTGGTGCGGGGCCTGAGAGCTGCGGGGAAGGGTGAAGGTGGAAGATGGGGGCCTTGTGTAGAGAGGTCCTTGGTAGAAGGTGAGCTTTAAGACGGGGCTAGGCGCATATTAGGGGTCCTGGGCGCAGGGAATGAACAGAAGGTGCGGAGTTGCGGGCTGGGGGCGGGATTTAGAGAGCGAGGCGCTCCTCATGGAGAGTCCCGCCGAGGAGAAACTGTGGGCGGGGCTGGGTGGTGAGCGGGACCTTGCCTCTGGTGGGCGGGGCCATAGGCAGAGCGGGAGATGGGGTGGGGTTTGGCTGCGGAGAGAGGAAACTGGGAGCGAAGCCCCGCGTGGCCCGCCTGATGTGGGTGTGGCCTGGGGTGGGGCCCGAGATGCGGGACCAGGCCGTGGGCGGGGCCGGCTGCGCACCTGGAACTTGTTGGTGGAGTTGAAGGGGATCTCGCAGACTTTTGGGAAGCGGTCGCGGTAGCCCATGGCGTTGCCCAGCGTCAGCTCCGAGAACTTGAGCAGCGCCGTCTCCGACGCGTCTCCGATCACTATGCGCTGGAAGCGGGACCGGTGTCAGGGGCGGAGCCGGCTACACTTGCCTCCCGGGATTCCCTGGAGGCCCCCTGGCTCTCACCTTGGGCACGGGCACTGCATCCTGGCCGGACTTGAAGGCAGCGCGGTTGCACAGGGTGAGCACCCGGCACAGCGCCCGCCACGTCTCCGAGGACTGGTCAAACGTCTGCCCTGCAGACCAGGCGTCCAGGCTGGGTCCCGCATGGCGGCTCTCGCGGACCAGAACAGAGCCCCCTCCTCCTAGGCTCATGTCGCGGGCCCCCTCCCCAGACCTGGGTGGGATTGGGTTCCACCCAACCCTGAGGGACCCAACCCCAGGATGACCCTTCCCTCTAGACCCAGTAGCGAGTCTCCTTTGAGACCTGGAGCCGAGCCGCCCTGCCTTCGTACAAAGCCCTCACTACCTCCCTAGCCCCCTTCAGGTCTCCACCATCCACCAGATCCTGCCCTGGCGCCTGTGCCCTCCCTGCCCCACACCTGACTGGTCTTCTGTGGTGTCAGCTGTGTGGATGTGGTTGTCAAACCACAGATGGGACACAGTCATGCGGTTCTGAGTGAGAGTCCCTGTCTTGTCTGAGCAGATCACTGAGGTGGAGCCCAATGTCTCCACCGCCTCCAGGTTCTTGACCACGCAGTTCTTACTGGCCAGGCGTTTGGCTGTCAGGGACAGGCAGACCTGGGGGAGGGGTGAGCACCACAGGCTGGGGATCCACCTTTGCTTCCAGTCCTCCTCCCCGCCTCACAGAACCTGGAAGGCTTTACCCCAGCCGCGGGGCTGCGTGTGAAACGTGCTTCTGCAAAAACCAGGTGTTTGTTTCTTGGCCCCAGCTTTTGTTGAGCCTGTGCTTTGTTTGGGACTCCTTCCCCAGTCTGCCCAGATACAGTAGCCAGGCCCCTCTCTGAGCTGTCCCAGCTGAGGTTCTGAAAATTCTCTTCACACAATCAAAATGAGAAGAGGAACCTTCCCCGAACCTTCCTGGGGGCTGGTCTGGGGCTGGGTGCTGACTGTGGAAAGCCCTGTGATATGCTGGCTGCCTGCACAGGACCTCAGCCTCTTCCAGTTAAGGACCTGGCCTCATCGTCTCTGTGCCCTCAATGTGTGGCAGGCTTGAATCGGGATGCACTCACTGAATGAGTGGATGATGGGAAGGTGGGAGAGTGGATGGGAGCTGAGTGAACAGATGGACAGGCAGGGAGGTGATGGGGGAAGTGTGGAGGAAAGAACAGATGGTTGGGTAGGCCCCTCAGCTCCCTGCATTCCCGCCTGCCCGCACTCACTGTGACAGTGGCCAGCAGCCCCTCAGGCACATAGGCCACCACGATGGCCATGAAGAAGACCATGGCCCGCAGGAAGGTGTAGCCAATGCACATGGCCACGATAAAAAACGTAGCACCGAAGAGAATGGCCAGGCCCGCGATGATGTCCACAAAATGCTCTATCTCGATAGCGATGGGCGTCTTCTCGTTTTCCACCCCCGACGCCAGCGACGCGATACGCCCAATGATGGTGCGGTCGCCTGTGTTCACCACCAGGCCCTGCGCGGTGCCTGCAGGGGGGCCAAGGAGTGACTGAGGCATAGGGGGCAGCAGTGGGGTGTGCACTGCCGTGTGAGCTGACGGACAGTCAGTCACCACCAGTGGAGGATGTGACCTGGGGAGAAGGGAGCGACAGTGGGAGACAGAGAAGCAGTGTGCCCTGGGGAGGTGGCAGTTATGCGGGGGAAAGACAGGGAGGCAGAAGCCCCCTGTCCTAGAAGGTAGCAGGAGAGGGACTGGTGGAGGCAGCAGTTACTAGGCAGGCAGGCCCAATAGACAGACCCTCAAGGCACATGGTGGAGAAGAAGGCGATGTTGCGGGTCTCCAAGGGGCTCTCGTGCGTGCACTCGGGTGAGCGGGTCTGCGGCTCGGACTCCCCCGTCAGTGAGGAGTTGTCCACCTTGCAGCCCTGGGCCGCCAGGATGCGGATGTCGGCGGGCACTCTGTCCCCGCCTTTCATCTCCACCAGGTCGCCCACCACCAGCTGGTCAGCGTTGATCTGGAACTTGTCTCCATCGCGGATGACAGTGGCTTGCTGTAGGGCAGGGATGCCAAAGTTGAGGTGGACTTTGAGGGGGTGGGAGCTGCTGCACATGGGGAGGTAGAGGATGGAGAGAACTGGGACCCATGGGGAAAGATGGAAGCCACGGATGAGGGGCAGGTTGAGCCTGATGGGAGGAGGCTACCCGAGCAGTCTGGAGTCTCTGGGATCTGGAGTGGCTGGGTGCTGGGGAACCCACCTGTGGCACAAGGTTCTTAAAGCTGGCGATGATATTGGTGCTCTTGAATTCCTGGTAGTAGCCAAAGCAGCCGGTGACGACAACCACAGCAATGAGAGCGATTGCCAGGTACAGCTGGGGACAGGGACAGGGCTGGGGTTATTCAGAGGGGCTGGAAGCTGCCTACCTGAGGCCACCCGCCTGCTCCCTGGGGCTCTGGTGTTCTTGGTTTTCCCCATGCTTTTCCCCGCCTACTAGGAAGCTCATGCACCATTCCCTGTAGCCTTTAGCCCCCTTCCTACGTCCCTCATACCCCACACTCGGCCTGCCCTGTCTTCTCAGTGTCTTGTGTTCCTGTGTATATTTCATATCCTCTGGCCCTGAATCCTCAATCTTCCGTGTCCCCATATCTGTGACTTGTGCCCCATATCGCTGTGTGCCTTGGTCTGACACATTCCCTTCTCCTGTGTCCCTAAGCCTTGCATTCCCCATGTCCACTGTCCCATGTCTCCTCCTGTCCCCATGGCCTGTATTCCCCGTGTCTCCAGTTTCACATCCTGGGTTTTCCATAATCTGCTGCCACCTTTGTGTCCCCTGGGCCCCCTTGTCCCTGCATCTTCACATCCCCATCCCTGCATGTGCTGCAGACCTTGTATGTCATGGTTTGTGTCCTCCGTGGCCATGGGCCCCGTGTTCCAGCTCCCCAGTCACTGTGTCCCGTGTCTCCCATGTCTGCGTATCTCCAAGTGCCCATCCTGTGTCCCACAGCCATGACTTTTCGAGCCTCTGTCCGATGTCACAAGTCCCTGAGTCCCCATGTCCCTTGCCCTGATCTCTGCCATATGTCCAATGTCCCTTGCCTTGCACCTCCATTTTCTCTGTCTCTGTGCTTCTATGTCTCATGTTTTGTGTTTCTCCATGTGCTGTCCTGAGGCTTGTATCCCTGCCGTGGTGTCCCATGTCTGAGTCCCAGGGTCTCCTGTTCTGCATGCCCCAGTCTGTCCTGTGTCTGCACTGCATGTCCTCTGCTTCCAAGTCCCATCTCTGTTTTTGTTTTTTTTTTAAGATGTAGTCTCACTCTGTCACCCAGGCTGGAGTGGCAGTGGCACGGTCTCGGCTCACTGCAACCTCCACCTCCCGGGTTCAAATGATTCTCCAAGGCCGGGAGTGGTGGCTCTAGCCTGTAATCCCAGCACATTGGGAGGCCGAGACGGGTGGATCACGAGGTCAGGAGATCGAGACCATCCTGGCTAACACGGTGAAACCCCGTCTCTACTAAAAA
>NW_012102454.1:54077-56140 GCF_000951045.1 Mandrillus leucophaeus | reverse complement strand
CCATGTTGGCCAGGCTGGTCTCAAACTCCTGACCTCAGGTGATCTGCCTGCCTCAGCCTCCCAAAGTGCTGGGATTACAGGCGTGAACCATGCGCCCGGCCTCCAAGTCCCATCTCTTACGTACTGCATTGCCATACTCTTTATGCCCCCACCTATGTGCCCATACCCGAGATTCACCCCAGTGTCCCTGTGTCCTTAGGTCTGCCCCATCCATATCCCAATGTCCTCCACCTGCCGTGACCCCTGTCTTGAGACTGCCTTTCGTGTTCCTCTATCCCCATCCTCCTCTGCCCCTCTTGTCCCAAGTCCCATTCTCAGTGTACTGCATTCCCAGGTCCCCATGTCCCGAGCCTGCCCCCGCAACATGACTCACATTGTCGTCGGTGGTGAGGTCCCCCTCACTGGCCTGGATGGCAAAGGCGATGAGGCAGATGGCGGCAGCCACCCACATGAGGCACTGCAGGCCCCCAGCCAGCTGCCTCGCGAACTTGACATACTCTGGGGTGCCCCGTGGTGGCCGCAGCGCGTTGGGCCCGTCCCGCAGTAGCAGCTCGGCAGCCAGGCTTGCAGACAGGCCCTGGGACAGAGGGGTAGGGCGAGGCAGTGCTGGGGACTTTCCTCCACATGCACACCCTGAAGGAAGCCCCCTGCCTCGGTTTCACTTCCCCAGCTCGGTCTGTCCTGCTCCTTCTCATCTCTTTGTCTCTTGGTTCCTGCCCCCACCCCGTCTCTCCCTCCCTCCTTCATCTCTCCCTTTGTCTGTCTCTCCTCACTCACCTTTCTGTGTGTCTCTCTCCTGCTGCTCTCTCCGTATTTGTCTCTGCCTTTTCTGTGTTGCTATCTCTTTTCATCTACTCCTCTCTCCATCTCTGTGTCTAACCCTTTCTCTCTAATGCTTTCTCCCTTCTCTCCCTCTCCCTCTCTCTCCCTCTCGCCATCTCCCTCCTTCCATCTCCCTCTCCCTCCCTCTCTCCCCCTCGCCTGTCTGTACCCTCCCAGTCTCCAGCTCACCTTGGTGGCACTGGTCTGGTATTTCTGTTCCAGCTCCGCCACTGACAGCTGGTGGTCATTCTGTGTAGTGGGGTGGGGCAGGATGCTTGTTCTGGGCTCTCCTGGCCCCCTCCCCACCCACTTGCCTGGTTACCAGCCCACCCTCCAGCTCCCGCCCCTCCCCAGCCAGAGCTCACAATTTCCATCTCCTTCTTCATGTTCTCCAGCTTCTCCTTCCTCTTGCCACCCCCGCCGCCCGCCTTCTTCTTCTTGCTCATCTTGGCAGCCATGTCCCCGCCAGGGCCAGGACCCAGCTCCACCGAGGAGAGCTCGTAGTTCTCCTGGGGATGGATAGGATGGAGGGAGGGAGGCCTCAGATTCCACTGCAACCCCTGTCCCCACCACACCCCGGACCCCTGGGCCCCACTCACGGCCTTCCCCATGGTGCCTGGTGCCTGTGCTCCCACCCGACAGAGCCTGGGCCCAGACCAGTCCTGATATACCCAGGGAGGGCGGGGGGGTGGAGCAGAACTGCCCGACCACAGCTGATTACAGGGCTCCTTGGGGTGACCTCTAGGCCTGGGTGCCTCAGGCATTCCCTCCTGGGCTGCTCCCCCCGCCCAGATCCCCCCATGTCAACCTGCCCTGAGATCAGGGAGCCCCTGGGAACAACCTCAGCAACAAGAAGAGCAAACACAAGGTTTGTTCCTATGGGCACTGTGCTGAGGGCTTCCATGTGCTAACTTATTTAACCTTCCAGTAACCCTTTGAGGCGACAAGACCCCTTACAGATGGGGAAACTGAGGCATGGAGGGGTTGAGTCACTCTCATATGGCTCCGTCACAGGCTAGGATATAATGGAGTGAGAACCAGATCGGCTGGCTGCAGAGTGTCCTCTTTCAGTCTAAATAGCACATGCCTGAAGAAGCATGGAAGAGGAGGGTGCTCCCACACTTTTTTTTTTTTTGAGATTGAGTCTCGCTCTGTCACCCAGGCTGGAGTGCAATGGTGCAATCTCGGCTCACTGCAACCTCTGCCTCCTGGGTTCAAGCGATTCTCCTGCCTCAGCCTCC
>NW_012102454.1:52045-52812 GCF_000951045.1 Mandrillus leucophaeus | reverse complement strand
TGCTAGAAGAAACCTCCAAAGAGGAGGTGGTGTGGGGCCGCACACTGTCTTTGCAGTGAATCTGCCCGCTCACTGGGCACCCATCAGCTCTGAGCCGTGTTAGGCAGCTTGTGTCACCCCCTCTGCTCACAACCCTCCAAAGCCTTCCCTTCCCACTCAGAATAAACTCTGCACTCCTTCCTGCAAGATCTGGCCCTGGTCACCTGTCCTGCCTCCATCGCTACTAGGTTTCCAGGGGCACTGGCCTCGCTGCTGCACTTTGCACCGACCAAGGTCATTCCTGCTTCAGGACTTTAGCACTTACAGCTCCTTCTGCCTGGGCCCCCTTCCTTAGATATCTGCACTGGCTTTCTCACCTCCTTCAGGTCTCAGCTCAAATGTCACCTCTTCAGAGAGTCCACTCTGTAATACTGCACCCTACTGTGTTCTGTTCCTTTACCCCACTGTATCGACACCTCTTACTCCAACCCGACCCTGTGTCTCCTTTTTATTTGTTTGGTGTTCATTAGAAGGAGGACTGGGCCAGGCACCATGGCTCACATTTGTAATCCTAGCACTCTGGAAGGCCGAGGCGGATGGATCACCTGAGGTCAGGAGTTTGAGACCAGCCTGGCCAACACGGTGAAACCCTGTCTCTGCTAAAAATACAAAAATTAGCTGAGCATGGTGGTGCACACCTGTAATCCCAGCTACTTGGGAGGCCGAGGCAGGAGAATCACTTGAACCTGGGAGGTGGAAGTTGCAGTGAGCCAAGATCGTGCCACTGC
>NW_012102454.1:49552-50775 GCF_000951045.1 Mandrillus leucophaeus | reverse complement strand
TGCAATCTCGGCTCACTGCAACCTCTGCCTCCTGGGTTCAAGCGATTCTCCTGCCTCAGCCTCCTGAGTAGCTGGGATTACAGGCACGCACCACCACACCTGGCTAATTTTTGTACTTTTAGTAGAGACAGTGTTTCACCATGTTGGCCAGGCTGGTCTCAAACTCCTGACCTCAGGTGAACCACCCGCCTTAGCCTCCCAAAGTGCTGGAATTACAGGCAGAAGCCACCACACCCTGCGGTGCTTACAACACTCTCTATGGTGGCTGAACGTTTACTGAACTCGGACTATTCACTGTGGGCTGGGTATGCTCTGTGTGTCACTCGAATGGTTTCCTTAGCATCTAACAGCAGCCCTGTAAAGCGATGTTCTCTTCTTAGCCCCCACCAGGGACTTTGCAGAAGATTTCAACATCTAAGAATTAGGGACAGGGTTCCAGCCCAGGCCTGACCCCAGAGCCTGGCTCTTGTATGGCACCACCAATGGAAAAACCCGAACTTCACCACAGCAGCACCGTACACATGCCATGTTCTGCACGTGTGACCTCACGGGTCTTTGCAAAAAAAACCCTGTGCAGGCGGCACTATCATTCCTGTTGTGCAGAGGGGGAAACTGAGGCTCAGAGGGACTCACATATCCAGCTAGAGGTTTTACAGCTCTCAAGCATTCCCTGTCCCTACCCCAGATGGGGAAACCAAGGTGCAACATGGGGAAAGGATGTGTCCGAGGGTCTTGACTTGAGCTTGGTGTTTGGTGACAGATGCCAGGAAGCCTGGGGACTCCCTCCTCATCCCTCAGGTAGGGACCTCCATGCGCAGCAGTGAGGGGCTGGGCCAGTGGAATGGTGGGGCCTTAGTATGTTAAGGGGTGGGCACGTCTCCAGGAGCAGGTGAGAGTGCACCTGATAAGATAACTGCGCTGGCAATGTCCTTCTCCGCTGGGGCAGGTCACCTGGGAAACTCAAAGCTGCTGGGCAGCCGGAGCTCTCCTCCCCGCACCCACATGGCTGGTCATCCCCAGCTTGCTAGAAGAAACCTCCAAAGAGGAGGTGGTGTGGGGCCGCACACTGTCTTTGCAGTGAATCTGCCCGCTCACTGGGCACCCATCAGCTCTGAGCCGTGTTAGGCAGCTTGTGTCACCCCCTCTGCTCACAACCCTCCAAAGCCTTCCCTTCCCACTCAGAATAAACTCTGCACTCCTTCCTGCAAGATCTGGCCCTGGTC
>NW_012102454.1:39482-44729 GCF_000951045.1 Mandrillus leucophaeus | reverse complement strand
AAAAAAAAAAAAAAAAAGTACTGGTGGAGAGACTTCCGCCATGGGACGGGGCAAGGGCAGGGTGCTGATGTCCAAATCCAAGCTCAAAAGTTCCCAGGGGAGCAAGGAGGCCTTGTGGTGCCTGGAACTGTGAAGGGTACAGGGCAATTACAAGAGGGCTTCTGGCTCATGGGTCTCCTGCTTCTGGGCTGTCTGCTGTCACAAGAACCTGCAGGATCATTAACAAGCTCAGAATGATGGCCCTGATGCTGAAGCCCAAAGCCAGCTTGCAATTTCTCTTTGTACTGACATTGTTTTCCAAACGGCTCACTATCCGTGCCTATGGAAGTGAAGACAGGCTGATGGGGGTGAAATTTTCTAAGAAGGGGTGAAATTGCCGAAGGGCCACCTGGAGTGAAACTGAAGGCCATGATCAGGGTTGGGGGAGGGAGGATTCAGCAGAGGAGAGGAGGAGGCAATGCAGGAAGACAGTGCGGGGGTCCTGGGCACGCCCAGCTAGGAGGGCATGCTGGGAGACCTTGGGAAGAAGTGGGGCTGGCAGGACTGTGAACAAAGTGAGGACAAGTCCCAGGGCAGTAGGAAGGGTGGGATGGAGAAGGGGTTGGGGCTGGTAACTAGAGAAGAGGGGAAGCTTCTGAGGCACCCGTGGAAAGGGGTACAAGATGGGGCGGGGGATGTTTCACTGTGGGGGACGGAGGGTCAGTCCCCACCCACCAAGCAGGATGACACAGTGGCAATTCCCAGCAAGAAGAAACAAAAGACGAAAAAGATGCAGAGACGCAGGCAGTCATTCACAGGAACACTTAAGGGCATCTTGTAGATGGTCGTCTCCATGACCTTGACCTCTGGGCTCCAGAGATCAGTCACACAGGCATGAACCCCAGTGGAGGGAGGGGCGGGGTCTGCAGAAGGACTGAGAAGGATCAGCAGACGCCAAGGAATGGGGACCGATAGAATCAACCCCATCAATAGGAATGTGCTGGGAACACTCAACCCACAGTGAACTTGGCCTTTCTTGTAGGAAAATAACTCTGCAATGCCCCCACTGACCCCATAATTCCTGTCTCTTATACACATCTAGATGTGTATAAGAGACAGCTACTTGGGAGGCCGAGGCAGGAGAATCACTTGAACCTGGGAGGTGGAAGTTGCAGTGAGCCAAGATCGTGCCACTGCACTCCAGCCTAGGTGACAGAGTGAGACTGTCTCAAAAAAAAAAAAAAAAAAGATAATAGATGTTAGACAAATAGATGGATACATAAATGATAAATGATAGATGATTGATAGATAGAATTGTTTTTTTGGTTGCTCACTGCAACCTCTGTCTCTTGGATTCAAGCGATTCTTGTGTCTCAGCCTCCCGAGTAGCTGGGATTACAGGCACCCGCCACCATGCCCGGCTAATTTCTGTATTTTTAGTAGAGATGGGGTTTCACCATGTTGGCCAGGCTGGTCTCGAACTCCTGGTCTCAAGTGATCCACCCGCCTCGGCCTCTCAAAGTGCTGGGATTACAGGCGTGAGCCACCGTGCCTGGCCAGAATTCTTTAAATTTTTGGCTGAATCATTTGAGAGCAAGTTGAAGACAGGATCCCCTTTATCCATACTTAGGCATGTGTCTTCTATGAATAAGGACATTTCCTTACATAATCCCAGTCTAATGATCAAACTCAGGAAATTAACATTAATCAAACACTAGTAAATAATCTAGAGCAAGCTTGTCCTACCCATGGCCTGCGGGCCGCACGTGGCCCAGGACTGCTTTGAATGCTACCCAATACAAATTCGTAAACTTGCTTAAAACATTATGAGATTTGTTTGCTTTTTTTTTTTTTTTTTAGCTCATCAGCTAGCGATAGTGTTAATGTATTTTATGTGTGACCCAGGACAATTCTTTTCCAATGTGGCCCAGGGAAGCCAAAAGATTGGACACCCGTGATTTAGAGGATTTATTTGAATTTCCCCAGTTTTCCCACTAATGTCCTTTTCCTAGTGCGTGATCCAGTCCGGGACCACACCTCACATTCTGTTGCTGTGTCTCCTTGGCTTCCTCCATTGCGTGACGATTCCTCCGTCTTTCCTTATCTTTCATGACCTTGGCGTTTTGGAAGAGTATGAGTCAGTGATTTTGTAGACTTCGCTTGGTGTGGGTTTGCTGCTGGTTCTTCGTGATTAGGTTCGGGTTGTGTGCTTTTGGCAGGAACACAGAAGAGATGTGTGTCCCCCCAACCTCCCGCCCCAGAACATCACCGTGTCAGGCCATGCCCCATTTTTGAGTCTGTAACTTGTCTAGAGCAGGGTGGACATGGTGGGGAGGGGTCTCAAGAGCCTTAGGGAGTGATCAGGAAACCATTCTATGCCATCTTTACTTTCTACTCAAAACAGTGCCACAGCCAGGGCTGGCACCCAGCTGCCCTGGTGGTTAAAGTAATTGAAATACAACCATTGCCTGAGCCCCCAGCACTTCCCCTAAGACTCCAGACCTCCCACACCCAACCCCTTAAAGTGGATGCCTGTGCCAGCCCCAAGGCCTTATCCTCTTTTTTTTTTTTTTTTTTTTTTTTGAGACGGAGTCTTGGTCTGTCGCCCAGGCTGAAGTGGTGCGATCTTGGCTCACTGCAACCTGGGTTGCACCTCCTGGGTTCAAGCAATTCTCCTGCCTCAGCCTCCCAAGTAGCTGGGACTACAGGCGGGTGCCACCACGCCCAGCTAATTTCTGTATTTTTAGTAGAGATGGGGTTTTGCATGTTGGTCAGGCTGGTCTCCAACTCCTTACCTCAAGTAATCCACCCGCCTCGGCCTCCCAAAATGCTGGGATAACAGGCATGAGCCACCACACCCAGCCACTTTTGTCCATTCTGACCGTCCCCTGCTCAGCTGGGTTCATGGGTAAATACTTTTACCTACTCCCTTGATTTTGTAGTCCTCAGATGGTACGCAAGTTCTGTGGTTTTGTGGGGAGGGTCTTTGCTTGTGCAACTTATTATTTCACCGTGTGTCTAAGCAATACTAACCCCTGTCTCTGGGAGGTGAACACAGAGGCCTTAGTCCACAGGCAGGATCTGGTAAGTTGGGAAGTGTTCCAACTCTTTGGCACCCTGGAATGAAGCCTGGGTGGACCACACGATGCCATTTTGGGCAGGTGGACAGCCTCTAGCACAACTCAGGGGCAAAGAAACTTCTCACAAGAATGTTGCAAGCGTGACACGGTCCACAGTAGAGCAAGTTTCTCTGAGCCTGGGGCGCATAGAACGTTGGAAACTTTTTTGAGAACAATTAGCGGTCAGAATTGAAAAAATTTTTCTTTTCTTGCGAAAGAGGGGGCAGAGGACAGACTATTAAATGGGTGGTGGGCCAGGAGCGGTGGCTCATGCCTGTAATCCCAGCACTGGGAGGCCGAGGCGGGCAGATCACTGGAGGTCAGGAGTTCGAGAGCAGCCTGGCCAGCATGGTGAAACCCTGTCTCTACTAAAAATACAAAAATTTGGCCGGGCGCAGTGGCTCATGCCTGTAATCCCAGCACTTGGGGAGGCCAAGGCGGGTGAATCACGAGCTCAGGAGTTCAGGACCAGCCTGAACAACAGGGTGAAACCCCGTCTCTACTAAAAAGACAAAAATCAGCTGGACATGGTGGCACACGCCTGTAATCCCAGCTACTCGGGAGGCTGAGGCAGGAGAATCGCTTGAACCCGGGAGGTGGAGATGGCAGTGAGCCAAGATTGCGCCATTGCACTCCAGTCTGGGCGACAGAGCAAGACTGTGTCTCCAAAAAAAAAAAAATTTGCCAAGTGTAAATACAAAAATCTGTGGGCTCCTGTAGTCCCAGCAACTGAGGAGGCTGAGACAGGAGAAGCTCTTGAATCCAGGAGGCAGAGGTTACAGTGAACCAAGATGACACCGCTGCACTCCAGCCTGGGTGACAGAATGAAACTCCGTCTAAAAAAAAAAAAGGTGGATGGTGAACATTACATGGGTTTGAAGGGGAATTTGAACAATAGCATCCTAGAATTGCGGCCATACACACTCTTAGGGACCCAGCACCCTGTAAACCTTGATGAAATCAGACCCCTGGCTAATCCTCTTCCTTCCCATGTTCCACTTTTCCCTTTCATGCTTTGGGATCCTGCCCGCCCAGGCCTTCTGCTTTTCCAAGCGATCATTTCAAAACCTCGGCACATGCAATTTCCTCTACCTGAAGCGTGCACCCTACCTCCTCCCCATGTTCAACCCCTCCTCACCTTTCCTGTTAAGCACAGACGATCCTTCCTCCAGGAAGCCTTGGACATCCCACCAGGCTGGGTCAGGCACCTCCCTGGGCTTCCACCGACCCCTGGGCCTCCCCATCACAGCCCCTACCTCCCTGCCTATGCTTCCCCCATCCCAGTCCTGACAAGTCTGACCCCATAATTCCTCCATCACAGCCCTGACCACTCTGGGCTGTCATGTTTTGGTGACATTTCATCTCCCCCTTCAGATCCATGAGGGCAGGGCCCAGGATGTCTCAGTCACTACTGTGTGCCCTGCATTGCCCGGCCCGAGCTGGCCTCGGGGAGTGTTTGCCGAGTGACAGGAGTCACTGTGACCGTGACTTTGGGTACAGTGTTTGCGTCTCCCTGATAAGATAATGGGCCCAGCAATGCCTTTCACCTCCTGAGCAGGTCACCCCGCCCCCTCAACCCTGGGGGGATGAAAGCGAGGGGCTGGGCATGCAGGGACCTTGCTTCTCCCTCCTCTCCATGCGAGGCACAGGGGCAGGTGGTCAGAATTGAAAAAATTGTCAAGGAGTCATGGAGTTGGCCCCCAGCCCAGCTAAGCTGGCAGCCAGGCCCCTGCATTCTGTTCCTCTCCCATCTTTGTGCAGATTGGAAAGGTCAGCCGTCCTGGGCTGGATGCAGAGCCCTTCACTTCTTCAGGAAATTTCCAGGCCGTCCTCACTCTGGGATCTTAAAAAATCATATTCAGGGCCGGGCGCAGTAGCTCACACCTGTAATCCCAGCACTTTGGGAGGCTGAGGAGGGCAGATCACCTGAGGTCAGGAGTTCGAGACCAGCCTGGCCAACATGGTGAAACCTTGTCTCTACTAAAAATACAAAAATTAGCCAGGCATGGTGGCACATACCTGTAGTAGTCCCAGCTACTCGGGAGGCTGAGGCAGGAGAATCACTGGAACCTGGGAGGCGGAGGTGGCAGTGAGCCGAGATTGTGCCACTGCACTCCAGCCTGGGCGACAGAGTGAGACTCCAGCTCAA
>NW_012102454.1:34640-38337 GCF_000951045.1 Mandrillus leucophaeus | reverse complement strand
TTTTTTTTTTTTTTTTTTGAGACAGAGTCTTGCTCTGTCACCCAGGCTGGAGTGCAGTGGTGTGATCTCAGCTCACAGCAACCTCCCAGGTTGGGATCCTCCCACCTTAGCCTCTTGAGTAGCTGGGACCACAGGCCTGCACCACCATGCCCAGCTAATTTTTGTATTTTTAGTAGAGACAGGGTTTCACCATGTTGGCTAGGCTGGTCTCAAACTCCTGACCTCAAGTAATTCACCCGCCTTGGTTTCCCGAAGTGCTGGGATTACAGGCGTGAGCCACCGCACACAACCCCTGTTGTCTTCTGTCTCCCTAAACCATCCCTGTTCTCCAGTAAGCACTACCTCTTGGTTTGCCGGTGCTTCCAGTTAGGTCTGGTCCTAGCAAGTTCTTCAGAACTCCCCTTTCAGTCTGAAAAATGCTCAGTTTGGATTTTAAATCCAGTCACTCATTGCTTTAATCCAGTCACTCAATGGGGATAAGTTCTGAGAAATCCAGTCACTCAATGGGGATAAGTTCTGAGAAATGCATTGTTAGGTGATGTCATCATTGTTTGAACATCATAGCATGTACTTACACAAACCTAAATGGACAGCCTACTGCACACCTAGGCTATATGGTATGGCCTATTGCTCCCAGGCTACAAACCTGCACAGCATCTTACTGTACTGAATACTGTAGGCAATTTTTAACACAATGGTAAGTATTTGTATGTCTAAACATATCTGAACATAGAAAAGGTACAGTAAAAATACAGTATAAAAGATAAAAGTGGTACACATCTGATATGATTTGGCCATGTCTCCACCCAAATCTCATCTTGAATTGTAGCTCCCACAATTCCCATGTGTCGTGGAAGAGACCCAGTGGGAGGTAATTGAATCATGGGAGCAGGTCTTTCCCGTGCTGTTCTGTGATAGTGAATAAGTCTCACAAGATCTGATGGTTTAATAAAGAGGAGTTCCCCTGCACATATTCTCCCTTCTCTGCCACCATGTAAGACGTGCCTTTCACCTTCCACCATGATTGTGAGGCCTCTGCAGCCACATGGAACTGGTAGTCTATTAAACCTCTTCTTCTCTATAAATTACCCAGTCTCGGGTATGTCTTTATCAGCAGTGGGAAAATGGACTAATACAACATCTGTACAGGGCACTTACGATGAACGGAGCTTGCAGGACTGCAAGTTGCTCTGATGAGTCACTGAGTGAGGGGTGAGTGAATGTGAAGTCCTAGGCCATTACTGCACACCACCATAGACTTTCCAAACACTATACTTAGGCTACACTAAATTTATAAACATTTTTCTTTCTGCAATAATAAATTGACCTTAGCTTACAATAATTTAACTTCTTTTTTTTTTTTTTTTTTGAGACAGAGTTTTGCTCTTGTCACCCAGGCTGGAGTGCAGTGGCAGGATCTCAGCTCACTGCAACCTCTGCCTCCCACCACATCCGGCCTGATGCTCCTATTTCATTCTGTTTTTTCACCACCTAGAACTGTGCTTTCCAGTATAGTAGCCAGTAATACATGTGGCAAATTAAATTCAACTATAAACAAAAAAATAGGTTGAGTTCTTCAGTTGCACTAGCCACATTTCAAGAGCCAATAGCCATGTTTGGCTGGTGGCCACTATATTGGACCACGTAGATTATAGAAATTTCTATCATTGAAAAAAAGTCCTGTTAGACAGCACTGACCTAGAATTATCTTGTTGCTTTATATTTTACTCTTTTATTCTTTTTTTCCTGTGTCCTCTCAATATAATGTAAATTTTATGGAGGCAAATACCTCATCTGCCTGAATCAGCGCTGAACCACTAAGGCTTAAAACAGTGCCCGACACTGTTACCCAATAAATGTTCATTATATATATGAGAGTCCCATGGTACCTGGCAATGTGGACACACAGGAGATGTGAACATGTGGGCACACGTACATGCACGCAGCAGATGAATCAGAAAGTGGAAACCTCCTCATAAACTTTACTGCTCTTAAAAATGCTGATGGAGGGGGACTTCCTCCAGCACAGGCAGTTACTGATGTCCTAGTTCCAGGGGGAACAGTCCATTACTCACTGAGGGAGGCAGGTTTTCATATTTTCTGTTTCAAGCTTTTGATTACAATGGAGCAAATGATCACAATGCAGCCCACCAGGATGCTGGCGATGCTGAAGCCCAAAATCAGTCTGGAATTGATCCGTGCTTTTCTCTGATTCCCAAGGAAGTTGGCTTCCCGGGTCTGTGGGGGTAAAGGCAAGCTGGTGTGAATATTTCCAAGACGGGGCGGGGGAGGAAAATCCCTGGGGAGAGGCGAAGAGGGGAAGATCAGGGTGGTGGCTTGAGGGAGGGCAGGGGGGGCAGGGCTCAGTCTACCAGGGGAAAAAGGAAGAAACCAGGGAGCCAGGATGAGGGAGTAGATCTGGGCAGAACCCAGAGGGAGGAGCAGAGAGGTGGCCCTAGAGAGGGGCAAGGGCAAGCAGATGATGAAGAGGGAGGAGGCAAATCCCCAAGAAACACCCTGGGGAGAAGAGGTCCCTGGGGAGAAGCAGGGCATCAGCAGGAAAGAGAAGGCAGATCTGGGGACAAAGAAAGTTTGTGGTAGCTGGGTGGTGCCCACCTTGAGGGAGAACACCAGAGCGGGGATTGCCAGCAGGATGCAGAAGAAGGATATGATGGCGAGCAGCAAATAATCTATTTCTGGAGGACGCAAGGGCATCAGGGTGACTGGTTGCATTGGGGTGAACAGCTGCACTGGGATGAGTGGCTGCATCGGAGTGACCGGTAACTTCAAGTCCCTGGGGCTCGTTGCAGTAGCCATGGGTCTTGGCCTGAGGAGGAGATGCTGGGTGAGTGGAATCTGCACACAGGGGTCATGGATCCGGGAAGGGGACATTTGAGTCCCCGAGCAATTGAGACCACCCAAACCAACTCCTCTGGCTAGAAAGGTGCTGAAAGTTGACACTGTCCCAAGCCAGGGGACAGCGCCCCAAGCCAGAACCCACCACAGTAGCCTTGCTGGCTCCGGAACACCCATGCCACCCTCCTCTAGCCTCTCACAACCCCCTCCCTGCTCCCCTCTGGCTGCTCCACTTTCCTCCTCTAAACTCTCCCTACCCCTCCTCGCCCCTCAAACTCACACACCCCCACTGTTTTCTGATAACCCATCATAAACCTAAATGACCCTAGGGCTTCCCTTCACTGAGGCGGCTTTGGTGATTTCGGTCAAAGGGCGTGGCCTCTATGGGCCACTCTTTCATTATGATTGGCTACTTCTTTATAGGCGGGTCTCCAGTGCTTCAATCTGGCTTCTGATTGGTTCCATGTGTGTAAAGGGGCGTGGCCCAGCCACTTCTTTCTTCCTGCCCTTGGGATTGATTCAACGCATAAAGGGGCTGGGTTGTAGAAACTTGTCCTTTTTAAATTTTTTTCTCGCTGTTTCCTTTTTTTCTTTTTTCCCTTAGAAAGAGGGTCTCACTCTGTCATCCAGGTTGGAATGCAGTGGTGCAATCATAGCTCACTGCAGCCTCAACTTCCTGGGCTCAAATGATCCTCCTGCCTCAGTAACTAGGACCACAGGCATGCGCCACCACACCAGGATAATTTTTTTTTTTTTTTTTTGGTAGAGGTCTCACTATGTTGCCCAGTCTGGTCTTGAACTCGTGGCCTCAAGCAATCCTCCTGCCTCGGCCTCCCAAAAC
>NW_012102454.1:32073-33665 GCF_000951045.1 Mandrillus leucophaeus | reverse complement strand
GCGGAGGTTGCAGTGAGCCAAGATTGTGCCACTGCACTCCAGCCTGGGTGACAAATTTTAAAATAAATAAATAAATAAAGGGGAATATCACGAGCAACGTATGGCAACAAATTGGACAGCTTAGATGACATAAAAAT
Source organism: Mandrillus leucophaeus (assembly GCF_000951045.1). Lineage (NCBI taxonomy): Eukaryota > Metazoa > Chordata > Mammalia > Primates > Cercopithecidae > Mandrillus > Mandrillus leucophaeus. Next base: position 33,528 of record NW_012102454.1, on the reverse strand, counting down.
TCTTAGAAAGATGAATTACCAAAACCAACTCAAGAAGAAACAGAAAATCTGAGGAGATGTATAACAAAAAGAGATTTGTAATTTAAAATACTCCCACAAAGAAAAGCTCAAGCCTAGATGGTTTCGTTGGTGCATTTCACAAAACATTAAAGCATAAGTAATATTAATTCTTCACAATCTGTTCCAAAATATGGAGAAAGGGAGCACTTCCCAGCTTATTATATGAGGTGAGTATTACCCTAATATCAAAACCAGACAGTAGCATCTCAAGACAACTAGAGAACAATCTCTTTCATAAATATAGATACAAAAGTCATTAGTAAAATATCAGGAAGCCCAATACAGCAATATATAAAAAGGATTATACATCAAGATCAAGTGGGATTTACCCCAGAAATGCAAGATTGGTTTAAGTTCTGAAAATCAATTAATGTAACACACCATAGTAAAAGAATAAATTTTATTCATTTATTTTAAAGATGGGGTCTCACTCTGTCACCCAGGTGAGATCATAGCTCACTGCAGCCTCAAACTCCTGGGCTCAAACAATCCTCCTGCCTTGCCCTCCCAGAGTGTTGGGATTATAGATACGAGCCATTGCACCTACCCCTGTAAAAGAAGACACTTTTTTTTTTTTTTTTTTTTTTGAAATAGAGTCTCACTCTGTCATCCAGGCTGGAGTGAAAGACTAAATGCTTCCTGGCTAAGATAGAGAACAAAACAAGAATGTTCATTCTCACCACTGCTATTCAACAGTGTAGTGGGGATCCTAGCCAGTACAATTAGTCAATAAAAAGAAATAAAAGGCATCCAGGTTGGAAAGGAAGAACTGCTTTGATCCACAGTTGACTTAAATTTGCATGTAGAAAATTCTAATGAATCCACAAATAACCACTAGAAGAAATGAGTCCAGCAATGTTGCACAAGACAAGATCAATATCCAAAAATCAATTGTATGTCAATAAGCCAGGAATGAACAATAAAAAAAGTGAAATTAATAAAATGAATTCATTCCCAATAGGATCAAAAAGAATAATAAATTCGGGCTGGGCATGGTGACTTATGCCTGTAATCCCAGCACTTTGGTAGGCCGAGGCAGGCGGATCACCTGAAGTCAGGACGGACTTCAAGACTAGTTTGGGCAACATGGTGAAACCCCGTCTCTACTAAAAAAATACAAAAAATCAGTTAGGCATGGTGGCAGATGCCTGTAATCCCAGCTACTTGGGAGGCTGAGGCAGGAGAATTGCTTGAGTCTGGGAAGTGAAGGTTGCAGTGAGCCATGATCGTGCTACCACACTCCAGCTTGGGTAACAGAGAGAGACTCCATCTCAAAAAAAAAAAAAGAAGGAAAAAGAAATTCAATTTTAAAAAGGTAATAAATTTAACAAAAGAAGTACAAGAGTTGTACAATAAAAACTATAAATCTTGGCTGGGCACAGTGGCTCACACCTG
>NW_012102454.1:28818-30928 GCF_000951045.1 Mandrillus leucophaeus | reverse complement strand
AAAAAAAAAAAAAAGAAAAGGAGATCCAACAAATGGTGCTAGGACAATTGGATCTCTCTTTTTTTATTATTATTTTTAGCTTTTGGAGATGGAGACTCACTCTGACACCCAGGCTGGAGTGCAGTGGCATGATCTCAGCTCACTGCAACATCTGCCTCCTGGACTCAAGTGATTCTCCTGCCTCAGCCTCCCAAGTAGCTGGGGCTACAGGTACCCACCACCACACCCAGTTAATTTTTGTATTTTAGTAGACAGGTTTCACCATGTTGGCCAGGCCAATCTTGAACTCCTGGCCATTATTTTCAAATGATTCTCACACGCTCTGAACCCCACTCATTCATCATTATTATCTTTTTTTTTTTTCTTGAGACAGGGTCTCCCTCTGTTGCCCAGGCTGGAGTGGAGGGGTGCGACCATGGCGCAACACAGCCTCAAATTCCTAAGCAAAAGCAATCCTCCTATCATACCCTCCCAAGCAGCTGAGAATATAGAAGCCTGCCCTCAGAGCCATATATGCCATATATATGTGTGTGTGTGTGTGTGTGTGTGTGTGTGTGTGTGTGTTTCTAGAGACACGGTCCCACTGTATTGATCGAGCTAGGTTTCGAACTCCTGGTCTCACACGATCCTCTCCCCTCAGCCATCATCTTCTTACAGAGTGCACATTTTGTGCCATACACTTACATACATTAATTTATTTAATCCTCACAATGAAATGAGAGATAAATAATTATTATTCCCATTTTAAAGATGAGAAAACTGGTACACAGAGAGCTTTTGATTGCACCAGGTGATATTGCTAGTTAGTGGCATGGCGGGGATCCAAACCTAGGTAGTCTAGTTCCAAGGTGTGTTTATTCAGCCCATGTTTACTGAGCACCTACTACTATGTGTTGGGCTCTGTTCTAGGTGTTGGAGCTGTAGACAGTACAAATGAACAACCTTACCCCCATTAAGACATCTTTCCTGGCTGGGTGCGGTGGCTCATTCCTGTAATCCTTGCACTTTGGGAGGCCAAGGTGAATGGATCATTTGAGGTCAAGAGTTCAACACCAGCCTGGCCAACGTGGTAAAACCCCATCTCTACTAAAAGTACAAAAATAAGCCAGGTGTGGTGGTGGGCGCCTGTAATCCCAGCTACTCGGGAGGCTCAGGCAGGAAAATCGTTTAGAACCCGAGAGGTGGAGGTTTCAGTGAGCCAAGATTGCACCATTGCACTCCACCCTGGGCAACAAGAGCAAAACTCCATCTCAAAAAAAAAAAAAAAAAAAAAAAAGATCTCTCTCCCATATCTCCATTCTCTCTTATTGAGACACGGTCTGTCTCACCTTTCCCACCAAAATTTTTTTTTCAAAAAAGCAAAATCCTTTGATCACTCAGCCCCCTCAAGTTATGAATCTGGTTTTCGGTTTTGAATTCCAGAGACAAAAAAGGGGGCAGGACATAGACCCATGCTACCATCTTGACAGTCTCCATCTCAGTTCCATATGATTAAGTCTCTCCTATCTTTAAAACAAACAAGCAAAATCATCATTCACACCCTTTTGCATCTACCCTAGTCCTGCCTTTCTTGGCTCTTCATAGGCAAACTATTTTTTTTGTTGTTTTGAAATGGAGTCTCACTCTGTCACCCAGGCTGCAGTACAGTAGCACGATCTTGGCTCACTGCAACCTCCACCTCCCGGGTTCAAGCAATTTTCTGCCTCAGCCTCCCAAGTAGCTGGGATTACAGGCGCCCACCACCACACCTGGCTAAAATTTTGTATTTTTAGTAAAGACGGGGTTTCACCATCTTGGCCAGGCTTGTCTTGAACTCCTGACCTCGTGATCCACCCACCTTGGCCTCCCAAAGTGCTGGGATTACAGGCATGAGCCACTGTACCCAGCCATAGGCAAAACTCGTGAAGCAAATGTGTACACTGTCTCCAGTTCCACACCTCACACTCAATCCATGGCTCTCTGAAACCAGGTGTTGGCTTACAACATTCCAGAAACTGGAACCCATGTTCTTCTCAGCTGTGGCACTGCTCTCCTTACTCTTTCGCCTCCAAGCTCTTGGAATAAATGTCTACATTGTCTATATGACCCCCTTTTTGCTCACTGCCTGGAT
>NW_012102454.1:23523-24398 GCF_000951045.1 Mandrillus leucophaeus | reverse complement strand
ATGTTAGCCAGGATAGTCTCGATCTCCTGACCTCGTGATCCACCAGCCTCAGCCTCCCAAAGTGCTGGGATTACAGGCTTGAGCCACCGCGCCCGGCCTGAAAATGTTTTCTAATGGTGCATAACAAATTCCCACACAGTCATTCACTCACAGTTCTGTAAGTCAGAATGACTGCTTCTCTGCTCAGATCTACCAAAGCTAAAATTAAGGTGTCCGCTGGGCTGGATTCTCATGTGGCGCTCAGGATCCTCTTCCAAATGAATGTGATTACAGCAGGATTCGCATCTTTGCTGTTGCAGTGCTAAGGACCCCGTTTCCTTGCTGGCTGTCAGCTGGGAGGCATTCTCAGTCAGAGGCTGCCTGGATTCCTCCCTACGTGGCCCCGGCGACATCTTCATACCAGCAATGGAGACCTTTGCTTGCCTCGAATCCTCTTACACCTGAAACCTCTTTTGCCAGGAGGACTCAGTCCCTTTCAAGAACTCACCTCATTACGTGAGGCCCACAGAGGATATTCTTCCTACCTTAAAGTTAACTGATTTCAGACCCTATCTACGTCTGCAAGACACCTTCCCAGCGGTATACAGACTAGTACTTGACTGACTGGAGAAGGAGTGTGTACACCAGGGAGCAGGAATCTTGGGGTCATCTCAGAGTTCTGCCTATCACATTGGAGATTTCCTGTTTCATCGTTCCACTAAGTTGTGTTCTACTTTAAGAAAGACCTTCCCAGCCGGGTGCGGTGGCTCACGCATGTAATCCCAGCACTTTGGGAGACTGAGGTGGGCGGATCACGAGGTCAGGAGATCGAGACCATCCTGGCTAACACGGTGAAACCCCGTCTCTACTAAAAATGCAAAAAATTAGCTGGGCGT
>NW_012102454.1:15475-16153 GCF_000951045.1 Mandrillus leucophaeus | reverse complement strand
GCTGTGGCACTGCTCTCCTTACTCTTTCGCCTCCAAGCTCTTGGAATAAATGTCTACATTGTCTATATGACCCCCTTTTTGCTCACTGCCTGGATCCCTGCAGTATGGCCACTGCTTCTGCTGATCCTCTGACACTGCCCTTACCAAAGGAGCTAATTCATTCCCGCCTTCAGAGCTGGAGTACGTGTCTCAGGGCTTGACACATTTGTCCATGTGCTCCTTTCTAAGCCTGTCTTAGTTTGTTTGTTCCACCATCCAAGGGAGTTGCCAGCAACCAATACACATGCTTTATCTCACCCAACCTTCACATGTTCTGTTGTCCTGGAATATCCACTTGGTCCTTTGAAAGGCTCTGAACCAATTTCCTCCATGAAGAATATCCTGACTTCTGGATTGCATGTGTTGTCACTGTTCTTCTAACTACTTCTAGGTCCAGGACTGGTCTTACATACACAGGTTGTGTCTTGGACAAGCCATACTGAGGTCTACGTTTGTAGACTGCACAGTGTCATCTCCCACCCACTCCCAACTTCCTGAAAAGTGACTCCTCAAACCCTCTACTCCCCTAGAACCACCAGCTAAAGGAAGCATCAGCTAAAACCCCACAGTATTAGCATTCATTAAAAGCTCCTACCTGAATCAGCAATTACCATGGTATTTGAAAATGTTTTCTTTTTT
>NW_012102454.1:12002-14050 GCF_000951045.1 Mandrillus leucophaeus | reverse complement strand
CGATTCTCCTGCCTCAGCCTCCCTAGTAGCTGGGATTACAGGCACCCGCCATCACACCCGGCTAATTTTTGTATTTTTAGTAGAGACGGGGTTTCACCACTTCGATCAGGCTGGTCTCGAACTCCTGACCACAGGTAATCCGCCCGTCTCGGCCTCCCGAAGTGTTGGGATTACAGGCATGAGCCACTGCGACCAGCCGGAATTCATTTTTAACTCAAGGCTTTACAATCCACTTCTGACATTACTCATTTTCCTCCCCTCAGTAAATTTCTTACTCTTACTGGGCGTGTCTAGTTTCTCTCTTCAGCAACTCCTGGGAGACCTCCTGACACCGCCCATCCGCGCGGCCTGCAGAGAGAGATCAGTGGGAGGAGGAGGAGCCAAGAGCCACCACTTAGGCTTCCAACCAATCCCTATCAGAGTGGGCAGAGCCCACATCCTGATTGGCTGCACGCTCTGAGTCTTGGGGTGGGCTAGAATGGTGGGGCCATGCCTCCTAACTAGGCAGCCAATCAGGACGTGGGGTGCTGGTTTCTCCATTGTGAAGTTTCAGCCTTTGATGGTTTGGGTCCTGGGATTCTGGTTAGTACAAGGGGAAGCCTAGTGGGTCTGGCGCTCCGTTTTCAAGACACTCGGAGTCCGTCTTTGTCTAAGGGGAAAGGTCATGGCCCTGAAACCTTCTGCTCCCAATGAGCCCCCTACCACAGGTGGTCCAGATGACTCCCCTACCACAGGTGGTCCAGGTGCCCCAGGTGAGGTGCCCAAAGAGCCGCAAGAGCCTACACAGACACCAGAAGAACTGGCGTTTTACGCCCCAAACTACCTATGTTTGACCATCTTTGCTGTACTTTTATTCCCTCCATTTGGATTGCCAGCTTTGTACTTCTCTTACCAGGTAAAATAATGCCCAAGTCATAGCCCCTGTCCTTTATTATTTTTTTTCCTTTGAGACCCAGTCTCACTCTGTCCCCCAGGCTGGAGTGCAGTGGTGCAATCTCGGCTCACTGCAATCTCTGCCTCCCTAGTTCCAGCGATTCTCCTGCCTCAGCCTCCCGAGTAGCTGGGATTACAGGCACGGGCCACAGCGCCTGGCTCATTTTTGTATTTTTAGTTGAGACGGGTTTTGCCATGTTGGCCAGGCTGGTCTCGAACTTCTGACCTCAGGTGATCCACTCGCCTCGGCCTCCCAAAGTGCTGAGATTACAGGCGTGAGCTACTGCACCCAGCCTGCCCTGTCCTCCATTTGGCCCCTGCATCTGCTCCTGTCCTGGGACCTGCACAGGGGCTTTCCCTCAGTGACTGGAGGTCTCCAACCGTTCTCCGCAGGGTTCCTAGACACAGAAACCCACATCTGTGCTTCAACCCCTACAGACTATGAAGGCCAACAAGAACAGCGAATGGGAAGAGGCTTACACCAACTCAGGCCGAACTGGTTGGCTCAGTGCATTTGCGGTAATGATCGGCTTAGGCATCATTTATGGCTTAGTCCTATTTTAATGAAGGCTAGGCATAGCAACCCAAGGGTCCGCTCCCCAACCGAGCCACTCACCAAAACACTAGCCAGCCAAGTCAGCCATCGAGCAAGAAACTCAACTGCTGAGACATCTAGCCAAGAAATCCTCCAACCAAGGAACTCAACATTCAAGAAACCCACCAACCCAGGAACACCCAGACCACCTGCCTGTGCTACTTCAACTCACTCAGCTCCAGAGCTGTCTTCATCCACCCTAGGGGTCCACACTTCATGCCCTAGATCCCTTTAACTCCTTGACACTGGGTTGTTCTTTCAGAGGAATCTTTAAACCAAAAAACTGGAATAGAATGTTCTGGTTTCCTGTGGGGTGTGTGTGTGTGTGTGTGTGTGTGTGTGTGTGTCAACATGCCCACGATTGTTTTCTGTTTCTGGGTCAGTGACCAGTGTCTCTGTTTCCCTGGAGCTGTTTCCTAGACTGTGAAAATCAGAATGTCCCAATGGGGAAGCCCACAGACATAGAATTCAGGCAGATGGGGGTTAAAAACTTACCTCTGGCCGGGCGCGGTGGCTCAAG
>NW_012102454.1:5825-11547 GCF_000951045.1 Mandrillus leucophaeus | reverse complement strand
AAAAAAAAAACTTACCTCTGACACTGAAAAACTGTATAGCCCTGAACAGATACTTTTATTGAGCATAGTTCCTTTGTCTGTAAAGCAGGCATAATTGCCAATGTGTGGATGATATTTAGAAATCTGAATTGACGTTTATTCTCTAGGAGTCTTCTCATTTGAGCTGGGATTGGAGATGTCTAGTGTCTCAGAGCACCAATAAGAAAACAGAAACCTCTTCCAGCTTCTGCCATCCAAATGTCAAGCTCTTAGGGGAAGAATGGAAAGTCCCCAAGAAATGCAAATAGCTTTGGCAGAAAAGCTGATGAAGACCACCTGTCCCCCACTCCAGAAAGGCATTTGTTCACCATTCACGGAAAAGGGAATGTGGAGAGAGATTAGATAATAGTACATCCATAAGGTTCCTGGAACCTGCATCTGAGGAAGAGGGGTGTCAGAGACCCCAGCTATTATCTGTATTCCCTCCTCATAGATAAGGCCTAGAAAGCCGCCAAGTTCTCAAAGAAGATATGCTACATGGTGTAGACATTTACAAAGAAATGACCTCAGACAGCCAAGGAGGATACCCCATGGCCCAGCCTAGTGAGAAGAAGGTGGGTTCCATAGGAATCCCAAGTGTCAGGTGGAGAGAGAACTATAGAAGAAAACTAGGGATAAGCAGGGAGCCATCCTGCATGAATCAAAACAGAGATCTAGACTGACACTGTGGGCCACAGATACCCAGGGGCTGCTTCTGATGCCCAAGCTTCATGGACAAACCCAAGTTCAGAACCAGATTAATATTTAGCACAATATTTAGCAGAACTAAGTTCCCACCACCATGGAGAATGGGGATTCTCAGTAGAAATTCAATGAAGCTGCTGGGGAAGAGACTGCTCACTGTCCCCCAGAGCCCATCACCTCTTTGTCCTGGGAACATTGCTGGGCCACATCTCAGAGGTTCCCCTCTGCAGCCATGAAATGTGCTTTGGTCCTGTGGAATGCGAGCAGAACTGACATGTACCACAAACAAAGCTGGCTTTTCAATGTCTCCTGGGACACTCCTCTAAACTCCTCCTCCCCTGGCCAACGGGACAAGTGATACCCATGTGATGATTTAGAAGGCCACACGTTATAGACATGGCAAAGCCCCCATTAGCCTGGGTCCCTGAATCATTCTGGGAACAGTATCCCTTCCCCCAACTGCCTCATGTGGTCAAGCAGAACATAGGCTACCGTGTCGACAAATGACATGCTTGGCCTGTTTCCACAGCCCAACCCACGCGAACCAGTGCAGATGCAGGAGAATAGAGTTCTATTTCTTGCACATCTGGGATTACAGCTTCAAGTTCATGCCCAACAGAGACAACCATCTTGTTGGGTGGTTTAGAGGAAATAATAATAGAAGGAAACAACAAAGGCCCTAGTCCACCTTAATTGTAACTGTTGTGATGCTGAGTTTGTCTCCTCTGTGGGCCTGGGTGTCTGGGCAGATCCCGTGTGTTTGTGGGACAATGCTCTGGGTTATGGGGATGCCTGGAGACAGGATGATGCCTAGTTGTTTGTCATGTTAGTGGATCTGGAGGGTTAGCTATCCCTGTCCTCCAGATCCAGCCCAGGCAGGGCCTGTCACATTCAGCTGCAAAACCATGTCAGGTTAGGATGGCCCATGTCAACATAAGCAGGCAGACCTAAGTGTCATCTTCTGCTACAGGCCTCGGAAAGCCAGCCAGCCTCCTCTACTTCAGCTCCCAGACTTCATCCAACCTGAATTTCACTCTTGGGCATCCAATTGGTATTTAGCACCAGGTAAACACAAAATGAGGCCAGGTACAGTAGTTTGTGCCTATAATTTCAATGCTTTGGGAGGCTGAGAGAGGAGGATGGCTTGAGCCCAGGACTTTGAGACCAGCCTGGGCAGCAAGTCGATAACTGTTTTCTACAAAATTTTTCAAAATTAGCCAGGCGTGGTGGCACATACCTGTAGTCTCAGTTACTCAGGAGGGTGAGGTGGGAGGATCACTTGAGCCCAGGATTTGGAGGCTGCAGTGAGTCATGATGATGCTACAGCACTCTGGCCTGGGGGACAGAGCTAGAGTTTGTCTCTAAAACAAATAAGTGTAAAAAATAAGGCCAGGTGCAGTGGCTCACACCTGTAATCCCAGCACTTTGGGATACCAAGGCGGAAGGATCACCTGAGGCCAGGAGTTTGAGACCAGCCTGACCAACATGGTGAAATCCTGTCTCTACAAAAATATAAAAATTAGCCGGTGTGGTGGTGCACACCTGTAATCCCAGCTACTCGGGAGGCTGAGGCAGGATAATCTCTTGAACCCGGGGGTGGGGGTTGCAGTGAGCCGAGATTGCACCACTTCACTCCAGCCTGGGCAAAAGAGTGAAACTCCATCTCAAAAAAAAAAAAAAAAAAAAAAAATCTTACCTGACTTTGATTGCATTACAATAAATGTAGTTATCAGTTTGGGGAGATTTAACATCTTTATGATAAGCCTTCCTATTCATAAATATGACATATCAAATAGGACTTATACCTCTTTAGCTTTATTTTATGTATTATAAGCAATCCTTCTTTCCATTACATAATCTAAATTATTATTGGGGTAGAAGAAAGGTACTGAGTATCCCAATGTTGATATCTTGTGTGGCGAACTTACTGAACTTTTTGGGTGTAATAATTCATCATTTTACATGCTTAGATTGTCTATGCTAAATTTGAATTATTTCTTAACAATTTTAATACCTCATTATATATGTATTCTTTTAGTTCCTCGGCTAAACCTTTCAGCAAAATATAAATTAGCATCATAACCTCGTTTCCGTCCTCATATGGGATTGTTCTATTGTTTTACTATTAAGTCAGGCAGTTGATGTAGATTTCTGACAAAAATTTCATCTTTTTTTTTTCTTTCCTGAAGCAGACTCTGGCTCTGTCACCCAGGCTGGAGTGCAGGGGCACAATCTCAGCTCACTGCAATCTCCGCCTCCCGGGTTTAAGCGATTCTAGTGCCTCAGCCTCTATAGCAGCTGGGACCACAGGCGCGTACCACCACGTGGGGCTAATTTTTTTGTATTTTCAGTAGAGGGGATTTCGCTGTGTTGGCCAGGCTGGTCTTGAACCTCTGGCCTTAAACGATCTGACTGCCTCGGCCTCCCAAAGTGGTGAAATTACATGCATGAGCCACCATGACCAACCAAAATTTCATCAATTTTGTTATGTTTTCTTCTATTCCTGGCTTGTCAAGATTTTTAAAATTAGAATTTTATGTTGAGGCTAGGCACAGTGGCTCATGCCTGTGTCCCAGTACTTTGGGAGGCCAAGGCAGGAGAATTATTTAAGGCCAGAAATTTGAGACCAGCCTGAGCAACATAGCTAGATCTTGTCTCTACTGAAAAAAGAAAAAAAAAAAAAAATTAGCCAGGCTTGGTGCCTGTATTCTCAGCTACTCAGAAGGCTGAGATGGGAGGATCACTTGAACCCATGGGTTAGAGGCGGCAGTGAGCCATGATCACACCCTTGCACTCCAGCCTGGGCAACACAGTGAGACCCTAAACATTGTGTTGAATCATATTAAATACTTTTCAGCACCTATTAACATGATCATATGAGATTTTAATTCAATCTTTTAACAAAATTATTCACAATGAACCATTCTTATACTCTTGGGAAAACTTTACTGCTTCACAATCTATTATTTTTATTTTTTATTTTTTATTTTTTTAGAGATGGAGTCTTGCTCTGTCACTCAGGCTGGAGTGCAGTGGCGCAATCTTGGCTCACTGCAAGCTCCGCCTCCCGGTTTCACGCCATTCTCCTGCCTCAGCCTCCCGAGTAGCTGGGACTACAGGCGCCTGCCACCACGCCCAGCTAATTTTTTGTATTTTTAGTAGAGACGGGGTTTCACCATATTAGCCAGGATGGTCTCAATCTCCTGACCTCGTGATCCACCCGCCTCAGCCTCCCAAAGTGCTGGGATTATAGGTGTGAGTCACCACGCCTGGCCTCTATTATTCTTTTAATATGTGATGGATATGGTTTGCTTATGCCTTATTTGGGTCGTATATAGTTTTCATTTGGGGGCTGTTCTCAGTCCTTTGCATTGGGGCAGTGCTGGCAATGCAGAATGAGTTGAGAAGCATTCTATGTATTTCTGTGTTCTGGAAACATTTCTATGTCATGGGAATTAGTTGCTTCTTAAAAGTTGGAGTTGGCTGGGCGTGGTGCCTCATGCCTGTAATCCTAGTACTTTGGGAGGCTGAGGCGGGTGGATCACCTGAGGTCAGGAGTTCGAGACCAGCCTGGCCAATATAGTGAAACCCCATCTCTACTAATAATATAAAAATTAGCCGGGCATGGTGGCACACGACTGTAATCCCAGCTGCTCGGGAGGCTGAGGCAGGAGAATCACTTGAACCCGGGAAGTGGAGGTTGCAGTAAGCCAAGATCACGCCATTGCACTGCAGCCTGGGTAACAAGAGCGAAACTCCACCTCCAAAAAAAAAAAAAAAGGTTGGAATGAACATGCCTGCAAAATCTCCAGGGCCTGTAATCTTTTTCATGTAGTAGATTTTGAGTACTTTGTCTTCATAATGATGATGAAAGCAGGAACTCTGGGAGTCAAGTGCAAGGCACTGTTATGAGCACCTTTGGAGTATTGATTCTTTTGATCTCCACACTAACCATATAGCCTGCAATCTTACAGACTGAGGATAAAGCACAGGGAGCTGGAAAGACACAGTGCAGGTCTTACAGTGAATCCACTGAGGGGCCAGGATTGGGAACCAGGAAATCTGCCACCAAAAGCCATGTTCTTAAGCACTGGGTGGACAACACTGCCTCCCATCGACCGTTAGTAGCAATTCAACCTTTTTACCTGCTGGAATCACTTTTTAATAACTTACCTTTCTTTTAACAAATAATTTTCATTTTCGACATAGAAGCTGACTTGAAGGAGCGCCCACTGGCCCAGAGTGGTACAACTTGAACATCAAAAATATTAATAACGGCCAGGTGCAGTGGCTCACTCCTGTAATCCCAGCACTTTGGGAGGCTGAGGCGGGTGGATCAATTGAGGTCAGGTGTTCGAGACTAGCCTGGCCAACATGGTGAAACCTTGTCTCTACTGAAAATACAAAAACTAGCCGGGTGAGGTGACAGTCACCTGTAATCCCAGCTACTCGGGAGGCTGAGGCAGGAGAATCGCTTAGAGCCCGGGAGGCGGAGGTTGCAGTGAGCCAAGATGGCGCCATTGCACTCTAGCCTGGGCAACAAGAGCAAAACTCCATCTCAAATAATAATAATAACTATAATAGATTTAAATACACGAAATATATATCATACCTAATGATGAAGGACGGAATACTTCCCTATGAGATCAACAAGAAGGAAAGGATGTCTGCTCTTGACACTCCTATTTGACACAGTGCTGGAAGTTCTAGTCACTGCAAGAAAAAAAGGCAAACAGGGCCTGGCGCAGTGGCTTATGGCTGTAATCCTAACACTTTGGGAGGCAGGAGGATCACTTGAAACCAGGAGGTCAAGACCAACCTGGGCAACACAGCATGACCCCATCTTTACAAAAAATATTTAAAAATTAGCCAAGCATGGTGGCACATGCTTGTAGTCCTACCTACTCAGGGGGCTAAGGCAGGGAGATCACCTGAGCCCAGGACTTTGAGACTGCAGTGAGCTATGATCACTCCACATTGCACTCCAGCCTGAGGGATA
>NW_012102454.1:0-3092 GCF_000951045.1 Mandrillus leucophaeus | reverse complement strand
AGAAAGAAAAGAAGGGAAGGGAAAGGAAGGGAAAGGAAGGGAAGGGAAGGGAAGGGAAGGGAAGGGAGGGAAAAATAAAGGAAAGGAAAGGAAGGAAGGAAACAAATGATTACTTGCTTGGTGTTGGAGGGGATTGAGGGGATGGGGGAAAAGGGGGGGAACCCACACATTTGATCAAAGAACTCTTCTGTGTTGACTGTTGTGGTATGAGAGCAGAGAAAATGCACTGTGTTTTTCCTGAAACACAAGACTCAGAGGCCCACATCACTCTTGCCCCGAGTAGTGTTTTTCTCTCAAGATGGTCAGAAGGAATCTTTAAACAAAGATGATCAAGGAAATGAAGCTTATTTATAGGTCTGTTTTGAAGGTGGAACCAGGGATTCCTCAATTGGCCAATGACTTGAGTGAGTAGGAGGAGCCGTCACTCCATCACACCAATCAGAAGCCAAGTATTGGTTCCCACCCTATGACATACCACCTCCAATTGGCCAATAGAAGCAGAGAGAAGGGCTAGGAGGTGGGGCCTGCCTGGGCGCCATGGTAATCCCCTGTGGTTGGTGATCAAGGAAGAGCTTCCATGTAGCACTGGTAGTGCCAGATCCAGGTGCCCTCCTGGGAATGTTCGAGGAGGGTAGGAGTAGGAGGAGGAGTGTTAGAGAGAGTAGAGGGGAAATGATGAGAGCAGAAAGGGTATCATAAAGGAATCTCAGGGGTGATATAAGTGGACACAGACATATGTTAGAGGGGCAAGGGTTTAGAACAGGAAGGTTGCTGTACGTGGATGGAGAAGGAGTTCAAAAGGTCAGGAAGCTGGTTTCAGAAGTTGAGAGGTGTTCGAGGGAGACAGGGCAGGACTTTGTAAGGGGACAGAGAAGTAGAGACAGTGAAACCCAGTCTCTACTAAAAATACAAAAATTAGCCGGGCGTGGTGGCGGGCGCCTGTAGTCCCAGCAAGAGGAGTGAATAGGTGGTCAAATAAGGTCTTAGAGGAGCTAAAGGAGCAGGGAGTTCATGGGTGAACCGGAAAGGTTTACAGCAGGATTCATAGGGACGAAGTAAGGGATATTATAAAAGGAACAGTGAGAGAGCTAATAGAAGTTTTACTTTGGGGGGCAGAGGTGGGAGGATCACTTGAGCCTAGAAATTCAAGACCAGCATTGGCAACATAGCAAAACCCCATATCTACCAAAAGAAAAAAAATTTTTTGGTTTTTTTTTTTTTTGAGACGGAGTCTCGCTCTGTCCCCCAGGCTGTAGTGCAATGGCAGGATCTCGGCTCACTTCAACCTCCACCTCCTGAGTTCTGCCTCAGCCTCCCAAGTAGCTGGGATTACAGGTGTGTGCCACCACGCCCAGTTAATTTTTGTATTTTTAGTAGAGACGGGATTTCACTATGTTGGCCAAGATGGCCTCAAACTCCTGACCTCAGGTCATCCGCCCATGTCGGCCTCCCAAAGTATTGGGATTACAGGCGTGAGCCACCGCACTCAGCAAAAAACAAAAATTTTTTTAATTAGCCAGGCATGGTGGTGTGCACCTGTAGTCCCAGCCACTCAGGAAGCTGGGGCAGGAGGATCACTTGAGCCCAGGAGTTTGAGGCTGCAGTGAGCTATGATAGCGCCTCTGCACTCCTACAGCCTGGGAGAGCAAGACCCGGTCTCTAAACACACACACACACACACACATACACACACACACACACACACAGAAGACAAAGAAGTTTTATAGGGTGAGAGTTTTATAAAGGAACGGTGAATTTATAATGAAGGTTTTATACCCAAACACAGGTCCAGTCACTCCACTCTTGGAGAGTCCAATTAACAAGAGCAAGTTCTGGTATAAAGAAGGTGACTTTATTCCAGAACTCAGCTGAGGGGAAGAGATACAGGTTACTGCCTTAGGGGTATTGCTTCAGCTTTCAGGACAGAAAGCAGAGACTTTTAAAGGGGGGCTTGATGGGAATGACATAAAGGTGGGGGGCAAGGAGGTGTGGGGTCTATGTGACATGCTTTGATGTCTTATCTATCAGGTGCTCTAGCTGTCACCACCGTGAGCAGAGAAATTGACCATTGTCTCAAGGCAATCTGATGGGAGAGAATTCTAGGGGTGCCTGATTTGTTTCAAGGTTCAGTCCCTGGAACTTCTAAGTAAACATATAATTAGATAAGCTTGCCATGTAGGGAGGTTACAATTGCATTCCTAAAGAGCTAAGTAGGAGATGGGGGGAAAAGAAAAAGGAAAAAAAAATCATTTTTTTTCTTTAAAAATGGGGTACTCTAGCCAGGCGCAGTGGCTCAAACCCTGTAATCCCAGCACTTTGGGAGGCCGAGGCAGGCGGATCACAATGTCGGGAGTTCAAGACCAGCCTGGCCAACACAGTGAAACCCCGTCTCTACTAAAAATACAAAAAGTAGCTGGGCGTGGTGACGGGTACCTGTAGTCCCAGCTACTTGGGAGGCTGAGGCAGGAGAATCGCTTGAACCCGCAAGGCGGAGGTTGCAGCTGAGATTGCACCACTGCACTCCAGCCTGGGCAACACAGCGAGACTTTGCCTCAAAAAAAAAAAAGGGGGGGTACTCAATTACAGTTTCCCACTGTCAAATTCCATTCCATTTCTATGGGATTTCAATGCCACATTCATGCTGGCTACTTCCTGCTGAAAGAGGGCATTGTGATTGATCAACAGAATGGAACTGATCCACTTGGAGTTGGAAATATTTATGAGTAGTTAGTTGGACTAATATGGTGTAAGGTCTGGAAAGTCTCTGGGAAAGTCTGTCTTGCATTCCCATACAGAAACTGAAACAGCAGAAAAATCCACAGCAGAGAAGTATGTCTATCATTGCAACTAGGACCAAAGTTGTAAGGAGCTTCTGTCCAGGTGAGAGCAGTCCTCACCTGCAACAGGATGCCAACCACTGACCTGGTGATAATGTGGGGTCAGACATAGCTTTGATTTTTTTGGTGCATGTCTCTCAGGGCTATTGAGACATTTACTGAATTATCTGAGATGTGTACATTTGTCAGGCATATTCCCAGCTGCCAATTGTACCTGGAGCTCCTGTGGAGATATGATGACAGGGTGGCTAAACG
>NW_012102453.1:42790-46567 GCF_000951045.1 Mandrillus leucophaeus | reverse complement strand
TAATTATTAGAATTAAATCATTTTATTACCAGTAGTCGTTGAACACTAAAGGGAGTGTTAAATAAGGCTGCCATGATAAATTGGAGTAGAGGCATCCCTAGGTATCTGTGAAGATTGGTTCCAGGACCCCATAGATACCAACATCCGCGTATGCTCAAGTCCTTTATATTGAAATTTGCAGTTGATTCAATCTGTTGGCTGCAGATCTCATGGATATGGAAGACAGACTGTGCCATACAAATACCTCCTCCTCCCTTTTGTGTCAGAGTGTACTTCCCTGCCCAGACCTTGGATTTGTGGTTCAATCATGGGATTTGCTGTGGTAAATGGAACATGATCAGATGTAACCCAAACTGTGGCTTTTAATGTGCTTGCATAGATTGGCTTGCCTATTGCTATAAAAGAGGAATGAAAGATAAATCCCCAAGGGCAGCTTCTGGTCTAAAGAGGGACAGACTTGGACCCAGTGCACACTCTGAATCCACAGCCTAGCTTGAAGCAAAGCTATTCCAGCTGATTAGCAGACCATTATGTAAGAAAAATAAATGCTTATTTTTAGCAATTGTTGTGCTGTGGAGTGCTTTGTTACATAATTGTAGCTGACTTGTTCAGCTGGTTATGTCTAGTAGGGTATGTTATATAAAATCTTGAATTTCAAGATGTGGTTCTTCTCATTTTAATGAACATAAAAGAAACATTATAACAAGAGTCCTTATAAGCACTTTGCTCACTGTCAAGAAACCTATGAATGAACTCCAGGTCTTATAATGGAATTAAATGTTAATTTAAATGTATATGTGCATACATATGAACAAGAGAGGAACACAGTTAAATCTCAACTTCAGTAGGAATCATTTGGCTGAGTGTATTGGACAGATGCAATACTGGGGATCCAAACTGGAAGGGACTGCCAATGTCTAAATAATAGGAAAAGATTAACATGGGTGAAAGGAGAAAAAAAAAATTACAGAAAGCAAATGCTTGCAAGGAGCCTTCTTGGAGTTGGCTCTATTTGATGTGGCAGCTGAGGTAATGTTTAGAAAAGATAAGTCAAAAGTGACTTGAGTCTTTGAGGCAGTTGTTGGTTGTCAGACTGGTGATGACATTCTCCATAATGACGAAGGCAAAGGAGGATGAGTAGGTGGTTTGCATGGTGGAGAGATAATGAGTTTCATTTTTAACATGGTGAGTTTGAAGTTCAGACAAAAATTTGAGGAACTGATGTAAAAGATAAGGCCTCAGACTCTACCTACTTGATTGTCAAATGCCTTTTAGTGGACTGTGTCTTTCATGCCCAGATGGAAAGGAGTGATCATCTGTCATATTTCAAACTCTAGAAAGGAGTTTGAAGAAGAAAAATCAATGGACTTCTGCTGAAAGCCAAGAACATTAGATTGAGGGCTTGGCTTTCATTGTAAGTCTATTGCTAGGAATACCAGTAATCTCTTCTGACTGAGAGAGGAGGTTTGGTTTGGCCATCCATGCTGCCTTTGGGGGATACTCTAACTGCAGAGCTGATGGAAAAGGCTCTGCACCCACATACATCAGTTTAAACCTAACTTTAAAATCGGTTTTATATTTAAATATGAAAGTGCAATGTTTCACATCTTTTAGTAGTCCATTGACGACAAATAAGTTTGTAGATGTTTACTGTATTAGTAACTTGAGACATTTTAACAAGTGATAATTTGTGACTTATTGACTTGTTATAAGAGCACAGCAGTTAAAGACATTGGCTTTAAAATTCTGGTTTGAATCTGTACTCTGCCTGTGACAGCTTGTTGATTCATTTATTTAACAGATGGTTGCTGAATTCCTACCATGTTCTACGCATAAGAACAAAAACATATGAAGACTGAAAGACTGCTTTGGGGAGTTTACATTTCAGTGGAGGGAGATATTTAATAAATAATAAACATAATAAATTTCAAAAATATTAAAAAGTTATAAGTACTATGGAGAAAAGAAAAAAATGAAAAGTATAAGGAGGATTGGGAGTTTGGTGTGAATGAGGGACCAATTGCATCATTATTAAATCTGGCAGTTAAAATAGATCTCACTAAGATGGTGATATTCGAGCAGAGACTCAAAGGATTTGTGAGTCAGACAGGAAGATATAAGCAGATAAAAGATCTAGAGCACAGGGTCTAAGGTAGGTGTGTGCCTGATATAGCTGGGGGACAATAGAGAGGTTAAGGTGGAGTGATGTATGCGTAGAGAAGTAGGAAATGAGGTTGGAGAGAAAAAACGGGGGCCAATCAGGTGGGAATTTTAGCTTTTACTCTGAGTGAAAAGGAGAGTTATTAGAGGATTATCTTTCTTTTATTATTATATGAATTGCCAAAACCATAAAAGTAGAGACACTAGTATAATTAAACCCCATGATCCAACTAAAATAATTATGAGGCCAGTCTTGTAGATTGATTAATGGATATAGAAATAAAGTTAGATAGAAGAAATAAGTTCTAGTGTTTCCTAGCACAGTATGGTGATATAGTTAACAATAATTTATTTTATACTTAAAAAAATAACTAGCAGAAAGATTTGGAATGTTCCCAACAAAAAGAAATAATAAAAGTTTAAGGTGATGGATGTTCAAATTGCCCTGATTGCTCACTACACATTGTGTGCATGAATCAAAATATCACGTGTCCCAAAAATATGTATAATCATTATGTATCAACAAAAATATAAGGCCCATCTAATTTGCTTTATTTAATCTATATCCCTGCCCAGCCCCCCAATTCCTGATTATGTTAAAAGAAAGTCAGAACATTATATCATTTCACTTGTAAATAATTTAGTATTATCTTCAAAAGATAGGACCTTCATTGTTTTACACATAACCACAAAACCATTATTATAACTAAAAATAAAGACCTTATTTTTATAAAATACACAGTAAGTGTTCACATGTTAGAGGCTTTTCTTCTATTATTGTTATTTGTGTGAATCAGGCATTGTAGAGCGTCTTGAGCAAAAAAGTAACAGGAACATTCTGGCTGATATATCAAGTAAGAATAGCCTGTAGGGTGGCAAAAAAAGAAGCAGGAAGAACAGTTGGAAACTGCAACAGTCATCTAAGAGAGAAGAATCATGGCCCACGCTAGGGCAGTAGCTGTGGAGCTGGTGATGAATGACTGATTTCTGGACTTACTGATTTTAAAATTTATTTTTATTTATATTTATACATTTATTTAATAGATTTTCCAAAAGGGTTTGATAAGCAGAATGTGTGAGAGTGGAATCAAGGGTGACTACAAGGTTTTTGGATTAAGCAGGCTAAAAGGATTAACAGGTTTATGAGAGATGAGGAGTTAAGTTTGTACACATTGGGCTGTGATAGCAATTGAGAAGTTCAAGATAAGACACAAAAATTAGTCTTTACCATATTGTGAATGTATAGAAATATGAGACTGGATGAAATCAGCAAAATATGTAGTGTAGATAGAAAAAAAAAGGATATGAACAGACACTTCTCAAAAGAAGACATTCATACAGCCAACAGACACATGAAAAACTGCTCATCATCACTCGCCATCAGAGAAATGCAAATCAAAACCACAATGAGATACCATCTCACACCAGTTAGAATCGCAATCATTTAAAAAATCAGGAAACAGGTGCTGGAGAGGATGTGGAGAAATAGGAACACTTTTACACTGTTGGTGGGAGTGTAAACTATTTCAACCATTATGGAAAACAGTGTGGCGATTCCTCAAGGATCTAGAACTAGAAATACCATTTGACCCAGCCATCCCATTACTGGGGATATAC
>NW_012102453.1:38007-41815 GCF_000951045.1 Mandrillus leucophaeus | reverse complement strand
ACTTGAGCAGGCAGTCTGTCCCTTCTCAGCTCTCAACCTTCGTGTTGGGAGATCCAGTGCACTCTTCAAAGCTGTCAGACAGAGTCGTTTGCGTCTGCAGAGGTAACAATTATATTTACTCTTGTGTGATGAAGTGGAATTGAATCTGACCTCACAGTCAAAATAATGGGTTCAAGTACTGTAGTTTTTCATTTACAAGTTGTTCAAGTTTGCAAAAGCCCCTTAATCTTCCTGTGCCTCTGATTTCTCATATGTAGATTTCAGATAACAATACTAGCCCTCCTCAGTCCATAAGATTTTTTTGAAGGTGAAATTAGATAATGTATTTGTGAAAGCACTTTGTAAATGGAATATATAAAATCTTATTACTAAATTTAACGTACTAATTCATTGCCTAATTGACCGAAAGAGTTAGTTGTTCTTCCAAAATTATGTAATTTATTTTCAGAGTTGGGGAGAATTTATGCAAGGTGCTACTAATAGATAATAATAGCTCATTTGTTCCTTTATCATACCTTTACTTAGAAGACTCAGAGAGCTTTATTCTATCTCATTAGTCCTTAATAATGCTTCTAAATCGTTAGACAGCCAATGATAAGCACAGTTTTCCTGATTTTTACAGCTGGAACAAATGAGGCACTGAGAGGTTATGTGACTTTTTCAAAGTCACACAGAAATCAATGAGGCTGATGTGGAAAGGAGCTTGGGACTTCTCACAGCATCTTGCCTGTAACTGACCTCAGTAGACAACAGTAGACAGTACCTAGCATGTATCATTACTAAGGTCTAATAAGAGAGTCGCAGAAGAACAGTACAGGTGTACTGTCCTCAATGAGCTTTATTCTTAGAGTGGGAAAAGGAAGGTAAATTATTTAAGATGAAGGAGGATTAAAAAGCCATGAATGACTTTTTCTTAAAGTGCTCTGGAGGTTCAATGTGAGTAGATCACATTAGTTAAATCAAGATAAACTTCATGGAGATGGTGGCAATTCTGACAGATCATAAAATACTGGTAAGTTTTCAAAGGAAAGAAAGTGGAAAAAATCTATACTAAGCAAATGAAACAAAACATAGTAAGCAAATGGAAAAGAATGAACAAAACACAAGAGAAGTCAAGGGACATGTCTGAAGAAAAGTAACTTATACTGAATAATTTAATACATGCAAATAACATAATAGTGCTACCCAGATAGTGTTAAAGAAAAAATTATTCAATGATACTTGATAAAGCACAATAAGGCAAACTTTATTCAAGGCTATTGTGATAAAAATAGGGACCAGAACAATAAGATTTTGCAGTGGGAGAGAGAGATTGGGCTTAACTCTGAATATGGCATGAGCAAGTGAGAATTTATAGCCAAGGAGCAGAGGATAGAAAATTATTTAGAGGAGACATCAGGGATCAGGTAGATTTTGACTAACCCAACCTAACATGATTTTTGCTGAAGACAGGCTAGGGTGATCAGACATTACCTGGGGGATGGTGAAGGGTGAGGAACAGAGCAACAGATATTGAGATCAGATATGGAGGATGGAGTTCATGGCTAAACTGACATAGTAGACTACTTGATAAAACTTAATTTCAGAAGGAGGTGCACAGATGTGCTTTGTTGAGAAGAGGGCTCAGGAACCTGACTAAAGTTTGGTCAAGCAAAAAATCTTGTCAATATACATTAAAATTACCTCTAAAAAGAAATTATTATTATAAGTATTTATAATAATTATTGATTCGTAATTATTAGAATTAAATCATTTTATTACCAGTAGTCGTTGAACACTAAAGGGAGTGTTAAATAAGGCTGCCATGATAAATTGGAGTAGAGGCATCCCTAGGTATCTGTGAAGATTGGTTCCAGGACCCCATAGATACCAACATCCGCGTATGCTCAAGTCCTTTATATTGAAATTTGCAGTTGATTCAATCTGTTGGCTGCAGATCTCATGGATATGGAAGACAGACTGTGCCATACAAATACCTCCTCCTCCCTTTTGTGTCAGAGTGTACTTCCCTGCCCAGACCTTGGATTTGTGGTTCAATCATGGGATTTGCTGTGGTAAATGGAACATGATCAGATGTAACCCAAACTGTGGCTTTTAATGTGCTTGCA
Organism: Mandrillus leucophaeus; assembly: GCF_000951045.1. NCBI lineage: Eukaryota > Metazoa > Chordata > Mammalia > Primates > Cercopithecidae > Mandrillus > Mandrillus leucophaeus. The sequence continues at coordinate 39,707 of NW_012102453.1, read as the reverse complement.
TAGATTGGCTTGCCTATTGCTATAAAAGAGGAATGAAAGATAAATCCCCAAGGGCAGCTTCTGGTCTAAAGAGGGACAGACTTGGACCCAGTGCACACTCTGAATCCACAGCCTAGCTTGAAGCAAAGCTATTCCAGCTGATTAGCAGACCATTATGTAAGAAAAATAAATGCTTATTTTTAGCAATTGTTGTGCTGTGGAGTGCTTTGTTACATAATTGTAGCTGACTTGTTCAGCTGGTTATGTCTAGTAGGGTATGTTATATAAAATCTTGAATTTCAAGATGTGGTTCTTCTCATTTTAATGAACATAAAAGAAACATTATAACAAGAGTCCTTATAAGCACTTTGCTCACTGTCAAGAAACCTATGAATGAACTCCAGGTCTTATAATGGAATTAAATGTTAATTTAAATGTATATGTGCATACATATGAACAAGAGAGGAACACAGTTAAATCTCAACTTCAGTAGGAATCATTTGGCTGAGTGTATTGGACAGATGCAATACTGGGGATCCAAACTGGAAGGGACTGCCAATGTCTAAATAATAGGAAAAGATTAACATGGGTGAAAGGAGAAAAAAAAAATTACAGAAAGCAAATGCTTGCAAGGAGCCTTCTTGGAGTTGGCTCTATTTGATGTGGCAGCTGAGGTAATGTTTAGAAAAGATAAGTCAAAAGTGACTTGAGTCTTTGAGGCAGTTGTTGGTTGTCAGACTGGTGATGACATTCTCCATAATGACGAAGGCAAAGGAGGATGAGTAGGTGGTTTGCATGGTGGAGAGATAATGAGTTTCATTTTTAACATGGTGAGTTTGAAGTTCAGACAAAAATTTGAGGAACTGATGTAAAAGATAAGGCCTCAGACTCTACCTACTTGATTGTCAAATGCCTTTTAGTGGACTGTGTCTTTCATGCCCAGATGGAAAGGAGTGATCATCTGTCATATTTCAAACTCTAGAAAGGAGTTTGAAGAAGAAAAATCAATGGACTTCTGCTGAAAGCCAAGAACATTAGATTGAGGGCTTGGCTTTCATTGTAAGTCTATTGCTAGGAATACCAGTAATCTCTTCTGACTGAGAGAGGAGGTTTGGTTTGGCCATCCATGCTGCCTTTGGGGGATACTCTAACTGCAGAGCTGATGGAAAAGGCTCTGCACCCACATACATCAGTTTAAACCTAACTTTAAAATCGGTTTTATATTTAAATATGAAAGTGCAATGTTTCACATCTTTTAGTAGTCCATTGACGACAAATAAGTTTGTAGATGTTTACTGTATTAGTAACTTGAGACATTTTAACAAGTGATAATTTGTGACTTATTGACTTGTTATAAGAGCACAGCAGTTAAAGACATTGGCTTTAAAATTCTGGTTTGAATCTGTACTCTGCCTGTGACAGCTTGTTGATTCATTTATTTAACAGATGGTTGCTGAATTCCTACCATGTTCTACGCATAAGAACAAAAACATATGAAGACTGAAAGACTGCTTTGGGGAGTTTACATTTCAGTGGAGGGAGATATTTAATAAATAATAAACATAATAAATTTCAAAAATATTAAAAAGTTATAAGTACTATGGAGAAAAGAAAAAAATGAAAAGTATAAGGAGGATTGGGAGTTTGGTGTGAATGAGGGACCAATTGCATCATTATTAAATCTGGCAGTTAAAATAGATCTCACTAAGATGGTGATATTC
>NW_012102453.1:4391-35602 GCF_000951045.1 Mandrillus leucophaeus | reverse complement strand
AATGGGTGCAGCACACCAACATGGCACAAGTATACATATGTAACAAACCTGCACGTTGTGCACATGTGCCCTAGAACTTAAAGTATATTAAAAAAAAAAAAGGACCAAAGATACAGCCTTGGAGCTTCCAAAATTTTGAGATTGAAGTAGGAGGTAGAACCCGCAAAGGACACTGAGGAATGAACAATGAAGCAAATGTTCTAGAAGTCAAATGGAGGAGGTGCTTTCTGGAGGAGGCAGCCATCCACAGTGCCGAAGTTGTTGCTAAACCAACTCAGATGAGAGCTGCAATAAGATCACTTATTCATTCTTGTAATTTTGTTTATTTGAAAATCATTTAATGCCTACATACTATATTCCAGCCACTGCATGAGACACTTCAGACAAAAATAGGAATAGTGCAAAATTCCTACTTTTAGGAATCTTATTTGTCAGTGAGGATATAGACAATTAGAAGAAATTATAAAACATCATTGTAAATGGCTTATCCTCTGTATGCTACAGTTGGCTCACTTATAAATTAGGGCTAAATCATACCTTATCATATGTTGTTATGGGAATTAAACAACATTGTGCTTACATAAAAAATGTGAAAAAAATCTTCTCTGAAATTATTTGGTTTACTACCTTTCTTTAGAAGAACTATTAATATACTTATGGTAAAGGATGAAACCCAGAGGTTAAATTGAATTGACAAAAGACCATCTTTAAGTCTTAGGCTTAAGAGGAGAAAACTGTGTCTCTGTAAAGGACTTTGGAAGCAGTATGAGGAAGCCCACAATAAGAATAAGTGGATAGAAGATGAAGTCATTGGTTGGAGAAAGGCCAGAAGACAAAAGTGTCAGTAGTCTGGGGCCGGAACAGAAACAGCTAAGAGGAAATTGAAAGTGGATCCTTTTTAAGCTGTGGAACTGGATTAACACAATGAAAATTGGGACAGCTTGCAAAGACCAAATTATCTAAAATTCATAAAAATTAAGATAAGGGCCAACATACTGTCCTAAGACCTAGAATAAGGGTTCAGTTCAACTCATTAAAGACTTTAAGAGCCCAAAAGAGCTGAGGTGGCCATCTGGCCTAAATACGTAGAAGGCGTAACACACAGTAAGTATTCAGTGAATGGCAGCAATAGCTACCGCCTACACCTCCCCACCTCAAAACAAAACAAAGTGTATGTATTGAGGTGTTGGTAGTAACTTGGTTTTTACCTGATATTTTTTTTTTTTTGAAATTTTGCTAAAATAAGTTCATATTACTTTTATGTTAATAAAAACAATATTGAAAACTTTATTGGAAGAAAAATAAGAGCTTATCTAGTCCTTATGAAGCCCACCCAAAAGTGAGAATAAATATGACTGCTGCAGTTGCCTTGAATAAAATTTTCTAACGCAAACCAGACCCTAATGCCTTCCAGGCACAATTGCTATCACAGCCCAGACTCTAACAGTGTCACTAGGCCAGTATTCTAGTATTTTCTGTTTCCATCTAATTATTTTATACAAGTACATTTGTAAATGTAATTATAGCTTTTCTTTTTGGTATATTCTAACAACCTTACATTTGATTAAAATTTTTTTTCATTATCATCTACATGCAAAGCTGAGTGCTCGTGGAAAGGGGTACACAGAAGCATTCAACTTGAAAAATCATCTCAGAAAAAGTGTTTTTTGTTTGGTTGGTTGGTTGGGTTTTTTGTTTTGTTTTGTTTTGTTTTTTTGAGACAGGGTCTCATTCTGTCACCCAGGCAGGAGCACAGAGGCATGATCATGACTCACTGCAGCCTCGAACTCATGGACTCTGCCTCCCAGGTAGCTGAGACTAAAGGTGCACGTCACCACAGCCAGCTAATTTTTGTATTTTTAATGGAGCTGGGGTTTTGCCATGTTGCCGAAGCTGGTCTCAAACTCCTGATCTCAAGCCATCTGCCCACCTTGGCCTCCCAAAGTGCTGAGATTACAGGCGTGAGCCACTACACCTGGCCAAAGGCTGGTACCTTAGGAAAAAAAAAAATACAGTACAGAAATAAAATTAAACATGATAGACTATACTGCACCTCCTAAATTTCTCTACTCGGTAGACACAAAGATATAACTATCTAATTTGGTGCTCAACATATGATGAAGAAATACTTAAGATAATGCTGCTTAAAAAGCAGGGAAAGTAAAGGGGACTCAATGAAAGTGAGGTGTTTATTTCTCACTCAAAATGGTAAAAAGTTGATACCATTACACTGTGACAAGCTACATATGTAAATGGTAATGCCTAGACTAATGACTAACAAAAACATTTAAAGTAAAATGATAAGAAAGACTATAAATAAATAACAGGGGAGTCCTAAATATCTATAAGTAACCCACAGAAAGGCAAGAAAAACAAAATTAAAAATGAGAAACAAAGGTAATAAATAGAAAACACATAATAAAATGGCAGGCTTAGGCCCTGACATATCAATCATTACTCTGAATGTTCTATCGCACAGTAGGATGAGGATGGTTAACAGTAAGGTTTTGTATATTACAAAATATCTAAAAGATAGGCTTTTGAATGTTCTTACCACAAATAAATGCTAAATGCATGAAGTAATAAACTTGTCAAATATTCTGATTTAATCATTATACAACATACCACATGTGTATTCAAACATCAAATTGTACCCTATAAATATGTAAAATTACAATGTGTCAATTTAAGGATAAATCAGTTAATTAAAAAATAAAGGAATCAATAAAAGAGATGAGTAGATTGAGGAAGTATGACCTAGCTTTTTGCTATTCAAATATAATGACGTATGTAGGCAGAAAGTACAAGAATGGAAAATGAAACATGATGAAAATATTAGATGAAGGCAGAATTGGTTATATTAATATCAGGTAAAATAGATTTCAGAACAAGAAAAATTTCTACTGATAAAGGGAGATATTATATCATAATAGGAGAATAAATCCACCAAGATCATATAGCAATCCAAAATGTGTACACACAGAAGAGTTTCCAAAAAACATGAAGCAAAAACTGATAGAGCTAAAAAGAGAAACAGACAAATTTTCAGTTACACTAAAACTCCAACATCCCACTCTCAGCAATTGATAAAACTATTGGATAGACTTCCAGAAAGAATACAGAAGAGCTGGACAACACTATCAACTCAACAGGATCAAACTGTCATTTATATAACACGCCATTCAACAATAGAATACACACTCTTTTCAAGTACCAATTAACGTTTACCAAGATAGACTATATTCTGGACCATAAAACAAATCTTAACACATTTTAAAACAATGGAAATCATACAGTGTACATTTTCTGACCATAATGAAATTAAACTAGTGCTTAATAAGAGAAAGACAAAAGAAAGATTTCTAAAACACTTAGAAATTAAGCAACACATGGCTAAAGAGAAAGTCTCAGAAAGAAATTTTAAATATATATAACTGAACAAAAATAAAAGCACAACATATTAAATCTGTGAGACATACGAAAGTGTGCTGAGAGGGAAATTTATAATCCCAACTGATTACATTAGGAAAATACCTCAGATTTATAATAGAAATTCATAATTTTAGAAACTGGAAAATTTAGAAACTGCTAAAACCAAAGCAACCAAAAGGAAGGAAATAACACAGATAAAAACACAAATTGGTGAAATTGAATATAGGAAAACACTAAAGAAAAATAATTTAACAAAACATTGGCTTTGCAATGAGAAAATAATAAAACTGAGACACATCTAGCAAGATGGATAATTCGTCAACATCAAGAATAATCTAGAGATATCACCACAGATCTAACAGTCACTAAAAGAATGATAAGGGAATAGTACAAACAACTATAGACTCATTAATTTGACAGCTTAGAAGAAATGGACCAATTCCATAAAAAATAAGCTTCCAAAACTCAGCCTAGATAAAAGAGACAACTTGAATGATCCTGTAAATATTAAAGAAATTGAATTAATAACATAAAAGTTTCTGAAAATTATTCCAGCTCATCTGGCTTCAATGGAGAAATTTATCCATTTCAAAAATGAATTGAAACTAATTTTGTGGCTGGTCATGGTGGCTCACGCCTCTAATCCCAGCACTTTGGTAGGCTGAGGTGGGTGGATCACTTGAGGTCAGGAGTTCGAGACCAGCCTGGCCAACATGGTGAAACCCTGTCTCTATTAAAAATACAAAAATTAGCTGAGCATGGTGGCGCACACCTATAGTCCCAGATGCTTGGGAGGCTGAGGAGGGAGGATCGCTTGAGTACAGGTGGTGGAGGTAGCAGTGAACCAATATCATGCCACTGCACTCCAGCCTGGGCAATAAAGTAAGACTCTGTCACACACACACACACACACACACAAAAAAAGTTTTGTATAATCATTTCCAAAAAACAAAGACAAGTATTATCTTGACATCTCTCAAGAACTAAAATGTCAAAATCTGCAATAAAATTTCAGCAAATTTATGGCCAAAATATATAAAAAACACAATATGATTAAATGAGATTTATGTCAGGTGTTTGAGGCACTGATATTAAAAAATAACTCAATGTAGTCAGTCCACTCTGTCCACAGACTATGGAAGAAGAATTATATGATCATATTAACTGACAAAGAATGTCCTTTGACAAAACTCAAATACTTATTCTTGATAAAACTATCAGGAATAGAGGGGGATTTCCTCAACCTTTTGAAGAGTATCTCCAAAAACCTGCAGCTGACATCATAATTAATGGCTGAAGACTGAATGTCCCTGTAAGATAAGGAATGAAACAAAGATGTGTGCCTTCAATTATCTTATTCAATATAATACTGGAAATGCTAGCTAATTAAATAACACGAGGAAAATAAAGGCATGCAGATTAAAAATAAACAAATAAAAATCTGTTTGTAAATGAAACGCTTGTCCACATAGAAAACCCCAATAAATCTTTATACATACCTCTTAGACTGATAAATGAGTTCATTAAGGTTGCAAGATACATCAACATACAAATTACAATTGTATATACTGATAACAAACAGGTGGAAACCAGAATTTTAAAAAATGCAAGCATACCACATGCAATTGCTCCAAAAATTGAAATACTTAGACCTACATTTAAGAAAACATGTGTAGATTCAATATAATAAAATTGTAAAATTCTAATGAAAGAAATCAAAGAAGACTTAAAATCTTTTAGAGATATGCCATGTTTTAAAATTGGAATATTCCATATAGTAAAGTTGTCTCTTCTCCCTAAATTGAGCAGTAAGTTTCATACAATTCCTATCAAAATCTTGAACATTTTGTAAACATAGACAAGCTTATTTTTACACTTATAATGAAAAAGTAAATTTCCTAGAATAGCAAAAACAGCTTGAAAAATAAGAAAAATGTAGACGAAATAAACATTCTTCTCAGTGTTAAGGCTTATAGCTGGAGTAATTATAAGAATGCAGCATTGGAGGATGTGTAGACAAATAGATCAGTGAAACAAAAATAGCCAGCACAGAAATAGACCCACACAAATATGCCTGCCTAATTTTTTCAAAGGAATGGAAGTCATTCAATGGTACTGGGACAATTTGATAGTCATCAGCAAAAAAATGAATCTTCGCCTAGACCTCAGCTCTTATACTTAGATCAAGACTAACTCAAAATGAATCATGGACTTCAGCGTAAAACTTAAGTTCACTAAGAACATAGGAAAAACGTTTGGGGGCCTAGGACTAGGTAAAGAGTTCTCAGATTTGAAACTAATAACATGACCCAGAAGAGAAAAAAAAATGCTAAATTGGAACTCACCAAAATTTTAAAAATTTGTGCTGTGAAAGACCTTACTAAAATTACTAAAAATGTAACTATAGACTGAGAGAAAATGTTTTCAAATTACATATATGACAAAGATCTTGTACTTAGAGTATGTAAGAACTCTCAAAACTCAACACACACACACACACACACACACACACACACAAAACCATGAAAACAAAAATAACTGATCCAATTAAAAAATGGGCCAAGGCAAATGTGCAAAGATATTTCACTGATATAGAAAAAGATAACAAAGTCAAATAAACACATTAAAATATCTTCAGCATCATTAGCCAATAGTGAAATAAAAATGAAAACCATGATGACATATTACAGTACACCTATTGGAACAGCTAGAATGAAAAAGTGACACCATCTAATACAGGCAAGGCTGTGAAAAAAACTAGATTACTCATATATTGCTGGTTTGAATGTCAAATGGTATAACACTCTGGAAAATAGTTCCTCTGAAAACTAAAAATGTACTCACCATACAATCTAGTAGTTGTGCACTTGGGTTTTATCATAAAGAAATGAAGACTTAATAGGCCAGGTTGGTGCAGTGGCTCGTGTCTGTAATCCCAGCACTTTGGGAGGCCAAGGCAGGTAGATCACTTGAGGTCAGAAGTTAGAGACCAGCCCGGCCAACATGGCAAAATCCTGTTTCTACTAAAAATACAAAAATTAGCCAGGCATGATGGTGTGCACCTGTAATCCCAGCTACTTGGGAGGCTGAGGCATGAGAATCACTCGAACATAGGAAGCAGTGGTTGCAGTGAGCTGAGATTACACCACTGCGTGCCACCCTGGGTGACAGAGGGAGACTCTGCCTCAACAACAACAACAACAACAACAAAAAAGAAGGCTTATTATATTCATGTAAGAACTTGTATGAATGTTCCCAGTAGCTTTATTTATAATAAGTAAAAACTGGAAACTATCTAGATGTCCATCATAGGGTAAATGGTTAAACACACTGTGATGCATCCATATCATGCAATATTACTCAGCAATGAAAAATAATGAACCATTGATATACTCAACAACTTTGGCCAACCTCAAGAAAAATTATATTGGGTGAAAAAAGTCAATCGCAAAAGGATACATGGCTGCACGATTCCAATTATATAACATTTGTGGAATAACACAATAATAAATATGGAGAACAAATTTGTGGTTGCTAGGGGTTAGGGATAAGAAAGAATGGTATGAGTAGGGCGCAGTGACTCACGCCTGTAATCCCAGCACTTTGGGAGACCAAGGAAGTGAATCACCTCAGGTCGGGAGTTTGAAACCAGCTTGACCAACGTGGCAAAACCCTGTCTCTACTAAAAAAAATACAAAAAATTTAGCCAGGCGTGGTGGTGCGTGCCTGTAATCCCAGCTGCTTGGGAAGCTGAGGCAGGAGAATCACTTGAACGCAGGAAACAGAAGTTGCAGTGAGCCAAAATAGCACCACTGCACTCCAGCTTGGGCAACAAGAGTGAAACTCCATCTCAAAAAAAAAAAAAAAAGAAAAGAAAGAAAGAAAGAATGGTATAGTTATAAAGGGTTACACAGGAAAGTGTTACGGTGATGGTATAGTCAAGTATTTCAGTCATAATGGTAGTTGTGCAAAACTACACATGTGACAAAATGATGTAGTCAAGCTATATACACAAATGCATATACGATCGGTTAAATCTGAATCTGTTCTTTGGATTTGTCAACATCAATTTATTGTATTTGTGTTTGTAGAGTCCCCTCAATCTCCTCCCTATCCCCAGCCTACTTGCTTTCTATATCCTGACCGAAAATCACAAGAGTTACTTGAGCATTTTATAACCCAGACAGGTGCAGGTTTTTCCCAGTCCGCTTGAACCCGAACTGGAGCCTTGAACATTCTTGGATGCTGATAAAGATATCTAGGTTGTTACCCAAAACATTAAAAGAAACTGTCCCCAGCCCTCAGCCAAATCCCTTAAAACTTCATATAAACTCTATACCCTGAACCGTACTCCCTGCTATCATACCTAGGTAGAACACCCCTTTTCTCTTGCTGCCTATCATGAGACCTAGTGGATGCTTTGGATTCATTACCGTGAGTCCATTATCAAACAAAGTGCTTCTTCGGATGCAGCCAACTGGCTGCATCTTGGGGTGGTTTGGGACACTTCCTTGTGGGAACTCCCTTGCTTGCCTCTTTTGGGGAGATTCCATCCATGGGTTCAGTGGGAGGAAACAATATTATACTGTGGTTCTGTGGGATGTTGCCACAGGAAAGGGCCTCAGGGAGGAGTGCATGAGATTCCCCTGTGCATTTCTTTGCAAACTCCTGTGAATCTATAATTATTTACAAAACAAAAGTGATTTGCTTTTGTTGTTTTTAAGGTTATGAGTGGAACCGATGTTTGAATGTGAGTTTCATTTGTCATCTTTGAATATAGTCGCTGTTTTCTTAGTGCTGGGGCCTAAAGTCCTTTGATATAAAAAATATAAAATCTTTGCAACACAAGCTGAGGCTATCACCAAATACATTAAAACAGATTCTTTCCAGAAAACAGATGTAATATAACTTTTACTTTCTCTTCCATTTATCATCAAGATAAATCAACTGGATAGGGGAGGAGAATGAGAACTCATGGGGAAATGGGGAAAAATAAAATACAAAAGACCCAGTAAAAATTAATACTAAGATGGACTTTTTTTGAAATAATTGCCCAAATCTTTGGATTTGGAGTAATATTTTCTTTTTGTCTCAATGAAGCCAAAATGTGTTTCCGGGTGACCATTTTATTTTTAATTATGTTTTAATTGTATAATTTTTTGTTATTTTTCCCCAAAATCTTTAAAATATGTGTCAATATGTATTAAAGTCAAGTTTCTTAATGCAAAAAAATAAAATATCTAAGAAAAACTTGAGAATCCAGGTGAAATATATTTTAAAGACATAGGAAGTAGATATAGGAGTTACTAATGGTCTTACATTGAACTTCAGTGAGCTTTTCTCTTACTCTTAATTCAACTTCTGCCTCTTGAATTTTGATATGTATTCTTTCCTTTCTTCCTGGTGGGAAAGAACATGGACTAGAGTTCTAAAAGAACACATAGTTCTAGCTCCGTCGTTTATTAGCTGTGTTGTCACCGCTTCATTAGCTTCAGCTTCTTCATCAGTTTCATTTTGAGAATGAAGATGGAACTAGAAAACACTTTATAATGATGTAAAAACTTTAGAGCGCTATTAATAGTAGCCTCTTATCTTCTAGTAAACTAGTCAGTGAGAAGAGAAAAGAGAACAACTGAAATGTTCAGATTAGGTCAAAGAACACTGTTAAGGACTTCAATAAAAGATCTCTGGGAGCCTAAAGATAAATCTGTTTGTGGCATGAAATTCTTATTGTCTCATGTAAAGGATGCATGGCAAAATAGTCTCAGAGCCTGGAATATTGCCTTTTCATAAAAGTTTTGTGAGTATTGATAAGATGAAATATATGTAGAGGACATATCACTGAAAAGAAAATTTAGATATACAGTTATTTCTTGGTATCTGTAGGGGTTTGTTCCAGGACTTCCATGGATGCCAAAATCCACAGATGCTTAAGTCCCTTATATGAAATGGCACAGTACAGTATTTGTATATAACCTAAGCACATCTTCTCACACACTTTAAATCATTTCTAGATTACTTATAATGCCTAATACAATGTAAATGCTATGTAGATAGTTGTTATACTATATTTTTTATTTGTATTATTTTATTGTTGTATTTTTTTTTTTCTATTCATGGTTGGTTGAATCCTCAGATTTGGAATATGTGTATATAGAGAACTGGCTAATAGTGTTTAAAATATGGTTTTTGATAAAGTTTGACTCTCTCTCCCCACTTAAATCTCAAGTCAAATTGTAATCCTTGCATATTGAAGGAGCCTGGTTGAAGGTGATTAGATCATGGGGGTGGTATCTAATGGTTTAGCATCATCCCTCTAGTGCTGCCTCATGATAGAGTTCTCATGAGATCTGTTATGATCTGATGGTTTAAAAGTGTGTGGCAATTCCTCTCTCTCTCTTTCTTTCTCTCTCTCGTTGCCATGAGAAGACATGTCTTGTTTCCCCTTCACTTTTTGCCATGATTGTAAGTTTCCTGAGGCCTCTCCAGCCATCCATGCAGGCCTGTAAGTTAATTAAACCTCCTTTCTTCATAAATTACTCAGTCTTAGGTAGTTCTTTATAGCAGTGTGAGAATGGACTAATACAGTTTTGAAAACATGGTTAAGGAATGAAAAGGTGATTAAGAATAGAAAGATATGAAATACGTGCACTATGTTATATGTTCTGAATCTGTATCTTAATTGATAGTTATGTATGAACTACTTGCCGCAAGTTGGACATCAGTAATATATTTCCTTTGTAATTCATTGATTTTATTTGTTTTGAACTATCTGAGTTCTGAATTTTCCATTGAGGACTTGCCAACTGCCGTGCGTAAGAAACTACCATGTGTACAAAGCACAATTTACCCTTAGGTGCCCGCACTTTGATTTTCTTACTGTATTAGTAAAAAATAGTAATCAAGTGAATCACCCTTTCAAACCCGAAAATGGCAAAACATTGAACCAGACCTTAATGAAAGATAAATGGTGAGATGTAAAATATCCCACAGCAAAGAACTTAGTGCAGTGAGCAGTTTCAGAATAAGGAAAAGGGATAATTTTGTGAGTCAAAAACCACAGATGAACAGTAGCTACTCTGTGCTGTAGCTCCAGTGAGAGACAAAAGAACCACCAGCCTCACAGATCAGCCAGCACTATGACATAGTGGTTCAGAATCTGACAGGGCCAAGACCCAGCACTGGTCCAATGGTGAAAAATGGCTGACACAATTTGCCAGGTAGAGGAGATCACAGTCATCATCTTAGAGAACTCAGACAGTAATTTACTAAAATAGGCCATTTAGAGAATTGGAACCAGGATAGGCCATTTCCCAGAAATGAATAGCATGGCCTTTCTCTGTGTGGCTTTGCACAAGAATAGTCTGAAAAGTTAGAGGATGATGGAAGAAGACCCCGAAACAGCCACAAGGTCATGAAAATTGAAAGACGTAGTGGGGAAAAGATTTGAGAATCTTAGGTTTCACAGAGGCAGCAGGAGGCATTGGAGCAATTCTAAGGTTTGCAGCATGTAGCATGTAGAATCTCCTGTCTTATTGGCAAAGGATTAAAAGTTAATAAAATAAAATTAGTCATCTAATACCATTTTGCTTGATAGAAAAGAATTTAGACTTGAGGTAGTCAATTGATTCTGGTACTAGGACCCCTGGTATAAGGTAGCCCCAAGTTTGTCTTTGCTGACTTCCTTCCTTGTGTCAGACCCTTCCTCAGATCCCTGTAACAAGCCCGTGGAAAAGGTAAGATGTAAAATATTTCTTCTACATAAATTTTCTTTTTCTCCTCTGGCTGATGTGAGAGATTTTCACTGTAGAGTCCTGTACAAAAGTCCAAAGATTCAGTATAGATTTCTTAGTGGAGAATGAGAAAGCTTATTGCTACTTTATCATATCTTCACATGACCATCCCTAATCTTGTTCAATCTGTTCCCTCTGCCTGGAATGATGTTGCCTTCCTCCCCTTGTTCACATTCTCCTTATACTTCAATACCTACTCAATCATGTATTTTCCCCTGTGAAATTAACTCAAATCTTTATCCTTTTCCCCCTCAAGGAATACATTGTACTTTCTAGTATTCCCTTAGTAATTTATTAATGCATGAGCATTTTTGCTCTTATTATTATGTATTACTTCTGCATGGCTCTCTTCTGCACTTGAACAGAAGAATAAGCTCTGGCAATAAAATTAGAGTGAAAATCTTGACTTGGTCACTTCTTAGCTGAATAAGACAAATCACTTACTAACCCTTTTGTGCCTCAGAGTCTTTAAGTATAATGTGGGAACAATAATAAATATGACATAGGGTTATTGAAAGGATAATACAATCAGAGCAATTAAAGTGCTCCCCAAATGTCTAGTATGCAGTAAGTGCTCAATAAATGTCAGCTATTAGTATTTTTATTATTTTCTTTAAGGATCTCCAGATTTTCACAGTTATTGGCACATAATAGGTCCTCAACAATGTTTGCTTATGATTGAGGCACACTAATCTTCTCCTAGTACATGTAGTCACTTGATTAACACATCTTTGGTAAGACAGAAGAACAATGGACTTCTCTGATTGGCCAGCACTGTATTGTGGATCACTTATATCATGAAAAATTTGGAATCCATATTTGAAAACTAATAAAAGATGAGACAAATGGCACAATTTTAAGGCAGTAACAGATTATGCCACATGTTCCTTTGCCATAACAGGGGCATATGAAGCCATGAATCTGAAGATGTAGCTGGGATCAGAGTTTAGGCATAAGGTTAAATGCTAGCATCTCCCAAAGTTTAGAATAAACAAATGCATGGGCACAGGAATCCTGAGACAAGCTGGATATGGACCAGGTATGGGCCAGATGCTGACATCCAGAAGATGAAACAATCAGAAAAGTGTGAGTTAAAGCAGCATTAGACTTTCTAGGCTGAAGAGCTCAGGTTGAGCTTTGAGATAAAAAGTAAGAAGATAAAATTTGAGCGGAGAACCTAAAAATAGGGATGCAATAGGCTGGGACACAGAAATGTGGTTTGAATATTCAAGCTTAGCAATGCTCATTGGCCGTCTTCCCTGGCTCTAAACAGTCTCCCTGGTGTGTGCAGATAAGATACGGCAGGTATAAGCTGCTTTCAGGAAGAAAGGGAAGGTTTTTCAAATGCCAGTGCCTGCAGGGAAGGTGCTTCTCACCAGCTAACTAACAACTGATTTTAAGTACCCAAAGCTAATGAAGGATCCCTAAGGGCAGAGGCACACTGTACTAAAATGCTAAATCAAGGATTAAGTTCAAACATTCTAGGTAAATCTACCTTTAAAGTGAAGATGCTTACATGAACTTGTTCAATCATGCCTTCATTTTCATGATTCTTTCTTAAGACAGTCTTCTAAATTTCAATCTATATTCAATTTATTTACTCAGGTTTCTATTCTTCATTGCCCTCGTCTTTCCTATTCTGTTTGTGTTATGCAACTGAGGTTACTTTTTTGTAAAATCACATTAGTGAATGCCTAGTGTAAAGAGATAACTATTTTTTCTCCTTATCACCTCACTCATATTATGGAAACTTCCCATATCCTCTTCTTGATGTCTTATTCCACAACTCATGATGCTTGAGGAGTGAGTCATATGAACGACCTATCTGCTCATTGTCACTTGATCCAATAAATCAGATTCTCTTTCCTCGGATTTTGTAATTGATTTAGAGACTCTTGTCACTTCCCCCTTCCAATCCAAAGTGGAACCCTTGGATTGGAAGATTATCTAGGCTGCTACAGAACTTCTGCCCTGTGCACAGAGAAGTACATAAAGTGATAAGTGAAATATTTTTGGTTGCAAAATAGAAACCAAACTTATATTAATTTAAGCAAAAGAGAACACATTGCTTCACCTAACTGAATAATCCAGTAGTCTCAAGAATAGCTAAATCAGGGTGTTTATGCATAGTTATTAGAAACTTCTCATCTCTCAGTTCTGCTTTGTTTCTGTTTGTCCTATTCTTTTTCTGGAAAAATGGCCCACACAGATACTGTTTAAGTGATTTTTAAACCTTTGTTCTGAGAAAAAGTGAGATTTGTTGTATCTAGAATATTTAAAAAACATTTAAAACTAACAATAACACAATTTTAAAAGACAAGAGATTTGAACATCTCACCAAAGAAGATATATAGATTGCAAATGAGTCCATAAAAAAGTTCAATATAATTAGTCACTGTAACCCAATATTATAGTTAAAATTAACAAGATAGACCATACTCAGTGTTGGAAAGAATGTGGAAAAACAGAAAATGTGGCATTTTGAAAAGTTTAACAAAATTGAATAAACTCTTAAGAAGACTCAGCCAAAAATAAATACATTGAAAAGAGAATAAATCACAAATGTGAGAGGGACTATTACAATAGGTCATATAGAAATTTAAAAAATACAGTAAATATTATGAAACTTCTGCAGATAAGTTTATCAACTTGAATGAAGTGGATAGTTTCTAGAAATATGCAGCTATCAAAATTGAATAAATAGAAAATCTGCATAACTATATATGTTTTTAAAAAAATGAGTTGATAATCAGAATTCCTCTCACAAAGGAAACATCAGACCCAGTTGGTTATAAACCGTATCAAAATTTAAGAAATAGTACAGTTTTTATAAAAGCTTTATAAGAAACTGGAAAGGGAATTAACAAACTCCACCTTATGAATTCAGAATAACCCTGATAAGAAAACATGACAAAGACATTATAAGAAAAAAAATTACAGGATAGTATTTCTTATGAATATAGACACTAAAAGACCTGAAACGTAGAAATGTTTAAAAATGACTAAGTGAGATTTATTGCAGGAAAGCAAATTTGGTTTAATGATTTACACACACACACACACACTCACACACAGGTCAGGCACAGTGGTATGCACCTGTAATCAATCCCATCTACTTGGGAAGATGAGATGGGAGCACTGAGGATCACTAGAACTCACAAGAATCCCATCTCAAAAACAAAACAAAACAAGCAATGTAATTTTTGTCCTTTATATAATAAAAATACATAAATTATAATTTTAAAATTTAAAGAAAAAGAAGTTAACATAATTCAGCACTCATTCATGAAGGAAAATATATCATAAAACTATGAACAGAAGGGGCCTTTTTGTTTGAGAAAAAATCTACTAAAATCTACTGATAACATTTTCCTTAATGGTGAAATATTGAACGCTTCCCCCCTAAGATTGGAAACAAGTCAGGAATGTCAATTCTCACCACTTTTATTCAGCGTTGTACTGGAAGCCTCAGCTAGTGCAATAATACATGAAAAAGAAATAAAATCCATATGCACTAGAAGGAAAAATGTAAATTGTTTTTTATTTGTAGATGATGTAGCTGTATTTTGAACATCATGAGGTATATACAACACAAATACTAGAACTAGTAAATGACTTTAACATGGTTGCATAATACAAGATCAATATATAATAATTAATTGCCTTTATATACAAGGGCAGCATACAATTGGAAAATAGAATTTAAAAAGCTGTTTCATTTATAATTACATCAAAAGCATTATATAAGTGCAAATTTAATGAAATATATATAAATATAAACTGAAAAGTAAACACATTACTGAGATATATTAGAGTCCTATGTAAAGGGAAATGCATTGTACATAGATTTATTCACTCAATATAGTTAAGATGTAAATTCTCTTCAGATTGGTGAACCTATTTTATACAAATCCAATCAGAATTGCAAGACTTTTTCATAGCAATTGACAAGCTGATTCTAAATTTATTTGAAAAAGCAAAGAATCTAGAAAACTAACCATATTATTAACAAAGAAAAATGAAGATAAAAGGACTGACAGTACTTAATTTGAAAACATTGTATAAAGCTACAGTAATCAACACAGTAAGATCGTAGAATAAAATTGACAAATATGTCACGAAACAGAATAGAGTCCCCCAATAGACCCACATATCTATAGTAAATAGTTATTTGATAAAAATCCTAGGCAATTAAATATGGAAAGAAAAGTATCTTCAAAAAATTGTGCTAGATCAGCTGTATATCCACAAGGGAAGAAAACGAACCTCCACTTTTTTTTTGTACCACCAACAAAAGCTAATTTAGATTGATTACATACTTTGTGGGTGGGCAAATGAAATGGCCTGGCCTCCTTGGAAACTATTTGGAAAATATTTGTCAGTTGCTCATATAGTTAAAGCATAAAAACTAAAAATATAAAACCTCTAAAAGAAAATATTGAAGAATACATTCATAGTCTTGGAGCAGGCAGATATTTCTTAGAGAACACACAGAAAGCACTAACTCAAAAAAATTAATAAATGTGTCTTCATCAAACTTAAAAACACCTCTTTACTTTACACCATTATTACAGAGACAAAAAGGTATGCCACAATCTGGGGTAGAATTTTCACAATAAATACTTCTGAAAAACTACTTATATCCAGAATATATAAAGAACTTCTACCTACAAATCAAAAGGAGAAAAATAACTTAATATGAAAATAGGAAAAAGACTTTTAGAGATATTTAACAAAAGATATAAAAATGGCCAATAAGCACATTATAAACTCACAATGAGATACCACTATACACACATTAGAGTGGCTAAAATTTTAAAAGCTGACAATATCAATACTGGCAAGCATGTGGTGTGACTAAAACTATTATACATTATTGGTGTGAATATAAAATCATACAGCTATTTTGAAAACTGTTTTGGCCATTTCTTTTATCGTTAAATATTCATCTCTCCTTACAATCAAGCAATTTCCTTTCTAAGTTTTTATCCAACAGTATTGAGTGCATGTCCTCAAAAAGACCTGTACAAGAATGTTCAGAGCAGCTTTACTCACAATAAATTTAAAAACTGGAAGTATTATTCAAATGTCCATTAGTAGTTGAATGTATAAACAAATGGTGAAGTAGTCATATAAATGGATACTGCCTAGCAATAAAAGAGAATTTAACTGCTGATATATGTAACGACATGGATGTATTTCAAAAATATTAACAAAAGAAGCCAGACACACAAAAACATAATATTAATCTATTTATTTAAAGCTCAACCACAGGGAAAACTAATTTATAATCATAGAAGTCAGAAAGTGGTTGTCTGAATGGTGGAACTGACTGGAGAGAAGCAAGAAGAAATTTGTTGGGTTGTGAAAATGTGCTATTTTAAGTGTGATTATATAGATCTACGCAACTGTCAAAACTTACAGAGGTGGACAAATATGTGTGTTTCATTGTTTGTGAAGTATTCTTGAATTTTTAAAAAGTGAGATATATTTTAACACCAGAATTAAGAAAACAATCATCAGGACTCAACTAAAGCCATTTATCTTTCCATTTGTTTTGAGTTTAAACTTTTGAGCAGCTTGGAATAACTGGCCTGAATTGCAGGTTGTTATACTGGAATTCTGTTTCCTCTTCTGCTTTTTGACTGTGTGAACTTGGACTCACATCTTTATCTTTTTTGGCTTTAAACTTTGAAATGAAGAAATTAGTTTAAAGACTCTATACGTTTCCTTCAAATGTAGAGAAATGCATTTTAGATATATGCTGAATGTTCAGTCCCATTCAGTCATATGACTCTCAGCCAAGTGTCTTACTACCGACACATCACTTATCATTCAGGCATTTGTTATTTTAGTCCAGCACTGTATCTCTACCAAACCAACAAACATCACAAATTATTGACCATCGAGATAGAACTTTAGCATTGTCTTTGGCTAAGAAGAGACACAGATGATCCAGGAAATTATTGACATGGGAGCTCTTATTTACATTTCCTTTTCATGACGGGACAGTTAAGAAACAGAAATAGCAAGGTATCCCTAGGTGCAGAGTTGAGCACTTCCTATACTATACATTGAAATTCTTTCCTGAGGAAGCATTTAGTCATAGGGAAAAAGAATGTGACTCTGTAGCTTGTTTTGATTTTTACAAAGAAATTGGAGTAGCTGTTTAGAGTTCCAGTTTTAGTTCTGTGACTTTGAATGAGTCACTTAAAAATAAGCCACTAGGCTTTATTTTTATTATCTTCAAAATAAAGAGGTTTTCCTGTAGGATATCCAAAATTCATTACAGGTATAACAAGTCCTCTCTAAGAGTCTCTGCACTTCCAATCCATCCTGAACATTCTGAGACAGTTTTTTTCTAAAATGTCAAACTAATTTTCTACTCCTCAGGTTACATCTTTTACTGACTTCCCATTATTCCAATGTACCATGCAGAGTTTTGCACCTGCACGTATTACCTATCTTATCTTCAATTATATATCCACCTGCAGTCTTTTTGAACCATTAAGCATTAGATGTAGTTCCTCAAATGTACTAGAAAGTCAAAAGCTTCCTTTAGTTTGCTCATCAGTTCCTTCTGCCTGAGAAACTCATCTACAACTTAATGAATATGCCAATATCCATCTTCAAACCTTAGTTCAAAGTTTTTCCTTTAAAGAATCATTTGACCACTTGCTTCCCCTTCTCCCTAGCCACCTTCTTATCCAGCATCATGTGGAGTTAGTATTCCCTTCATCATGATCTGTTTTCCAGAATATTCCCACAACTTTATACATCTTTGTTGAGAGACAAGACACTCTTCCCCTTACATTAAAAAAAACACAAAGAAGCTGAATTATTACTTGATAAGTAAACTTATTAAAGTTACTTGATAATTATGCCTGTGACACACTGAAAAAGCAGATTCAGTCTTCCCTAAGGTTATAAGAAGTGTGCTACTTAGGGATTATCTGACTTTCAGAAGTAACAGAGTGTAGGGACTGGCTGACTTTCTCATGCATGGATTTTAAAAAGAGGCTATCACTAATGGGGTGGGATGAACACTGGTTCTGTGGTTATTTAAAATTTTGGACTAGCAACAATGAAAAGGTATTTTTAATTCCTAGCTTAATCATAATACTTAACATTTTGTATACTAATCATTAATTTTTTTGTCTGTCTTCTCACTAAGCTTAAACTCCTTCAAGGTAAGAATGCTGCTGGGTTCATCTTTGTATCTCAGAGGTGCTCAGAAATAAATATTTTAAAATACTGATACTAAAAGTTTAAAATTTTGAAAGTACATAATATATCTACATATGCCAAAGGAAACACACAAATCTAGCCCTAATATAATGGTTCTAACTCAGCTTATGAAAGTATTTATTATGGTAAATAAAAACAAATGATATGAAGAGCATCGCTAAAAATTTAGTACTAGTTATAAAATTCTGATATTGGCAATTTAACAGATTTTTTTCTAATACCTCCCTCACCCATTTAAA
This sequence comes from Mandrillus leucophaeus, assembly GCF_000951045.1. Taxonomy (NCBI): domain Eukaryota; kingdom Metazoa; phylum Chordata; class Mammalia; order Primates; family Cercopithecidae; genus Mandrillus; species Mandrillus leucophaeus. Next base: position 16,890 of record NW_012102453.1, on the reverse strand, counting down.
AATGCATTTCTAAGTTACACTATTCTATGCTTATTTGTCTATTATCTGTTTATCTCTGCTTATTATTCCTGTTTGAAAAGAGGTGATAGAGAAATAAAGAAGGGGCCCATAATTAGGAGACAGGCAGTCTAAGGATCAAGGAAGTGTTAGATTTCTTTCTTTTGTGTTTAGGAGTTTAAAATCAAGAAAATGAAGTAAACCAAAAGGAAAGGTGTGCAAGTTGCTTTGTCATCAGATGGTTTTCACATGTGAAGATGTGAGAAAATGAAGGAATTCTATTTCCGTTGGTGCCAGGGATGGCTGTTTGACGTATCTTATTTGCACAATCTCTTATTTGCTAAAAACACCTTAATAGGTGTTTTCAGGACTGCCTGTGGAAGGTGATTTTCCTGGTGTCTCCTATCTGTAGAACGCTAACAGTTGAGACTTACCTGGAAAAAAATATTGCTTAGAAATGCAGCAACACATCAACACAGAATCACTTAAATGGAAATAAATGGTATGGCATTTTTGCAAAGATAGATTATTTTTTAATATGAAATAATGAGACTGAAGGAGTAGAGAACTGGACAGCTTATGTTGGCATTCAGCTTTACACCATATATTTTGTTCTATTAGCAATAACTTTTCTAAAAGGGATCATGCTTATTCTCTGTCACTTTTTCTACCTACCTAAATAGTAAATTTAGACTTACGAATTGTATACTTATATGAAAATGCTAGTTAGGGAATTAGCCGTGTTACTATGGCAAAATAGTTTTCTCAATCATGTTCCAAGACACGTGGTCATGAACTACACTATAAGGAAGTAGCCCCTCAAGCATCCATCTTTGCCGTTATTTGAAAGAACCTTTGAAATTTGTAATAGATGAACTTGTCCCACTTTCCCTCAGGAGTGGTGATCCCACAAAATGGTGCCAGTAGGCATATTAGAAGGTGTTCAGAGAGATCTTGATTTGGGGCAACATTTTTGTACTACAGCAGTAAGGTTCGGCAGACTCAATCTTTGCTTTAAAATTCAATGTAATATTGAACTTAAGTCTTGCTTCGTTATGAGGAACATTTATGTGACTGGTGTTCAGTTCCAGACTGGGTCCAAATTTCTACATCGCTTTGGGGATTCTAGGGTAGTAATGGTGGGCCACCAAGTATCCTATTTGCAATGAGAGCTCCATTAGATTTGCCTATCTGAAGCTTTAAGGAAGGTTATGAGTCAAAATTTTCATATTAGGCCTTCAGGACATCCCCGAGAAGGTAACACCTGAAACATATGTTTGGATATGTTTGGATTATAATCCTGAAAAGACACAATCCGAAATGCCATAATCCCTAATGTTCCTGAAAGCCAAATTCTGGGAAACAGATTTGTGTGTTTTGAGGTGTATTCAGAATAGTTACATCGTATTGCTTGCATCTTGTTAGGCCAAAATATTACATTATTATTGTTTTTATTTGCATTTCTTGGAAAATTCAGAGTCATGGATTGGCCACGTTATATTACAACAGTAAAAACTTCAGGTTAAAACTGTGTCATTTGCCTGCATTGGCATTCCTTCCAGCTGATGACATTGTAGGAGCTCTTAATCAATTAAAGCTGCCTTTGCCTGAGGAAGCCAAGGAAGTTACTGACGACTTTAACAGTTTTCACCAAGTTTGTGGTCTATATAAGAGTTTATGTGGAATGGATTTCTGAGTACTTAAAACAACACGGAAGCATGGCACAGAGATGGGAAAACTGAATAGGGAATACTCATTTTGCTGGATATCCATTTATAGAACAATTTCAAAAAAAGCAGTGCCATGTAGGAAATGATCATATTCTCTAAGGAGAGCCATGTCCTGAAAGAAAAAAAAAAGCAGCTAGCAATTCACTATGATGCAGGACTTCAGACTATAGCTAAAGAATATGAAAGTTGGCCAGCTCTTACAAACTGCCTCTGTGCCAATTGCCCATAATCTATCCCAGTAATACAATTTTCATTTATTAAATTGTAAATTTCCTTTTTAGATATTTTTTTACACGATTTTAAATTGTCAGAATTTTTTTTTTCTTTTTTTTTTTTTTTTTTTTTTTTACAATTAATGATGCTACGTATTTCGTCTTTACCTCATTTCCAATACTGGAAGTATAAATTGTGTAAAGACTTTTAGAAAATTCTAATTTGTTTTATGCACTTTTTGCAAATTTGAATCCGTGAAAGTGCATTATCACAATGTTGTCCTTGTATATAAGAATTGTGTATGTACATAACAATGTTGAAATTTTCTCAACATGTACAAAGATGTTCTTTGTTATGTTTATATTTGTGAAAGATAAAATTCCTTGAGATCTTGGCTCTTCAAGTGAATGCATATGCGTTGGTGATCCAACGTAATTTTTGATTTGTGGTGTTCATCATGATATTTCAGATACCGCTATTGTAAAGCTAGGTGCACACAATTACTAAACATAGTAACATGTGTTTACAGTTTCTTCTTTTATAAATATGGTTCATTGGCTTGTTACTGTTATGCCCATATGACTGTTGTTAGTATACCTGAGTGTTTATGTTTGCAAAAATATCCAAGCTATTTTTTTCTATTTTATTGTACAAAGTGTCCTATGAAGTATTCTGCCATGTTTTTATCTGTTTCTCAGATAAGTCTCCTTTGACACTTGCAAAGAAATGTCTTTTAAATTTTTTAAAATTGCTTTTCCAGGATTATATTTTCAGGATTTTGATGTTTCAGAATTGTGATTTGGTGAATTTTAGACTTTAGAGATTTTGATGTTTTAGAATCATTCAGGATTATGGTGTTTGGGATTGTTTTGAAATTATGATTGGCTCCCCAGAAACATTACTCTTGAGAAGGGCTCCTTATCAAAGTCGTCTTTCCCTCAACAAAGCTGACTTCATGGATATGAAATCTGTACAGTCACACATGTCCCACACTTAGAATGGGGACCCCGCTCCTAATGTAATGTCCTCTTGTTTACATCACGAACTTCTTAATATATTTTTTAACAAGTGTCTGACATTTTTATCTTGCTTTGGGTTTCACAAATAATGTAGCTGGTCCTGCCTTTTAAGCCAAGAGAAACCCACTGGTGTGGTCTTGTTCCAGGATAACAAAAGTGTGTGGGAGAGAGACATTTCAGTATCATGCTAAATAGGTTTACTAATCTGAGACCATTAAATAATTGATTTAATTCATTCAACATGGAAAACTGTACAAAATATTTCCAGAGAAAGGTACTGCCTGAAATTTGCAGCAATGCTAACAAGAAGAAGACAGGCTTGAAAACAGCCTTACAGATGAGGTCTGCAGTGTCTCTGGCTGGATATACTCATATGGATTTAATTTGAGCCACCCGGGACTCAAATTAAAGAGAATAATGTGAAAGAGATGACTGACATGATCTTCCCACCAGATGTGCACGTTGTAACACAGTGGAGGTACTGCAAGGGTAGGAGGAAGGAGACCTACTGAAAGCAGAAGTTATACATTCTGACTAGAGCTGGAATCCAGAAGAACAAGGAATAAAATTCAGGTGGAGACTTGCCTCTGCCAGGTATGATCTTGGAAACAATTTGAGTTAAACTTTCTGTGATTTAAAAAAGTAGGTAAAATTAAAGCTGCTTACAGCTTGAATGAAATTGAGGAAAGGCCCTTAGGGAGAAATATCAGGAGCTCAGCTTTGCATTTTTATTACATTTTGTGAAAACTGAGAGGAAATTATTTATTCTGTGCTTTTTGTCTTAGTGAAAATACAAGTATTGTGAGTATATATACACATGTGTATAACAAAGGCTTTATGAGAAAGGTTGCAAAATTGGAAATTTGTAGAGAGCCCAGTAGATGTGTAGGTGTAAGATAGGTCCATCACACGAGGATCAATATATTTTAAAAATATGTCTATAAAGCAGACTTGGACCCTGTTATAGAAACAGATGGTCTTGTAGACAGTTTGGATTGGAGTGAAAAGAAGTGTTGCTTGCTGTGAGATGGCCCAGCATTCAAATGAGAGCTACTCCTCAGTCTAAATGCAGTGTTAAAATCTGACCAAAAAAAAAAAAAAAAAAAGGCAAACAGGAGCCAACTTTATATATTGATATCTTGGGTACTTTATACCCAGGGAATAAAGTATGCCTTTATACATTGGGTACTCTATACCCAAGGACAGGAGCAATACCTGTCATGGTGCTGTTGGCAATGAAGATGCATGGGTCATGATGGTGAGCAGAGATGAGTTCCTGCGTAGCAGCATCAAAGAACAAGTAAAAAAGATAGTATTTTAACAAGTCATATAAATTATTTTGCTTGTGTGATAAGGTGGGGCTACAATTTTTAAAAGTCTAATTAATGGTCAAAAAGCTTCTCTGAATTGATTAGTGTCAGGCTTGTGTTGTTACTGAAACATTTTTCTTTTGTTAGGTATCATGATATCTGAGGAAGAATTTCTACCAGAGAAATTCTTCTCTGGCATTGTAATTCAAAGGTGAAATAGATGACAGTAATTAGTCTATAATATCCATTTAACTAATTCAAAAATAAAATATCACGTAGTGCAATTGCTCACTTGTAAGACAGACCTCTAGATTTCAGGAAGATGCCACTGTCATTGGCTTCATATGTATCTATTGACTTAAGACATTCAGAAGTCTGAGAAACTCCACAGCATGCAAGGCAGCATGGTGTAGCATAAATGACATGGGGTTTTGATAAAATAATCTTGGGTTTGAATAGCAGTCCCATCAATCAATAGCCATGTTATATTGGAAATAGTTTTTTTCTCATCTGTCAATGAACATTACATTATTCAGAATAAAGTATATTATGTTTCTGTAACAACTACATCCAAATATCAGTGGCTTTACCAAAAAATGTTTATTTCTTGCTTATAACACTTGTTCCACTTGAATTGATGGGAGTCTGCATGCTGTAGTCACTTGAGGATGCAGGTTTATAAAGATTTCATCGTGATCGGTGCTTCCATGGAAGCATGGAAAAGGGGAAATATTCTGCATATTGTGCATTAGATCTTGCAGCTTCCACCCAGAAATGATATATGTCACTGTCAATTACATTTTGTTAGCCAAACAGGTTGTATTCCTATGCCAAACCTCAAAGGGAGTGGGAGGATGCAATCATACCTTGTGCCCAAAAGGAGAGGAGGACTTGAAAATGTTTGATCAACATCAATGACTACCACAAATAACACTAGTACAATTGTTGTTTAATCATTTATGTAAAACACCTTAACAGTAGTATAAGCTCAATGAATGGTAGTTATTATCAGAGGTAGGTTTGATTAAATGAAACATTTATAACCAACACTTCCGAGTAAGTGTGAAAGATTAAATAATCATTCTTAACTGAAAACTGCCCCCAAATTTCGCTTAAGTTATAATGATTGACTTTTAGTTCGAAACCCACAATGATAAGGAAAATGAGAGAATGAACGAGAGAAAAAAAATCTCAAAGGCTATAAAGGTGGAAATACAGAGATGGGCAATGAGTTACTCACCAGAGCAGGTAAAACCAGAATCTGCCTGCAGAACAGAATCCAAAGAGAAACTAGTAGATAGGAGCATTAGAGCCTCCGAGTGGCTCAAATTAGATAACCAGTTTTGAGTATAACATAAAGCTGAAAAGAAGCCATGAAATGGACAAGATAATCCAAAATGCAGTTGATTATAGATAAGTTGTTACAAACATATCTTAAATATTTCTCAGTTTTCAAGAAATAATAAATATCCTTGAAGCATATATAAAAGAGAGCAATGAATGAAAGCCAGGAAGCAAGTGTGTATGCCAGGTCTATCCTGGAATGTTACAAACTTAAAATTGTGGATATTCTTAATCACAAGAGAATTAGAAGACTAGGCCTTAGGAAAATGCTGAATGGAAAACTGGAATCTGAGATCCACACATTTTACTGGGTTGTTAAAAGCCAAGAGCTCCTATGAAATATGGGTTAGAAAAAAAATTTGTCTGCCAGGAAACAATGTACACAGGAAATCTATCAATTTCTGTCACAGTTTCAAATGAAAAAGGACTAACAGAAATATTCTCCTGAGGCAGAATAACTTGCAGCTCCCACTTGGATGGACAGAGCAGCATGTGGAGACTCACATCGTCAGCTTTTGCTCCAAGAACTGACTCAGGAAAGTAGCAGGGAAACCTTCTGTCCCAGGCTCCATGGGACAGCTGAGAAACTGTGAGTTGGCTTGCTTTCTCAGCTAAGGGGCTTGTAGTCTAGGGCAAATTCTCAGCCCTGCTCACCAGCAGGCTGGATATAAAGTCAGTGCTATTGTGGGGGCATGGTGGGAGTGTGATCGGCCTTTCAGGTTGTGGGCTGCATGGGAGCTAGGTGAGGCCCGTGCCTGCTGGCTTTCCCCCCATTTCCTGTGCAACACAGCAGAGGCAGCCATAATTTCCTCAGGAAAATAATTCCTTTGGCCTGAGCACTATACCCCCATCCCTCACAGCAGCTGCAGCAAGCCCTGCCCAAGGGGTGGCTGAGCTCAAACAAGCCTATCCCTTCCCCAACCTGGTGGTCTTTCTCTACACTCCCTGGTAGCCAAAGACAAAGGTTATAATCTCTTGGGAGCTCTATGGTCCTGCCCACTGCTTGATCCTCCCTGTATTGCTGCAGCTTATGTGGTTTGAAAGTGCCACCTTCTGGCTGGAGGCCAACCAACAAAAAACAAGCACATTTAACACAAATACAACCAAGGACCCTCACAGAATCTACTTTACTCCCCTGATACCTCCACCAAATCAGGTGTTGATACCAATGACAGAGAGACCTGAAGACAGATCACATCATAGTACTCTTTGCAGACTCTCCCCAGTACCACCCCAAAGCCTGGTAGTTTGCAGTGTGGCTAGATCCAGAAAAGAAATTACAATCACTGCAGTTTGACTCTCAGGAAGCCCCATCCGTGGGAGAAAGAGGAGACCACCACATTAAAGAAGCACCCTGTGGGACAAGAGAATCTGAACAGCAGCCCTTGAGTCCCAGATCTTCCCGCTGATACAGTCTATCCAAATGAGAAGGAACCAGAAAAATGATTCTGGTAATATGACAAAATAAGGTTCTTTGACAGTCCCCAAAATACTATCTCACGAAAAATGGATCCAAATCAAGACAAAAATCTCTGAAATGCCAGAAAAACAATTCAGAAAGTTAACTATTAAGCCAATAAAGGAGACATTAGAGAAAGGTAAAGTCCAACTTAAATAAATCAAAACGTGATACAGGGTATGAATGGAAAAATCTCCAGTGAAATAGAGAGCATAAGTGAAAAACAATCACAATATCTGGAAATGAAGGACACATTTAGAGAACTGCAAAATGCACTGGAAAGTCTCAGCAATAGAAATGAACAAAAAGAAGAAAGAGTGTCAGAGCTCAAAGACAAAACTTGAGAATAAGCCCAATCCTACAAAGACAAAAATGAATATTAAAAATGAATAAAGCCTCGAAGAAGTTTGGGATTGTGTTAAATGACCAAACCTGAGAATAATTGATGTTCTCAAGGAAGAAGAGAAATCTAAAAGTTTGGAAAACATTTGAAGGGATAATCAAGGAAAATTTCCCCAGCCTTGTTAATGATCTAGACATCCAAATTTTAAAAACTCAAAGAATACCTGGGAAATTCATTGCAAAATGATCATCACCCGGGCATATAGTCATTAGGTTATCTAAAGTCAAGATGAAGAAAATAGTTTTAAGAGCTATGAGACAAAAGCATCAGGTAACCATGAAGGAAACCTGTCAGATTAACAGCAAATTTCTCAGCAGAAACTCTCCACACTAGAAGGGATTGGAGTTCTATCTTTAGCCTCCTTAAACAAAACAATTATCACCAAGAATTTTGTATCCAGCAAAACTAAGCTTTATAAATGAAGAAAAGATACAGTCTTTTTCAGAAAAACAAATGTGTAGAGAATTTGTCACTACTACACCAGCACTACAAGGCTGCTAAAAGGAGTTCTAAATCTGGAAACAAATCCTCAAAATACACCCAAATAGAATCTCCTTAAAGCAGAATTCTCACAGGACCTATGAAACAACAACATAATGAAAACAAAACAAGGTATCCAGGCAACAAATAACATGATAAATAGAATAGTACCTCACATCTCAACACTAATGAATGTAAATAGCCTAAATGCACCACTAAAATAATATAGAATGGCAGAATGGATGAGTTCACCAATCAAGTATCTGCCATCTTCAAGGGACTCAACTGACAACGTAAGAATTCACATGAACTTAAAGCAAATGGATTGGAAAAGATATTCCATGCTAATGGACACCAGAAGTGAACAGGAGTAGCTATTCTTGTATTAGACAAAACAAACTTTAAAGTAACAGCAGTTTAAAAAGACAAAGAGGGACATTATTTGATGATAAAATGACTAGTCCAAAAGGAAAATGTCACAATCCTAAATATATATGCACCTAATACTGGAGACTACAAATTTATAAAACAATTGCTACTAGACCTAAGAAATTAGATAGACAGCAACACAATAATAGTGGGGGACCTCAATTCTCTACTGAAAGCACAAGATAGGTCATCAAGACAGGAAGCCAACAAAGACACAGTGGATTTAACTATACCCTAGAACAAATGGACTTAACAGATATTTACAGAACATTCTACCCAACAACTTCAGAATATACATGCTGTTGATCAGCACATATAGCATTCATTCTCCAAGACAGATCATATGATATTCCACAAAATAAGGGTCAGCAAATTTAAGAAAATTGAAATTATAGAAAGTACTCTCTGAGACCACAGTGGAATAAAATTGGAAATCAACTCCAGAAGGAACCCTCAAAATCATACACAAATATGTAAATTAAATAACCTGCTTCTGAATGATTGTTGGGTCAACAATGAAATCAAGATGGAAATTAAAAAATTCTTTGAACTGAAGGATAATAGTGACATGACCTATCAAAACCTCTTGATATGGCAAAGGCTGTGCTAAGAGTAAAATTCATAGCATTAAATGCCTATAATAAAAAGTCTGAAAAAGCACAAGTAGACAATCTAAGGTCATGCCTCAAGGAACTAGAGAAATAAGAACAAACCAAATGAAACTGAAACAAAAAGCAACAATACAAAAGATAAATGAAACCAAAAGGTGGTTCTTTGAAAAGATAAGTAAAATTGATAGACCATTAGTGAGATTAACTAAGAAAAGATAGAGAGAAGATCCAAGTAAGCTCAATTAGAAATGAAATGGGGGATATTACAACCAATACCACAGAAATACAAAAGATCGTTCAAAGCTGCTATGAACACCTCTATGCGCATAAACTAGAAAACCTAGAGGAGATGGATAAATTCCTAGAAATATGCAACCCTCCTAGATTAAACCAGAAAGAAATAGAAACTCTGAACAGACCAATAGCAAGCAGTGAAATTGAAATGATAATTAAAAAGTTACCACCAGGCCAGGCACGGTGACTCACAACTGTAATCCCAGCACTTTGGTAGGCTGAGGTGGGCAGATCACCTGAGATCAGGAGTTCAAGACCAGCTGGCCAACATGGCGAAACCCTGTCTCTACTAAAAAATACAAAAATTAGCCAGGTGTGGTGGTGGGTGCCTGTAATCCCAGCTACTTGGGAGACTGAGGCAGGGAGAATTGCTTGAACCCAGGAGGAGGAAGTTGCAGTGAGCCGAGATTGGGCCACTGCACTCCAGCCTGGGAGACACAGTGAGACTCTGTTGCAGAAACAAAACAAAACAAAACAAAACAAAACAAAAGGTACCAACAAATAAAAGTTCAGGACTAGATGGATTCACAGCTGAATTCCATCAGACATTCAAGTAATTGGTACCAATCTTATTGACGCTATTCCACAAGACAGAGAAAGAAAGAATCCTCCCTAAACTATTCTATGAAGCGATTATCACCCTAATACCAAAAGTAGAAAAGGATATAACTACAACATCTATAGACCAATATCCCTGATGAACATAGATGCAAAAATCCTCAACAAAATGCTGGCTAACCAAATCTAACAGCATATCAAAAAGATAATCTACTATGATCAAGTGGGTTTCATACCAGGGATGCAGGGATGGTTTAACATCCCCAAGTCATAAAATGTGATACACCACATAAACAGAATTAAAAACAAAAATCACATGATCATGCCAACAGATACAGAAAAAGCATTTGAAAAAATTCAGCATTGCTTTATGATTTAAATCCTCAGCAAAATTGTCATATTAGAGACATAAGGTAATAAAAACCATCTATGGCAAACCCACAGCCAACATTATACTAAATGAGGAATGGTTGAAAGCATTCTCCCTGTGAACAGAACCAAGACAAGGATACCTACTTTCACTTCTATTCAACATAGGACTGGAAGTCCTAGCCAGAGCAGTGAGACAAGATAAAAAAATAAAGGGCATCCAAATCAGTGAGGAAGAAGTCAAACTGTTCCTATTTGCTGATGACATCATTATATACCTAGAAACCCCTAAAAACTCATGCAAAAAGCTCCCCGAACTGGTAAATGAATTCAGCCAAGTTTCAGAATATCAAATTAATGTACACAAATTAATAGCCCTGCAATACACCAACAGTGACCAAGCCTAAAATAAAATCAATAACTCAACCCCTTTCACTGTAGCGGAAACAAACAAGCAAACAAACAAACAACAACAACAACAGCATAAACCTTAGGAATACACCTAACCCAAGGAGGTGAAATACTTCTACAAGGAAAACTACAAAAATTGCTGACAGAAATAATATACAACACAAACAAATGGAAATATATCCCAGGCTCGTGGATGGGCAGAATCAAAATTCTGAAAATGACCATACTGCCAAATGCAATCTACAAATTCAATGCAATTCCCATCATTATTCTTCACAGAACTAGAAAAAACATTCCGAAAACTCATATGAATCCAAAAAAGAGCCCGCATAACCAAAACAAGACTAAGGGGAAAAAAAAAAAATCTGGAGGTGTCGCATTACCCAATGTCAAACTATTCTATAAGACCATAGTCACCAAAACAGCATGGTACTGGTATAAAAACAGGCATAAAGACCAATGGAACAGAATAGAGAATGCAGAAATAAAGCCAAATACTTACTGCCAACTGATCTTCAGCAAAGCAAACAAAAACTTAAAGTGGGGAAAGGATACTCTATTCACTAAACGGTGCTGGGATAAATGATAAACCACATGTAGAAGAATGGAACTGGATCCTCATCTCTCACCTTATACAAAAATCAATTCAAGATAGATCAAGGACTTAAATCTAAGACCTGAAACCATAAAAATTCTAGAAGATAACGTGAAAAAACTTCTTCTAGACATTGGCTTAGGCAAAGACTTCATGACCAAGAACCCAAACGTAAATGCAGCAAAAACAAAGATAAATAGATGGTACTTAAATAAACTAAAACACTTCTGCACAACAAAAGAAATAATCAGTAGAGTAAACAGACAACCCACAGAGTCAAAGAAAATCTTCACAATCTATACATTTGACAAAGGACTAATGTCAAGAATCCATAAGGAACTCAAACAAATCAGCAAGAAAAAATAATCTCATTCAAAAAGTGGGCTAAGGACATGAATAGGGAGTTCTCAAAAGAAGATATACGAATGGCCAACAAACATGAAAAAAATGCTCAACGACACTAATGATCACGGAAATGTACGTGAAAACCACAATGAGATACCACCTCACTTCTGAAAGAATGGCTATAATTAAAAAATCAAAAAATAATAGATTCTGGCATTGATGCAGGGAAAAGGGAACACTTTTACACTGTTAGTGGGAATGTAAACTAGTACAACCACTATGGAAAACAGCATGGAGATTCCTTAAAGAACTAAAAGTAGATCTACCATTTGATCTAGCAATCCCACTCCTGGGTATCTGCCCAGCAGAAAAGAAGTAATTATACAAAAAGATGCTTGCACACACATATTTATAACAGCACAATTTGCAATTGCAAAAGTATGAAACCAGCCCAAATGCCCATCAATTAATGAGTGAATAAAGAAAATGTGATACACACACACACACACACACACACACACACACACACACGCCACGGAATACTACTCAGCCATAAAAAGGAAAAAAATAATGGCACTTGCAACAACTTTTATGGAATTGGAAACCATTAATGATACAGTGGACTTTGGGGACTTGGGAGAAAGACTGGGTGGCACCCGAGAGAAAAAAGACTACACATTGGGTACAGTCTACACTGCTCAGGTGACGGGTGCACCAGAACTTCGGAAATCACCACTAAAGAACTTATTCATTAACCAAACATCATCTTTCTCCCAAAACCTATTGAAATAGGTAGATAGATAGATAGATAGATAGATAGATAGATAGATAGATAGATAGATAGATGGATGAATGGATGATAGAAACATTTTTCTATAGAATTTTGTCAACTCAAAATATATGAGACAGTCTCAATCAATTTAGAAAGTTTA
>NW_012102453.1:1286-1594 GCF_000951045.1 Mandrillus leucophaeus | reverse complement strand
TTCTTAGCTCTGTCCACAGTCCACGTGGCCGGTGCTTCAGCCGCCGCCGTGATTGGTCCCAGAAGGTCAGAGGTTGGGTCCACTGGCTTGATGTGGGTGTAGTGAATCCACAACGCGATGCCTTTTACCTTCAGGGCGGTGGGTGTGGTCAGGAGTACCTGGAGTGGTCCTTTCCACCTAGGTTCTAGGGTCTCTTGTCGGTGTCACTTAACCAGGACCCAGTCTCCCGGCTGGTACGGATGGGGTGTCGGTGGGGGACTGGTCTCATATAGTTCCTTCAGCTTGGGCCAGATTTCTTGATGAATTTT
>NW_012102453.1:0-733 GCF_000951045.1 Mandrillus leucophaeus | reverse complement strand
TAGATAGATAGATAGATAGATAGATAGATAGATAGATAGATAGATGGATGAATGGATGATAGAAACATTTTTCTATAGAATTTTGTCAACTCAAAATATATGAGACAGTCTCAATCAATTTAGAAAGTTTATTTTGCCAAGGTTAAGGATGTGCCTGTGACACAGCCTCAGGAGTACCTGATGACATGTGCCCATGGTGTTCAGGGCACAGTTTGGTTTTATCCATTTTAGGGAGACATGAGACATCAATCAATATGTATAGATGTACTTTGGTTCTGTCTGAAAAGGCAGAATAACTCAAAACGAGGAAGGGAGATTCCAGGTCATAGGTAGATAAGAGACAGATGGTTCTATTCTTTTGAATCTCTAATTAACCTTTTACTAAAACAACAGGGTGGAGGAAGCAGTCGGATATGCACTTTTGTCCCATGAGCAGGGGGATGACTTTGAGTTCTGTCTGTCCTTTGTCCACAAGGAATTTGCTTGTGGGCAAATTGTGAGTGAGGCATGTAGCTCTTTTATCTTTGTATCTTCCTATTTAGAAATAAAATGGGAGGTGGGTTTGCCTAATGCAGTCCCCAGCTTGACATTTCCCTTTGACTTAGTGATTTTGAGGTCCTGAGATTTATTTTCCTTTCACAATTTGTAACAATGATTCCTTCTCAAGCTGGTCTCAACTCTTCCTTTGTACTAACTAAACAGTTTGGGAAATTCAGAGCAGAGACATTAAATT
>NW_012102452.1:8050-9154 GCF_000951045.1 Mandrillus leucophaeus | reverse complement strand
CCCATTCATCATGAGAGGATGAGTCAATGAGACGTGAGTTGACTTGGTCTTCCTCAAATGTGATTTTGGTGTTGCTGTGAGGCTGGTTGGACTCACAAGGACCGTGGCTATTGGAACAAGCGATGGAATATTCCTCCAGTGAGTCCTCAGGTTCTTCCTTCTCTTCAGCCTTCTGCACCTCCCTGATGAGCCAGGTGGGAGAGAGATGTCAGAAGATTAAACACAGAGGGATCAGACCCCAGGGAGCCCTAGCTGGTTTTGACAGAAGGCATTAAGACAGTGGTCACAGAAAGCAAACAGGAGGTTCCCTTTAAGAGGGAATAGGCAATCGTCTTCTCTCTGCAACAGAGCATGGCGGCCATGGGAGACAGAGAGGAAGAGACCAACCGGTGTTCATTTCACTGGACAGATAGGAGCTGAGAAAGATGAAGACTCAGCTATCCCTGTTCGGTAAAGATATGACACTCACCACACACAGAGAAACACAACAGCTGCCACACCCTGTGTCTAAGCTGGGTTGAATTTCACATACTGTGGCCAAAGCAATGCAGGCTTTTGGCCCATCCTAGATGCCAGACAGGGTGTGCCTCCTAGATCTTTTTCCTATGATAAAACCCATTACTTGCTCCTGATTTTTCAGTGTTACCTGGGGGCACGTGATTCCTGTACTTTCTCAGTTTCCTCAACGTTCACATCTTCATCCTCATCTTCACCGTTTTCTGTGAATACAGAAGTGTTCCTTCAGATATTTCCCACTTCACATTATGCAGGCACAGTCAGCCCAATGTGCACATAGACATGGACATCTAGGCATGGGTCACCGTTAAACTGAAAGCTCTCATGTTTTATCTTTAACAAAATGCCCTGGCATGGTTTCCTGATCCATCAGGCAATGCATTTCTGATCTGGAGGGCTACCATCAAGATGTGGCCAAATATTGAAAAGACCCTTTGCTCCCCATATCACTGGGGACTTGTGCAGCCTCCCTCGGGACTTTGGCAGCTGTCTCCATCATCCCACCACAAATCTGATTCCCAGGCACAGGCTTGGTGTCCTGTCACAGTTCACATTTCAAACCTAATTCTTTCTCTTAGGAGAGGACAA
>NW_012102452.1:3419-8000 GCF_000951045.1 Mandrillus leucophaeus | reverse complement strand
GTGCAGCCTCTCTCTGGACTTTGGCAGCTGTCTCCCGCATCCCGCCACAGATCTGATTCCCAGGCACAGACTTGGTGTTGTGTCACAGTTCGCATTTGGAAACTAATTCTTTCCCTTTGGAGCGGACAAACTTGCCCGACAGTCCTCTATGCCTCAGGAGACTTCACAGGCCCTCCATGTGGCTTCTGCTGTGTTATTCAGGGACATGCTCTCCATGGGGAGTGCACCAGTCTGAAGCACTTCCTACAACCAAATACCCCCACGTCAAGTGCCTTCTCCAACACCACTTGGTGAGGGGCCTTATCTCATTTTCAAAAGCAGTCATAAGTGTTCCCACATTTAGATGCTTCAGACCCTTGCAAGAGACAATTTGCCTGCCTTTTCCGATGGACACAGAGAAACTCAAGAAGGATAAATTACTCACTCACCGACACTTACTAAGAACATTGCCAGGGAGACAGTCTGAGAACCTTCATTCTAAGGCTACAGCTCTTTTCACTCTAACAAGAACCCTCCTGTCACAGCCTCCTTCCTCTCCTTTACAACTAGAGAGATGCTGCCTCTTGCTCCAAAGACCATCTCCACCAAGGAAGGAGGGACATTTGCAATACTGTGACCTCCAAACCCATGGGTTTCCCATCTCTGATATCACACACGAAGTCCTGGAAGGGCCACATATGTTTAGTGGGAAAAAACATCACCAATACAACTGTCATTGTGAAAGTATGGAGGTCGGGAGTCTCTCATAAGCCTGGCGTTTTAGGTCTCCAGGTCCTATGGAAACCTTACCTGGGGTGAGCTTTCGGATGAGGTGCTGTGCCAGCCTACAGCCCTCGGCCAGCTGTTCTCGGAGGTCTCGCCTCTGGGAGTTGGCCGGCTCATCCATAGTGAGGAGGGCCTGGAGATGCTGTTTCAGTGCCCGGGAGGCATCTCTCCCTTCCCGCAACTTCTCCCTTAACTGGCTCAGCTCTCGTTCCTGAGACTGAACCAGGACTTTATATTGCCTAAGGTGAGATAGTAGAGAAAATTGAACAGTGGAAAGGGGTGAGTGATCAGTTTGAATACTGCTACAGAGATTTTTAAGACAATGTCCTCAAGGAGACCTCCAAGAAGAAGGTCAGCACACGTTTAAAGAAATGTCTGTGGTCAAGAGAAAGAAGGAAAAATGGTTTACAGGCTTCCTCTATGTCAGAGAGGGCTCCTGTAAGGTCCTCGACAATGTTCCATTCATCTTTCCCTTCTCTAAACAAAAGTAGGTGTCTTCCTTATTCAGTTTCAAAAAGACATCCTTTCAGCTCCTCACTCTGGCAATGGACATTTCCATGTGAAAATACACATAGTCTATCTTGCAGTGACTACATACAAAACCATATACAGAAATGCGGCCAAGTGCAGGCGGGGCCAATTGAAAAGATTAAACAAGAAAAGAATGACAGGCTCCAGAAGGCAACATTGATTGGGTCAAAGATAAGATGCCGCAGTCAGTCAGGAGGTGATTCTGACTATGGGTAAGTGGGGTGGTGATGGCACACCATTTTGAGTACACTGAATGCTGCTGGGTGGTTCCCACTCCTTTGGTTCATCATGTCTTATGCAAATTTCACCTCAACAATTACTTCTTTCAAAAAGAGAAAACGGGGCTCTGAGAAACAACTGCGACCCATAACTTACTACTGTCCTTGTCTCTGTTTCACAAACCTGTGTGTATTGTGAGCATGCCATAGCAATTCCTGCCCTTCCCCTGGCCCAGCTTGGCTCTTACTTCTACCCTCCGAGCTGCTATACGTCCGAGATTTACACACCTGCCCACCTGCCTGCATAGGGCCCCCTCACCTGAGCTCTTCAGCTTGCCCGAGCTGCTCTGCAAGCTTCTCCTCCTTCAACTGAAGCTCATCCCTCAGCATAGATTTTAGGAGGTCTTTGCACTCTTCATAGTCTGAGAAAAGACAGACACACTGGCCTCAGTGAAAGACTGGACATGCTGCTGAGGTCACTGCCTACAGGGCAGGAGCCAGGTCCATCCCAAGGACATAACTGTCCCCAATACCAGGCTCCAGGCAGGGATTTCCACCTCTTTACTCTTCAGTCTCCCGACTTTCTGGCATCTCATCCTCCAAAATTTAGAGACAAACAAACCGAAACTCAAGGGCACATCAAGGAAGTTGACAAGATGATTCAACCACAATGAAGTGGAGTCAGAATTCACAGCCCCTGAGGTCTGACTCTGAATGCGGGGCCACTTTCCCAAGCCTTGCAGCCTCTCCTCCAAAACACTGCACTGGGGCATGAAGTAGAGATTTCTCGGACAATTGGGAAGGCCCCTAGGACTATGGGACTGATGGTTTCCCTTTTAATGGGAATTTCAAGGACAAATATATCAAAGATCTTAAAAATCTTTGAGTTTTAAATGGTAACTGCAGATATGATTTTAACAATCATAACGGAAACATAAAGTATGAGACATAAGACCACAAGACTATGAAGGAAATATGCCCTAATACTAACAAAGTCTGTGTTAATTTAGAAACAGTAGAATGAAGAACTAATAGATAGTGTTTACTCTGTGCCCATAAATGTTCTAGGAGATTGACAACAAATAGCTCATGTAACTCACTGCAGCAATTTACAGAGGTAGGTATTACTGCAGCACCCTATGAACAGATGAGGAAACTGAGGGACAGACAGGACAAGCAACTTGGATGGAGCCCAGGAGACAGGCCCAGGGTTCCTGCTCTGCACACTGCACTGCTACTTCCACACATTCTTGGGTGCATCTTTCTTCCTCTTTAGGAAGAAAAGCCTGTGCCCCAAGAAACAGGACTTCCCTCCCACCAGGCTACTCTCTGCCTTTTTTGTTTTTTTTTTTGATGAGTCTTGCCCTGTCGCCCAGGCTGAAGTGCAATGGCATGATCTTGGCTCACTGCAACCTCTGCCTCCTGGGTTCAAAGGATTCTCTGGACTCAGCCTCCCGAGTAGCTGGGATTACAGGCACCCGCCACCACTCCCAGCTAATTTTTGTAATTTTAGTAGAGACGGGGTTTCTCCATGTTGCCCAGGCTGATCTCAAACTCCTGACCTCATGATCCACCTGCCTCAACCTCCCAAAGTGCTGGGATTACAGGACTGAGCCACCTTTCACGGCCCCTTCTCCCTGCTCTTCATGCTGTCGGTTGTAGATACCACAGGTTCTTTTAGGAGCAGACTCCTCTTGACGCCCCTCACAGCGGGTACCGTGTACTATCAACAAATTTCCCTCAGGGTCCCTAGAACAGAGCTTTGCCTATTGGGCCTCAACAGAAGCTTGAACTGAATAAAAATTCACTAGTCCCAGACATTTAGAACAGACGAGATGTTATTTTTCTGCCAGATCTTATATGGTAGAGAGAGGATTCTTGAAAACATGATTTAGCCTCTTGGAGAAAACAGGTCAGTCTGTGCCTGTGTCTGAAACCATCACTGAGATTTTAACTCTAGGCCCATCCCCACCTGACTGCAAACATGGATGTTTCGAAATACTTTGGTACCTCTCTCTTCCAACTTTAACAAAATGTGAAAACACCCATTTCTATTTTCCTAGAACTACAGGAAGGACTAAATTACTTCTGATGGAGAGAGAATTCCGTTTCTCACAGAGAAGACAGGACATCATTCATCACTTTTGTGATGGTGAGCCTATGGAACTTACTGTAAGTGTTCTGCCCCTTGGCCAGAAAGTAGGCCACTTGAGTTACAACCAATTTCTCCTTGGTGTTTAGGAACTGATGTTTGTTCTCTGCCTGCTGGTGGCGCAATTTCTCGTTGATTTCGAGAGTGTTCATCTCTGACTTCTCACTGGACCAAGGGCCCGCAGATACCACCATGCTGATGTTTGCGGCAGAAGAGGTGGAGCCAGGGACTGGGGAGAAAAAAACCCAAACACATGATGGGTTAATAACAGGTGAAATCAAATAGGTTGAATCAGGATTGAGGGATGTCACTGACAGCCTTGTCCACTGATTTGAAGATGCTGTTTCCCTGGTTTCACTCTTCTCATCTCCACTCTTGATCTCCTTTAAGTCAACGTGTCTGAGCTACGCAGTCACCTTGAAACCAGGACACAAACACTTCCACCCTTTTCTTCCTTAGAAGTTTCTATAAAGGAAGGCTGGGCTCTGAGCTTTTTACCCCATGAGGGGCCAATGTTTCTGTGTAGCTCAAGAGACTGTTTTTTGTTTCATTAAATTTTTTGTTTGATTGGTTGTTTGGTTTTGGTTTTTTATGTTTTGGTTGAGAGGGAGTCTCACTGTGTCTCCCAGGCTGGAGTGCAGTGGCACGATCTCAGCTCCCTACAACCTCTGACTCCTGGGGTTCAAGTGATTCTCGTGCCTCAACCTCCCAAGTAGCTGGGAGTACAGGCACCAAACAGCATGCCAGCTATTTTTTGTATTTTTAGTAGAGATGCAATTTCGCCATGTTGGCCAGGCTGCTTTCGAACTCCTGACCTCAGGTGATCCGCCCACCTCGCCCTCCCAAGGTGCTGGGATTACAGATGTGAGCCAGCGACCCTGGCTAGAGACTTCTTATGAACAGCTAAGACAAGCC
>NW_012102452.1:0-2900 GCF_000951045.1 Mandrillus leucophaeus | reverse complement strand
CACGGTCTATAAGCAGAGTCGAGTCCACTTGGTCTTCCTCAAATGTGATTTTGGAGTTCTTTTGAGGCTGGTTGGACTCAGAAGGGCCATAGATATTTGAACAAGTGACGGCACATTCCTCCACTGAGTCCTCAGGGACTTCCTTTTCTTCAGCCTTCCACACCTCCCTGATGAGGTGAGATAGAGATGCCAGAAGATTAAACACAGAGGGATTGGACCCCAGGGAGTCCTAGCCGGTTTTGACAGGAGGCATTAGGAGAGTGGTCACAGAAAGCAAACAGGAGGTTCCCTTTAAGAGGGAACAGGCAATCCTCTTCTCTCTGCAACACAGTATGGCGCCATGGGAGACAGAGAGGAAGAGAGCATCTGGTGTTCATTGCACTGGACAGATAGGATCTGAGAAAGAAGAAAACTCAGCTATCCCTGTACAGTATAGACATGACACTCACCACACACAGAGACACACCACAGCTGCCACACCCGGTGTCTAAGTTGGGTTGAATTTCACATACTGTGGCCAAGGGAATGCAGGCTTTTGGCCCATCATAGATGCCAGAGAGGGTGTGCCTCTTAGACCTTTTCCATATGTCAAAACCCATCACTTGCTCCTGATTATTCACGGTTACCTGGGGGCATACGATTCCTGTACTTTCTCAGCCTCCTCAACTTCAACATCTTCATCGTCACCTACATGACTTTCTGTAAATACAGAAGTGTTCATTCAGTTATTTCCCACTTCACACTCTGCAAGCACAGTCAGCCCAATGTGCACAGAGAGATGGACATCTAGGCATGGGTCACCTTTCAACTGAAAGCCCTCATGGTTTATCATTAACAAAATGCCCTGCCATGGTTTCCTGATCCATCAGGCAATGCATTTCGGATCTGGAGGGCCACCATTAAGATGTAGCCAAACACTGAAAAGACCCTTTACTCCCCATATCACTGGGGGACTCGCGCAGCCTCTCTCTGGAATTTGGCAGCTGTCTCCATCATCCCACCACAAATCTGATTCCCAGGCACGGGCTTGGTGTCCTGTCACCATTCGCATTTCGAACCTAATTCTTTCTCTTAGGAGAGGACAAACTGGCCCCACAATCGTCTATGCATCAGGGGACTTCACAGGCCCTCCACGTGGCTTCTGCTGTGTTATTCAGGGACATGCTCTCCATGGGGAGTGCTCCAGTCTGAAGCACCTCCTACCACCAAATACCCCCACATCAAGTGCCTTCTCCAACACCACATGGCGAGGGGGCTTTATCTCATTTTCAAAAGCAGTCGTAAGTGTTCCCACATTTGGATGCTTCAGAACCTTGCAAGAGACAATGTGCCTGCCTTTGCAGATGGAGAGAGAGAATCTCACGAGAGAAAAATCATTCACTCAGTGACAGTTACTAAGAACATTCTCAAAGAGACAGTCTGGGAACCTTCATTCTTAGTCCAGAGCTCTTTTCACTCTAACAAGCACCCTCCTGTCACAGCCTCCTTCCTCTCCTTTACAACTAGAGAGATGTTGCCTCTGGCTCCAAAGACCATCTTCCATCAAGGAAAGAGGGACATTCGCAATACTGTGACCTCCAACCCCATGGGTTGCAGGGTAACCCACCTCAGTACTCACCCAGGAAGTCCTGGTCATGTCATCGCCACATATGTTTAGTGGAAAAAAACATCACTGATACAACTGTCATTGTGAAAGGATGGAGGTCTAGAATCTCTCATAAGCCTGGGGTTTTGGGTCATCAGGTCCTATGGAAACCTTACCTGGGGTGAGCTTTCGGACGAGGTGCTGTGCCTGTCTCTTATACACATCTAGATGTGTATAAGAGACAGGCCTACAGCCCTCGGCCAGCTGTTCTCGGAGGTCCCACCCCTGAGAGTTGGCCAGTTCATCCAGAGTAAGGAGGGCCTGGAGATGGTGATTCAATGCGCGGGCGGCATTTCTCCCTTCCGGGAACTTCTCCCTTAACTGGCTCAGCTCTCGTTCCTGAGACTGAACCAGGACTTTATATTGCCTAAGGTGAAATAGTAGAGAAAATTTCACAGTGGAAAAGGGTGAGTGATCAGTTCGAATATTGCGACAGATTTCTGAGACAATATCCTCCAGGAGACCTCCAAGGAGAAGGCCAGCACATGTTTAAACAAATGTCTGTGGTCAACAGAAAGAAGAAAATATGATTTACAGGCTTCCTCTGTATGAGAGAGGACTCCTGTAAGATCCTCGACAATGTTCCATTCATCTTTCCCTTCTCTAAACAAAAGTAGGTGTCTTCTTATTCACTTTCAAAAAGACATCCATCCTTTCAGTTCCTCACTCTGGCCATGGACATTTCCATGTGAAAATGCACATAGTACATCTCGCAGTCACTAGATACAAAGCCATGGACAGAAATGAGGCCAGGTGCAGACGGGGCCAATTGAAAAGATAAAAGAAGAAATGAATGACAGGCTCCAGAAGGCAACATTGATTGGGTCAAAGATAAGATGCCACAGTCAGTCAGGAGGTGATTCTGACTAAGGGTAAGTGGGGTGGTGATGGCGCACCATTTTGATTACACTCAATGCTGCTGGGTGGTTCCCACTCCGTTAGTTAATTTTGTGTTATGCAAATTTCACCTCAACAATTACTTCTTTCAAAAAGAGAAATCAAGGCTCTGAGAAACAACTACAACCCTTAACTTATTATTTTCTTCTCTGTTTCATAAATTTTTGTGTGTTGTGAGCCTGCCATGGCAATTCCTGCCCTTCCCCAGACCCAGCTTAGCTCTTACTTCTACGCGCCAAGCTGCTCTGCTTCAGAGATTTACACACCTGCCCACCTGCCTCCATAGGGCCCCCTCACCTGAGCTCCTCAGCTTGCCCGAGCTGCTCTGCAAGCTTCTCCTCCTTCAACTGAAGCTCAT
>NW_012102451.1:3375-3842 GCF_000951045.1 Mandrillus leucophaeus | reverse complement strand
CTTTGTTATCGGAGGATATTTCCTTTGGCCCTATAGTCTTCAAAGGGATCCGAAATATCTGTTCTCAGATTCCAAGGAAATAAGGCTAGCAAAGATATCCACGAAATACAGATGTAACTCTGTGAGATGAATGAACAGAACACTAAGCAGTTTCTCAGAAAGCTACTTTCCAGATTTAATCAGAGGATATTTCCTTTTTCACCGTAGCCCTCTATGGGGTTCCAAATATTACTTTTCCAATTTTACAAGAACTGTCTTAGCGAAAGGCTTTTTGACGGAAAAGCTGTAATTCTGTGAGATGATTTCCCAGAACACAAAGAAGTTTCTCAGAAACCTTCTTTCTCTTTGTGATCGGAGGATATTTCCTTTGGCCCTATATTCTTCAAAGGGCTCCGAAATATCTGTTCTGTTTCCACAGAAATAAGGCTAGCAAAGAGATCCACGAAATACAGATGTAGCTCTGTAAG
>NW_012102451.1:2986-3325 GCF_000951045.1 Mandrillus leucophaeus | reverse complement strand
CAGAACACTAAGCAGTTTCTCAGAAAGCTTCTTTCCAGATTTCATCTGAGGATATTTCCTTTTTCACCATAGCCCTGTATGGGATTCCAAATATCACTTTGCCAATTCCACAAGAACTGTCTTAGTGAAAGGCTTCCCGACGGGAAAGCTGTAACTCTGTGAAATGATTTCACAAAACACAAAGAAGTTTTAGAGAAAGCTTCTTTTTTTTAGTTACACAGGATATTTCCTATGGCCCTATAGTCTTTAAAGGGATACGAAATATCTCTTCTCAGATTCCACAGATATAAGGCTAGCAAAGAGATCCACGAAATACAGATGTAACTCTGTGAGATGAAT
>NW_012102451.1:1088-1426 GCF_000951045.1 Mandrillus leucophaeus | reverse complement strand
GGGAAAGCTGTAACTCTGTGAGATGATTTCACAGAACACAACGAAGTTTCTCAGATGGCTTCTTTCTCTTTGTTATCGGAGGATATTTCCTTTGGCCCTATAGTCTTCAAAGGGGTCCGAAATATCTGTTGTCAGATTCCACAGAAATAAGGATAGCCAAGAGATCCACGAAATGCAGATCTAACTCTGTGAGATGAATGAACAGAACACTAAACTGTTTCTCAGAAAGCTTCTTTCCAGATTTCATCTGAGGATATTTCCTTTTTCACCATAGCACTCTATGAACTTCCAAATATCACTTTGCCAATTCCACAAGAACTGTCTTAGCGAAAGGCTTC
>NW_012102451.1:682-1038 GCF_000951045.1 Mandrillus leucophaeus | reverse complement strand
CTTCCAAATATCACTTTGCCAATTCCACAAGAACTGTCTTAGCGAAAGGCTTCCTGACGGGAAAGGTGTAACTCTGTGAGATAATTTCACAGAACACTACGAAGTTTCTCAGAAAGTTTCTTTCTCTTTTTTATCGGAGGATATTTCCTTTGGCGTTATAGTCTTCAAAGGGATTCGAAATATCTGTTAGCAGATTCCACAGAAAAAAGGCTAGCAAAGAGATCCAAGAAATTCAGATGTTACTCTGAGAGATGAATGAAGAGAACACTAAGCAGTTTCTCAAAAGCTTCTTTCCAGATTTCATCTGAGGATATTTCCTTTTTCACCATAGCCCTCTATGGGCTTCCAAATATCAC
>NW_012102451.1:0-632 GCF_000951045.1 Mandrillus leucophaeus | reverse complement strand
TTCACCATAGCCCTCTATGGGCTTCCAAATATCACTTTGCCAATTCCACAAGAACTGTCCTAGCGAAAGGCTTCTTGACGGGAAAGCTGTAACTCAGTGAGACGATTTCACAGAACATAAAGAAGTTTCTGAGACAGCTTCTTTCTCTTCGTTCTCGGAATATATTTCCCTTGTCCCTATATTCTTCAAAGCGATCTGAAATATCTGTTCTCCCATTACTCAGAAATAAGGCTAGCAAAGAGATCCACGAAATACAGATTTAACTCCGTGAGATGAATTAACAGAGCACTAAGCAGTTTCTCAGAAAGCTTCTTTCCATATTTCATCTGAGGATATTTCCTTTTCACCATAGGCCTCTCTGGGCTTCCAAATATCACTTTGCCAATTCCACAATAACTGTCTTAGCGAAAGGCTTCTTGAGGGGAAAGCTGAAACTCTGTGATATTATTCCACAGAACACAAAGAAGTTTCTCAGATAGCTTCTTTCTCTTTTTTATCGGAAGATATTTCCTCTGACAATACAGACTTCAAAGGGATTCGAAATATCTGTTCTCAGATTCCACAGAAGTAAGGCTAGCAAAGAGATCCACGAAATACAGATGTAACTCTGTGAGATGAATTAACAGAACACT
>NW_012102450.1:2901-3616 GCF_000951045.1 Mandrillus leucophaeus | reverse complement strand
CTCACAGTCTGCATTCAGTTTCACCCAGCACCAAGTTCTCTTAGCTTCGGGAGTTATTCTGTACTGACTTCATGGTCACTTCCTAAGATGCTGAGCTGTGAAACATCTTCAGAAGCAGTCAGCACTGGGGTTGACTTCAGCTGTCACCTCAGGTGTATGCATCTAGCCAGACATGCAACCCCTTTGCAGTATGATACTAGATCTCATTTTCCAATGCGTCTCAGTAATACCAGTTCATCATCCCTGATTCTCCAGGAGACATAGGTGTTTGGTCTAATATACAAATCTTGGCCAGATTATTAACGATATTGGATTTAGTATACATAAATTCTTAATAATTTCTTGAGTTACTGTTTCAAAGAGGATCTATTCCTTAGATATCATCTTTGTGGTTGCAAGACAGCTGGACCAGCTGTTAACCATTTTCTCTCCACATTCAATTTTTAACCAGTGTTTGTTAAAACCTACAAGTGAGAAGACCTAAATGTAAATTTCCTATATTAAGCCAAGAACCCAGAAGGCAACTAGTGTTGTCTCAGTCGATTAGGACAACTTGGTTGCTATTTAAAATATGTTTCAAACCTATTTGGAGTAAAGATTTTGCAGTTTAGACCGTTAGAATGCTCACAGATAAGATTCAACAAAATAGGCCGGGCGCGGTGGCTCAAGCCTGTAATCCCAGCACTTTGGGAGGCCGAGACGGGCGGATCACGAG
>NW_012102450.1:2470-2851 GCF_000951045.1 Mandrillus leucophaeus | reverse complement strand
GAAATTCATATGAGTAGACAGTAAAATGGAATTTAAAAGGCATGAAAAGATGGAATAAAACTTTGCTTTTTACTCTGACATCCCAAGAGTTGAGTCTACAAAAGCAGTTCTGCAGACAAATTTGACTTTTAAGGTTTGGTTATTTTTCATTAAGTGTATGTATTTGGTTTTCCTAGTAGAGTAATAAAGTAAAATAGTTTTATGCATTTGAAAAGTGAAAAGAAATAAAAAGCAGCAAATGAGAAAAAACTATACACGTGACACCTCAATCAACCAAACTCTCAATCCTTCAGTCTCCTTCCCCTCGCCTCTCTTTTCCCCACACACATACACATGTTCATTTGTGGAACTGGAATTATGTATAAAATTCGAATGAAATGT
>NW_012102450.1:2045-2420 GCF_000951045.1 Mandrillus leucophaeus | reverse complement strand
TATGCCAGTGTGAGCCAGTATCACCTATGAAGCAGTGGCGGATGAAGAATTGGATTGGATATTGAAAGTCATCAGATATGGAGTGTGGTAGATTCGTGCTAAACTGACTGAGCTGGGTTCTTTGCTAAAACTGGATTTATAAGAAAGTGCACAGAAAGGCCTAGGAGAAGGTTCAGGAACTCGACGGAAGTCCTGCCAAGTAAAAGTACTTTGTCAATAAGGTAGGAAAACGCTTGTAAATGTACATTAAAAAGACTTTCTAAAGAATGCACCTGGCCACCTTGCTTATTGTAGCAAAATGCCAAAGAGAAAACAAAACAAGAAAAAAAGGAAAATAAAAATAACAGCAAACCAAATGTTTATCAGCGCAATTAA
>NW_012102450.1:1600-1995 GCF_000951045.1 Mandrillus leucophaeus | reverse complement strand
TTCAAAATAAAACTTCATTTTGGTATTTTCCTAACTCTTTAGTATTCCATATTTGGTTGTGCCTCTGTTTATGTGTAGTTGGACACATATTTTTACGGAGTTTGAATTAAAAATAATACCTTCACCAAGGCCTAGATTAACTGCTTATTGGAAGCCAGTAAGGGAGTAACAATAGAGAACATTTGCTGAAGGTTACACCTGGTAACTCTGGGAGGAGATGTTTCTCCAGGACCCTCAGTGCCAGCGGTCCTTCAATATTCTCACGGTAGCCAGGAAGCAGAGCAACTGCAAGTCTGGCACGAAGCCTTTGTTTTCCAGTAGGAAAAGTAAACCCTAGATATTTATTGGAAGGTCAGGGCCATTACCATAACTAAAGAATAAGTTTTATAGTGTTG
>NW_012102450.1:0-1550 GCF_000951045.1 Mandrillus leucophaeus | reverse complement strand
CTTGCTTATTGTAGCAAAATGCCAAAGAGAAAACAAAACAAGAAAAAAAGGAAAATAAAAATAACAGCAAACCAAATGTTTATCAGCGCAATTAAATAATAGGGAATTAAAGGTTTACAGAATCCCTTGAAAGATGGGTAAGCCAAGGGCAGAGAATATTATTTAAAAAATTGTGTTGTAGTCATAAAATGGGATATTTTGCAACACTAAATAATAATGTCCACATCTATGTAAATTACCATACATAAATAATAGGCGTATAGTGTTGGTGAAAAAGCAAGTCACATAGGACAATTTTGAATTTAATATCCTTTTCTGAAGCTCATAACTACAACAACAACAACAACAACAACAAATATATTTGGGAATTCATACATGCATTGTTCTTGAGGTTCAGATAAGAACACAGATATTTTCCTATGCACAGGAGGCAGAAATAGTAATTAATAGGGAATTCAAGGCTTACAGAATCCACTGAAGAATGGGGAAGCCAAAGGAGGAGGACATTGTACTGACTTCTAAATATCAGGATGCTGCAGAAATACCAGAAAATAATCTCGTGATCTCATTGGCTAGTAGTAGCATCAAATAGATGATAGGCTTGAAAATGTCTACACGCTGATCAAAATCATTCTGTTCTCTATGGAGGCTGATGATATTTCCTTCTCTTCTGCCTTCCAAGTATTACATGCTTCTTAATTTGGAAATCTAACCCAAAATGCTGTTGGCAGTTGTGTCAAAGAAATACAGCTCTAGGCTTCACTCCTATGAGACAGGCAAAATATAAAAGAGGGTGAAGCTGATGCTGAGTTGAAAAGAGATAATCTGGCACAATGATAAATATATTCTTTTAAAATTAAGGCAGTGATAAATACAAAATTCAAGACATTTGTTACCCCTACATAACAAAGGGAGAATTGGGAAGTCACACATGTGATAATCATGGGCATTGCTAATGTTCTGGTATTCAAGTTGCTTCGTGGGAGTTTATTTTTATTCTTCAGAACTTTCACATACATCTTACATCCATTCTAATGTGTGAAACACTACATTATAAAATTTGAAAGATTGAAAGTATTTAATTTAAATATTCAAAATCTAAACTGTACCACTCTGCTGTTAGTGCATAAATTTAACTTACTCCAGGGAAAAATTTTATATGAAGCATCAGCACACATTTTAACAACACAAATGGTTCTGATGTATTATACACGAGTAAATGATGTGTTGTTTACAAAAATAGCCCATTTGAATGCAGAGATGTACAGACAAGTCACATCATTTTCCTACTTTCTTAAAACATTAAGAATTATGTTTTCCTTATCTGCACTTTTTTCTGAAAAACATTGATTGTTGGAGGAATAAAGAAAAATTGCCGCTAGAGCAATTCCAGAAGAAAATAGTCATCAAACTCAATGCACAGGTTCAGGCACTAATTAACTTTTTTCATGATACTGTTATTTGTTAACAGTACAAATATTAGGTTTTCTTTTAGCTAAGTAAGATGCCAACATATGGCCTTCAAATCACTCATCATAGTAGGTTATTTT
>NW_012102449.1:12710-13539 GCF_000951045.1 Mandrillus leucophaeus | reverse complement strand
GGCAGATCACCTGAGGTCAGGAGTTCGAGACCAGCCTGACCAACATGGAGAAACCCCGTCTCTACTAAAAATATAAAATATTTGCCAGGTGTGGTATTGCAAGCCTATAATCCCAGCTACTCGGGAGGCTGAGGCAGGAAAATCGCTTAAATCTGGGCGGTGGAGGTTGTGGTGAGTCGATATCACGTCATTGCACTCCAGCCTGGGCAATAAGAGTAAAAGTCCATTTCACAAAGGAAAAAAAAAAAAAAAAGACAGATCAGTGGTTTTCTGAGTTGAAGAGTAGATGACAAACTGAATGGAAAGAACCCTGAATAAAATTTTGATAATATAAACATTCTGTGTGTGTGTGTGTGTGTGTGTGTGTGTGATGGAGTTTCACTCTTGTTGCCTAGGCTGGAGTGCAATGGCACAATCTCGGCTCACTGCAACTTCTGCCTCCTGGGTCCAGGCGATTCTCCTGCCTCAGCCTCCCATGTAGCAGGGATTACTAGCATGAGCTACTATGACTTGCTAATTTTGTATTTTGCTTAGTAAAAATGGTCAGGCTGTTCTCGAACTCCTGAACTCATGTGATCCACCCGCCTCGGCCTCCTAAAGTGCTGGGATTACAGGTGTGAGCCACCACACCTGGCCGATAATATAAATATTGTATGTCGTGTTTGTTATGTTGCTGTCTTAGGGTCAAGAGTCGACAACTTATATAATCTAAATAGCTAGAATATTTTGTACATAAATCATGTTTCAATAAAGATTATTTAAAATATTTTGAAAAATTAAATATGAGATGATAGTTAAAAGAAAATGAGTAGAGTAGAAGGTAGATTTT
>NW_012102449.1:9318-9880 GCF_000951045.1 Mandrillus leucophaeus | reverse complement strand
GCTCCTTCTGATGTTCGGACGTGTTTGCAGTTTCTTCCTTCTGGTGGGTTCGTGGTCTGGCTGGTTTCAGGAATGACCCTGCAGACCTTCGTGGTAAGTGTTAAAACTCTTAAGGCAGCATGTCTGGAGTTGTTCATTCCTCCTGGTGGGTTCGTGGTCTCGTTGACCTCAGGAGTGAAGCTGCAGACCTTCACGGTGAGTGTTACAGCTCATAAAGGTAGCGTGGACCCAAAGAGTGAGCAACAGCAAGATTTTTTGCAAAAAGTGAAAGAACAAAGCTTCCACAATGTGGAAGGGGACGCAAGAGGGTTGCCCCTGCTGCCTTGGGCAGCCTGCTTTTATTCCCTTATCTGACCCACTACATCCTTCTGATTGGCCCATTTTGACAGAATGCTGATTGGTGTGTTTACAATCCCTGAGCTAGACACAGAGTGCTGATTGGTGCATTTGCAATCCTTTAGCTAGCCACAGAGTGCTAGACAGAAAAGTTCTCCAAGTCCCCACTAGATTAGTTAGGTACAGAGTACTGATTGGTGTATTTACAAACCTTGAACTAGACACC
>NW_012102449.1:1170-2813 GCF_000951045.1 Mandrillus leucophaeus | reverse complement strand
AGTGAAACAAGCCAGGGACAGAAACACAAATACTGTATAATGTCACTTATATGTGGAATCCACAAGAGTCAGTCTCATAGAATCAGAGTGGAAAGCGGCTAGGGGAGGAGGCATGGTGGGAAAAGGGAGATGTTGATCTAAGGATACAGTTTCAAAAGTGCTGAAAGAGTAGACCTTTAACCCTCTTACCACAAAAAACGTTAGTGAGGTGCTGGATATGTAAATTAGCTTGATTTAATTTTCTACGTGTTTATATAGATTAAAACATCAGTTTATATCCCATAAATATACATAGTTATTTTTTGTAAATATAAAAATAAGTAAATAAATAAAATAAAGAGTGAGTAGTAAAGCATCAGCATCACTACGGAGATTGTTAGAAATTCAGAGTCACAAGCTCTGAGCTATACTTACTGATTCCAGATCTACATTGCTGCAGACCATTGAGTGATGTGTATTCCCATTAAATTAGAGAAGCACTGGGGTAGACTAAATCAGAATATTCAGAGGCAATCCATATTTTGGGGAAGCAGACAGTTTTCATGCATTGCATTTGGGGTGGGGATGGGAGACGAAGAAGAGAGAGGGAAGGAAGGTAGGAAACAAGATGGGAAAAAGGGACAGAGAAAAGGAAGAGGGACTTTTCACTGAGTACAATGCTTAGCTCCTTTCTCAGTTATGTGGGGGAGAAATAAAGTATAAACACATTCAGAAACAAAACTATAGGACAAAAGGAAAATACTAGCCTTTCTAAAATCCAATTTTTACTTTACTCTGACTGAAGTAGGCTGTGATTACACAATCTGAGTAAACCTTTCCTGCTTCAAGAATAAATAATTTAAAAAGAGAAAAAAAATAGAATCTATATAAAGATACTATTTTAAAGTGCAAAACCAATATGCAAAGTAAACAACAGCTGAAGAGCACTCAGAAGAAATGGATAAAACTGTGACAATGTTACAACATGAACAAAACAAGCATTGGATATTTACCACTGTGAAAATAAGCACAAAGACCAATAACAAGAGCATGAAAAAAGATAAAGGATGTGAAAACAAATGGAAAATGGTGAAATGCAAGGCAGTTGAAATCAGAAAATACATAGAATTAAATAAGAAAATAGAGAAATAAGGTTAAGAAAAAAAATGAGCAGGCAGGGCATGGTGGCTGACACCTGAAATCGCAGCACTTTGGGAGGCCGAGGCGGGTGGATCACGAGGTCAGGAGTTTGAGACCAGCCTGGCCAACATGTGAATCTCTGCCTCTACTAAAAATACAAAAATTAGCTGGGCGTGGTGGCACATTTCTGTAATCTCAGCTACTTGGAACGAGGTGGGAAATTAAAGAAAAATAAAATTAAAAAGAAAGAGAAATAAGTTTTTCTGTATTAGGCTAACTTGTTCCAGAGGCAGCAACAGGCACAGCCCAGACCCAGGAAAAGTCTTGATAATATTATCTAATGTGCTCTGGAGACTATCCCAGCACTCTATTTACAAACCTTGAGCTAGACACAGAGTACTGATTGGTGTGTTTACAAACCTTGAGCTAGACACAGAGTGCTGATTGGTGTGTTTACAATCCTTTAGCTAGACACAGAGTGCTAGACAGAAAAGTTCTCCAAATGCCCACTAAGTTAGCTAGAT
>NW_012102449.1:0-1025 GCF_000951045.1 Mandrillus leucophaeus | reverse complement strand
ATTTTCCTTTGTTTCATCGAATGAGTTTATAGATTCCTGTTTTCTGTTACTGTTGACTTCAAGTATTGTGTTTTATCTAAGCAATAGAGTGAAGGTCATGACTCCCTGAGCAGGCCTGAGTTAATAGCCACCTGGGCACCATAGTGAAGATTATAGGATAAGTCCATGCCTAGACAAACCTAGATAACAGACATCCAGGTTGCATAGCAAGGGTTATGTGCAATCCCGAGTTATGAACCTGTTACAATTTGATTAACGGTCTTTGTCTTGTCTATATCCCTACTTTCATGCCACTGTAAGCTTGCTTCAAGCCAGCTCACCCCTTTTTGTGAAGTGTGTATAAAAGTTAAGTGCTGTCTTTGTTCCGGGACCAGTCTTTTGGACACTGAATCAGCTGGGCCTGAGTGTACTCAATAAAAGATTCTCGTGTTTTAACGCAAGGTCTCTATCTCATCCTCCTGAATCCTGCAACAGGGAGGCTGAGGCAGGAGAATAGCTAGAACCCGAGAGGCGGAGGTTATAGTGAGCTGGTATCACATCATTGCACTCCAGCCTGGGACATGGTAAGACTCCATCTCAAAAACAACCAAAAAAAAAGCGCGAACATAACAATATGGGTCACTGAAGACACTCATGAGAAGAATAATGAAATAAAAGTTAGTAATGCAAGAAAGACAATGTTCAACATGCATTGGGAATGAGTGAAGAAAAAAATTAAAATAATATTAGAATTTTCCTGATATTATAACAGATTTGGAAGTAAACAATGAGCTGGGTGCGGTGGCTCACGTCTGTAATCCCAGCACTTTGGGAGGCCGAGACAGGTGGATCATGAGGTCAGGAGATTGAGACCATCCTGGCTAACATGATGAAACTCTGTCTCTACTAAAAATATAAAAAAATTAGCTGGGCGTGGTGGCGGGTGCCTGTAGTCCCAGCTACTCAGGAGGCTGAGGCAGGAGAATGGTGTGAATCCAGGAGGCGGAGCTTGCAGTGAGCAGAGACTGTGTGCCACTGCACTCCAG
>NW_012102448.1:3847-5122 GCF_000951045.1 Mandrillus leucophaeus | reverse complement strand
TCATCTCCCATAGTTACAGCATTCCCCTCAAGAAGCCGCTCGCTAAGCCTGTTTTTGTGGAATTCGAAAAGTGATATTTGGAAGCCCGTAGAGGGCTTTGGTGAAAAAGAAAATATCCTCAGAGAAAAACTGAAAAGAAGCTTTCTGTGAAACTGCTTTATGATGTATGACATCCACTAACAGGGTTACATCTGTATTTCGCGGGTCTCTTTGCTAGCCTTATTTCTGTGGAATCTGAGAAGAGATATTTCGGATCCCTTGGAAGCCTCTAGGGCCAAAGGAAATATCCTCCGAAAACAAGGAGAAAGAAGCTTTCTAAGAAACTATTTTGTGTTCTGTGAAATCATCTAACAGAGTTACAGCTTTCTCCTCAAGAAGCCGTTCGCTAAGACAGTTCTTGTGGAATTTGCAAAGTGATATTTGGAAGTCCATAGAGGGTTATGGTGAAAAAGGAAATATCCTCAGATGAAACCTGGAAACACGCTTTCAAAGAAACTGCTTAGTGTTCTCTATATTCATCTCACAGAGTTACAGCTTTCCCTTCAAGAGGGCGCTCGTTAAGCCTGTTCTTCTGGAAAACGCAAAGTGATGCTTGGAAGTCCATAGAGGGCTATGGTGAAAAAGAAAACATCCTAAGAGAAAAACTGGAAAGAAGCTTTCTGAGAAACTGCTTTTTGACGTGTGACTTCCACTCACAGAGTTACATCGTGGATCTCTTTGCTAGTTTTCTTTCTGTGGAATTTGAGAACAGACATTTCAGATGCCTTTGAAGACTATGGGGCCAAAGGAAATATCCTCCGATAACAAAAGAAAGAAGCTTTCTGAGAAACTGCCTAGTGTTCTGTGAAATCATCTCACAGAGTTACAGCTTTCCCCTCAAGAAGCCTTTCGCTAAGACAGTTCTTGTGGAATATGCAAAGTGATATTTGGAAGCCCATAGAGGGCAATGGTGAAAAAGGAAATATCCTCAGATGAAGTCTGCAAAGAAGGTTTCTGAAAAACTGCTTAGCGTCCTGTTAATTCATCTCACAGGGTTACACCTTTCTCCTCAAGAAGCCGCTAGCTAAGCCTGTTCTTGTGAAATTCGCGAAGTGATATTTGGAAGGCCATAGAGGGCTATGGTGAAAAAAGAAATATCCTCAGAGAAAAACTGGAAAGAAGCTTTCTGAGAAACTGCTTTGTGATGTGTGACTTAAACTCACACAGTTACATCTGTATTTCCTGGATCTCTTTGCTAGCCTTATTTCTGTGGAATCTGAGAACAGATATTTCGGA
>NW_012102448.1:3039-3797 GCF_000951045.1 Mandrillus leucophaeus | reverse complement strand
ACTCACAGAGTTACATCTGTGTTTCCTGGAACTCTTTGCTAGCCTTATTTCTGTGGAATCTGAGAACAGATATTTCGGATCCCTTTGTAGACTATAGGGCCAAAGGAAATGTCCTGCGATAACAAAGAGAAGGAAGCTTTCTGAGAAACTTCTTTGTGTTCTGTGAAATCATCTGACAGAGTTACTGCTTTCCGCTAAAGAAGCCTTTCGCTCAGACAGTTCTTGTGTAATTTGTATAGTGATATTTGGAAGCCCCTAGAGGGCAATGGTGAAAAAGACAATATCCTTAGATGAAATCTGGAGAGAACCTTTCTGAGAAACTGCTTAGTGTTCTGGTAATTCATCTCACAGAGTTGCAGCTTTCCCTCAAGAAGCCACTCCTTAAGCCTGTTCTTGCGGAATTCGCAAAGTGATTTTTGGAAGCCCATAGAGGGCTATGGTGAAAAAGAAAATATCGTAAGAGAAAAACTGGAAAGAAACTTTCTGAGAAACTGCTTTGCGATGTGTGACTTCCATTCAAAGAGTTACATCTGTATTTCGTGGATCTCTCTGCTAGCTCTATTTCTGTGGAATCTGAGAAGAGATATTTTGGATCCCTTTGAAGACTATAGGTCCAAAAGCAATATCCTCCGGTAACAAAGAGAAAGAAGCTTTATGAGAAACTTCTTTGTGTTCCATGAAGTTATCTCACAGAGTTACAGCTTTCCCCTCAAGAAGCCTTTCGCTAAGACAGTTCTTGTGGAATTTAGAAAGTGATA
>NW_012102448.1:2660-2969 GCF_000951045.1 Mandrillus leucophaeus | reverse complement strand
GGCAAAGTGATATTTCGAAGTCTGTACAGGGCTATGGTGAAAAAGAAAATATCCCCAGAGAAAAACTGGATAGAAGCTTTCTGAGAAACTGCTTTCTGACGTGTGACTTCCACTCACAGAGTTACATCTGTATTTCGTGGATCTCTTTGCTGGCTTTCTTTCTGTGGATTTTGAGAACAGACATTTCAGATCCCTTTGAAGACTATAGGGCCAAAGGAAATATCCTCCGATAACAAAGAGGAAGAAGCTTTCTGAGAAACATTTTTGTGTTTTGTTAAATAATCTCACAGAGTTACAGCTTTCCCCTCA
>NW_012102448.1:0-1324 GCF_000951045.1 Mandrillus leucophaeus | reverse complement strand
CAAAGTGATATTTGGAAGCCCCTAGAGGGCTATGGTGAAAAAGGCAATATCCTTAGATGAAATCTGGAAAGAAGCTTTCTGAGAAACTGCTTAGTGTTCTGGTAATTCATCTCACGGAGTTACAGCTTTCCCCTCAAGAAGCCACTCCTTAAGCCTGTTCTTGTGGAATTCGGAAAGTGATATTTGGAAGCCCATAGAGGGCTATGGTGAAAAAGAAAATATCCTCAGAGAAAAACTGGAAAGAAGTTTTCTGAGAAACTGCTTTGCGATGGGTGACTTTCATTCAAAGAGTTACATCTGTATTTCGTGAATCTCTTTGCTAGCCCTATTTCTGTGGAATCTGAGAAGTGATATTTTGGATCCCTTTGAAGACTATAGGGCCAAAGGCAATATCCTCCGGTAACAAAGAGAAAGAATCTTTCTGAGAAACCTCTTTGTGTTCTGTGAAATCATCTCACAGAGTTACAGCTTTTCCCTCAAGAAGCCTTTCGCTAAGACAGTTCTTGTGGAATTTAGAAAGTGATATTTGGAAGCCCATAGAGGGCTATGCTGAAAATGGAAATATCCTCAGATGAAATCTGGAAACAAGCTTTCAGAGAAACTGCTTAGTGTTCTTTATATTCATCTCACAGAGTTACAGCTTTCCCCTCAAGAGGGCGCTCGTTAAGCCTGTTCTTTTGGAATACGCAAAGTGACATTTGGAAGTCCATAGAGGGCTATTTTGAAAAAAAAAAATATCCTCAGAGAAAAACTGGAAAGAAGCTTTCTGAGAAACTGCTTTTTGACGTGTCACTTCCACTCAAAGAGTTACATCTGTATTTCGTGTATCTCTTTGCTGGCTTTCTTTCTGTGGAATTTGAGAACAGATATTTCCGATCACTTTGAAGACTACAGGGCCAAAGGAAATATCCTATGATAACAAAGAGATAGAAACTTTCTGAGAAACTTCTTTGTGTTCCGTGAAATCATCTCACAGAGTTCCAGCTTTCCCCTCAAGAACACTTTCACTAAGACAGTTCTTGTGGAATTTGCTAAGTGATAAATGGAAGCCCATAGAGGGCTATGGTGCAAAAGGAAATATCCTCAGATGAAATCTGCAAAGAAGCTTTCTGTGAAACTGCTTAGTGTTCTCTTAATTCATCTCACAGAGTTACAATTTTTCCCTCAAGAAGCCGCTCTCTGAGCCTGTTCTTGTGCAATTCGCAAAGTGATATTTGGAAGCCCATAGAGGGCTATGGTGAAAAAGATAATATCCTCAGAGAAAAACTGGAAAGAAACTTTCTGAGAAACTGCTTTGTGATGTGTGACTTCCACTCACAGAGTT